>NC_071338.1:19190000-19495833 GCF_027744825.2 Synchiropus splendidus | reverse complement strand
TTTTACTTTATATGAATGATGCCAGTGTTATTGGTCAAGATGGGTCGAAGAGGGGAACCGAGTCCGAGTACAGAGACATTAGTCCAGCTCACTTTTAATGGAATCTGTCATTTTATTTTTTCAAAATTGATGCTCAGGAACTGTGTCTTCACTTTCTGTCCCACTAGGTGGCGTTGTCTTCTCTAAAATCTCTGGCTCCAGATGACAAACGAAACCTCACATCAAACCAAGAGCCTCGAAAGAGAGTCCTTCAGACACTGACTGTTGAGCCTTTTTCGACTGTATGAGAATGACATTTGGACTCAAAGTAAGTGAATGAAACTAGGATGTTAAACCGATTGAGGGAGGAGGAATCTCATTTATACAGATGATCTTGTATCTTAACAGTGAACATGAAAGTGGAGTTGATTTACACAAGTTTTTCTTTCTTCTCTTCAGTGTAAGTCAGTAATGTCCGTTTATCCCAGCAGACAATGGTCTGTCAGCGTCCTCTCTCAACTCCATTTCCTGTTAGATTGACTGTGTTATTTCACTTGTAATGGCATTAGCCTTCACGCTAACATGATCATGCTACAGTTCATTAAAGGAGAGCTCTGTCCCGGCCGGACTGGTCACTGCTGGTATCATACTCTGCAACGACCCCCGCTTCCCTCCTTTCTCCTGCCCAATTGATCGCTGCAGTGATTTGCAACACGTAATCCGATGCACAGTGACAGCTTGTAACTGAGGTTAAAGATGGCAATTTAATTATGTGTCAGAGGTCACATTACACGCTGACCCCTTGACCTCAATCGCTCAGGTCAGTGACAAACACTGAGATTTTGTGAAATTCATGAATATTGAAAACTAGACAGAGGTGTTTGATCATTCTTTTCTTCATGTTTTCTTCCAAATATTTGGAGGATGCGTGGACGTTATTGTGTTTACTCTTAATGTCGACCCATTAAGGCACACATTTCGGGTGACTCCCAGCCCAGCAGCACTGTGCCCATCTCCAGGACAAAAAGATGGCAGGAATGTCAGCAAGGGTTTCGGTTGGCACTCCTGAAAGAAAAACAGACTAGATAAATTCCAAATAACGTTTGTAGAGCAAAGCAAGAACAAAAACTTCTGCAGCATCATGTGGCATTAAAAGCTGACACGTTTTAATACTAATCTAATACTACTTATGATGATGAGTGATGGGAATGACAGTGTGACAAGTAACGTCATGAACACTTATACAAATTACATTGTCCTCTGAGAGTGCGCCGTTCCTGACAGCAAATGTGGGACAGTTCCTCACGAGGCACATTAGAAGCTCCTCTAGTCACCTAGAACAGCAGCAGGGGGGAGGGACGAGACACTGTAGGGTTGACAATGATTGGCTAAGGTGGAGTGAAAATGCATAGTGAGCCAATCGGGCACCTTGAGCTCACGCGCGCTGTAGCTGCAAAACAGGCACAGGTGAGCAGCCTGGCGGTGAGATGGAGAAGCTATCGTGTTGTTACTTCATCTTACTTGACCTCAAAGGAAAAAAAAATCTCCCGTTTGTGCGTGTTGTGAGTAACTTATTTATTGAAGTATCTCACTGCACACACTTCTTCAAGATGTGCTGGCAAGCTGAGTTGAGTATAGCGAAAAAGCATATGATCAGTATGAATGTTAACGTTGAATTTGAAAAATACTTCATTTTGTTTAACTGTTCAGACTTTAGTTACTGAGAAGTACTTGAGTTTTAGAAACACTTGTATTATAAAACAGTTAAGAGTGCAGCACGTGTACCAGTTTTAATGCGTTGCGGTGTGATGAATATTTGGTTTTAAAAGTTAATGTACCTGTACATAAAAACCTACTCCATGCAACTAGCCTGTCAAAAATAAATAAATAAATAAAAACTCAGAATACAAGTCTGACACATATATGTAACCAGTTTCAAGTTTGTTTAAACTTTCTTGCTCACTTTTAGGAGAAGTAATACAGGCACCTGTAGCTACTGTATTTATTTTTCAGAAGTAATGTTCCCACCACTGATACTAGTAATAATGACAATCATAATAATAATCGTAATAGTTGTTGCCGCCAGTTACTTCTTGTTCCAACAACCGTGTCTTTTTTGCAAAATTACTTCCTGAAAAAAACAAGTAATGGAAAGTTATTTCCCTCTATTGTTTGTCTATTAAGCTTTGACAAGACTATTTCAAAATTTCCATTCTGTAAATTCGAAGCATCTTGTGACCTGACCTAGGGACTCAAGCCGAACCATGCTGTCACAGATTCAAACTGTACAAGTGACAAGTTTCATCAGAGGATGAATATTCCTCTTCAGAATTTTAGCCAGTCAAATTCGCTCTCATGCTCTGTGCTATGTAGCACAGCCTCCCTCATCTCCTCAACCGTGGACTGCGTTTGCTCCACAACTGCGATGTAACGCCTGTAAATATTGGTCAGACTGAAGTTACGGATGCCACTAGCTACTTGTGTAAAGCAGCAACTACATCAGGCTCCATATTTGCTTGGGTTGCTTCAATGACAAATCATCAGTGGGTTAAGTCCTTCGTGGCCCAAAGAGCAAGCAGAAAATCTCACAGAAAGCTCTGGTTGTATCATTTCTAAGTACAATAATAAGCTGATTTTGTCTTTATAGCTCATCTAGTCATAATTGCAGTCAATAAAAAAAGAGTAGTCTGTATTTTATAAAAAATAAAAGAACCTGTGTGCTAATTTAGTCTTTTTTTTTTCTCGAAATGAAATTGTGGACAATTGTGCGAAGCCTGTTGTGCCAGCGAGGCCTCTGGTCTGAGCTCCTGGGAATACTTGTGTAGTGGACCACATATGCAAATGATGGGCAATTGTAGATATACAAATATGTGCCCACGGTCGACTCGGCCTAATGGCCTCCCACCCTCCTTCCCTCCCCACGGCTGGTTCAATGGCTCATTTAGATTTGGGCTTGCTTTATTATGTGAATAAGTCACGCCTGGCTTGTTATGACCCTCCAGGTTCCTGTTTCTGCTGCGTAGCTGAGATGTGTGGCGCTCAATTAGGCTGCCTGGCTGGCAGAGTTAACCCTTCGCACGAGATGAGCTCTCACCATGGAGGTTCAGCATGGAGCCGGGTCGAACCCGGGATCAAAAGATCAATCCTAATACAAGGCCGGCGATCTGACCTCTCAGGTGTAATAAAGGCGCCATCCTTCACCCGGGGGAGCAATTGGGAGCCTCCCCGCCCACAAACAAACCTGCTATCTTTAAATTAGCTGACTCGCCTGCCCTGCAGGTAATTGCATTAGTTTATCAATGTTCAACACAATTTATTGCTTCCTCGGCCCCCGGTATCCTGGTGCTAATGTCCACCGTGAGCAAACAGAAGAGAAGGGGCGTCCATGTGCAAATGATCACCACGGAGGGAATCTGGGTACCTACTTCAACACCACCACTTATTGATGGTGAGAAGTTGAACAAAGGAGGCGGCCACCTCTGCTCAGACGCCGAAAACATTCTCCGCCTTTCGAATGAAAGTTTGAACGTCTTTACTGTGTTCGACGTTGAATTAGCAACGGGTCAAGACCACATCGTGTTTGTGTGAATTGATGCATCACAAGGAGAGATTTTGAGCGATAAAAAGGAGTAAAAGATCAAGGGAGGCGAAGAAGAGAGTGGAACAGGTGGTGACGAATGTGGGGAGCTGCTAGAGTTTGAATGTTAGAAATAGGGTGTGCAACAAATCCACTACTTTTATTGGTACCAACCCAATTGCAATTCATGTGAGATCAGCTGGTACTGTGTTTCAGAACCTAGACTCATCCTTCTAACTGTGACACAGAGGAACAGTAGGGAATTTTCCATGCTGTACCTGAACCCACCGTTGCGCGCACCAGACACCGGTAGCCGTTGCTTTTCCATTCCGTAGTTTAGCATTTAGCATTAGCATAGCATTTAGCATTTTTTTGCAAACATATCCGCTGCATGGGCATTTGGATCCAGGATTTTTTTGTACTTGATACAGTAGTACCTCAAATTTCGAACGTCTCTGACTTCGAACAAATATTTCAAGATTTAATGCTTCGGATTTCGAACGAAAATCCAGAACTTGAATGCCCCCGAAAAAAGCCGTAAAAAACATAAAGTGCTTGGACCGATCCGCTGACCCACGACGCGCTTTGTTATTGTGTATAACGCAGCCTCTGTATGTAGACGTGTCCCGTTAGCTACATTTACTGACTGTTTTCTCTTCATATTGAGGTGTAAAACCTTTCCTGTCTCCACACTGGACCGTGCTAGAGTGTCACAGGGGAGGTGCTCACTCTCCACACCTCTGAGGCTGGAGTGCACACTCCAGGGTTTGATGTCCTGTTGTGGGCTGGAGCTGGGACAGGGATGAGGTGAGTCTGGGACAGAGCGTGACTTGGTTTATGACTCTGTCACAGCCAAACTGCACAGAAGCTCACATTCAGAGCTGGACACGCACCGGGCACCTCTTCACTTCTGGAGAGACGTCACTCACTCGGCAACCCCTCCCACATGCAGCAGCCACACACATAGAGGAACAGTGCACCTGCAGCAGACACTCTACATTCACTCCTACAAAAGCCTATTTTAAGGCTTGGAACGCATTAGTTCTTTTTCCATTAATTGTAATGGGAAAAATCGATTCGAACAAATCGCTTCTCGAACAGCCGTCTGGAACGGATTGTGGTCGAGAACCGGGTACCACTTTACTTTGTCATTGGGAGATTGTGTTGTACTTAAGTTGCTTGGGAAAGGTTTGCTTTTCTCGTTAGAAATGGGGGATACGCAATAAAAGAGAAGGGAGAGAAGTGAGATTCATGGATGTGGTAAATGAGGACATGATGAGGGGGAATAAGACTGGAGGAGCATGGCTTGCTGTGGCCTTTTTGATCAGTGGAACCCAGCTCATTGTCCGGTTTTGTCTTTCATTTCCAATACAAAACAGAGCATTTTGGGTGAGCTGGCCATTTTGTAAACTTGTTACAACTAAGTGAAATTTTAGTTTGAAGCAACTTAATTGCTGTGGAATGCAAATGCTCACTTAGAGCCAACTATTATCTTCTTCTACACAAAGATTGTGTTTTTAGCCCCACGATAGAATCACTCCTCACGATAAAGCCCTTTTTCAAATATTCAAAATCCACAATCCATGTAAAACAACACCTATAACAGGCCCTCTTATTCTGAGTTGAAATGTTATTCATGTCTTCCTTCGCTGAGATGAAGTAGCTTAATTCATTGGGCAAAAATATTTACCTTATTCATCTCTCAAGTCTCTCTCATTGGAGAGAGGAAGTTATTTTGGTGCCTGTCATGTGTGGGAAATTAAGGTCCCAAATTCAGCCTGGCGTGCGCTTCTATGTGGACAGAGACTCTACATTGTCAGTTGAAATAAATCACGTGCAACGTAGATCTGCACTTGGATCACATCTCCTTCTGTAAATAACACCCTCACGGTCGCACTCCACATTCCGACAATAACTCTAAAGAATATTGTAATTTATTGAGTTTATTCTTGACCCTGCTGTTGCCTCGAGCTCTTGACTAACAGGTGATGATTTCATCTCCGTCCTCACCTGCATTAATAGGTGCTTAAATCCGACCGTCCTTCATTAGACAAAGAACAATATCACTGTCTGCACCTTTCGTCTGGCCAGAGGCTTCCACGTTGCCGCCTGGCATCTGTATGCATTATGGATCTGTCGGAGGTAATAAACAGAGCCGGCTCTTATTTCTGCTTCCTGCTATCATTATTCCTGGCCCCTCAGATGGATTATAGCCCACTGTGCAACATGTAGATGAGCGGCGCTCTCTGATTGCCTTATGGCCATCAGGCCTTTGCATATTTACTGCCCATGAATCATTGTGAGCTGAAAATCCACAGCAACATATTGTGATCCTCCTTCCTCCTCCACCTTCTCCCCTGTTTTTCACTTTTACTGTCATTTGCACTCACTTCTTTTTTCCTCCAGCCGACTCCTCCTGGCTCCCTAATTAAAACATGTATTATTGATAGACTTTTATTCATCTTTCTTTGGTGTTCAAACTACAGCTACGCACCGGTAAACAGTTTTGGGTGTGATTCCACGTGTTGTGCTCAACGCGAAGGGCGGAGTCAGCACTGTAATTAGGTGGCTTTCACGAGTCAAATTCAAATACCTTCATTCTGCAGAAGATATGGGATTAATAATCGAAAGTTGCGCCTGCAGGCCCAAGGGAACCCAGCGTGTTTTCCTTTAATAGCTGCCAGCCATTGTCCTGGTAAAAGTCGAACATAACGCAATTCTCATTATTAAACCCTTTTTATTATCGTCTGTCTTTTAATCTGTCTTTTTTTATTGAACCTTTGAGCCAGAGAAATTGAACACATTTTCGCATGCTGTTTTTGAGACCTCAGATTGTTCATGCTGTGTACAAGGGAAACCAAATTAATAAATATCAAAGTGTTAAATACAATGTTTCATATGGGCTAATTACATCAAAACATGTGTGTGCCAGTTTTAGATTGTTCAATCTTTCACAATAGAATCTATTTACTGAATTTATTGTTGGCGGGACAGCAATAATGACTTTGGAGCAGGAAGCTGCTGGTTTGAAACCCAGCAAGGTAACCAGCGATATATTGTACATTAAAAATGGTCGAATGGTCAGTTACATCACTGTCAACCCTTATGTTCGCAAATCGAGTCGCAAACAAAATGCAGTCTTGTGAATCCGTTTTTTCAGCACGATGACCCTCACGACCGCCAGACTCTTGACAGTTGTGTCCCTCTTGTCCGAGCTCTACCAGTCCTTTTGCGTGGGCTCATCCCACTCCACATTCTCTCCAGTTTCCGCTGCAGTGAACTTTAATAAGCGTCTCCTTTCTTCTTCCTTGTGAAACTACACATTCATCGTAGTCTTACGTAGATGAAAATTCAACATTAAGGAATTAACATCTACATTTTTTCCATGTACTATTATTTTATTTTTCAAGTTTAACATTATTCGCAAAACAATAATTTCCCTCAATTAAATTTTTTTTAAATTAATCTGATCTTACTATTCTGCCGTAACAAGAAAAAAATCCCTATTGTGGGTCAGAACTAAGGCATTCTAATCTATTCTGTCTCTTAATAACAGAACTTTTTTATGAGTTTTCTCCCTCAAAAAACGTAACATTTCTCCTCCTGTTTTTTTCTGTGATAATGAAATGTTGTGTTCCCTCTATGAAATCAGTTTTTTGTGTATTTCCCAACAGCATTTTCACATGATCATGTGTCCCCATGTCTAAAATAACCATCCACCCCCACAGTGTTGGAATCATTGGTGGCTCACTATGAAATCCCTTCACTGCGACAGTGCAAGGGTGGCACCCTCAATCAAGGGGTCAAAATTGTATACGCAATCCTCATCATGGGCCAAAAAATAGTGCTCAAGTGTCCATAACTGGCACTTGAATGAGAGTGTGGTAGCATGAGGTATCACTGTGGTTGGTGCCAAAGTATACCTTGTAATGCAAGTAAAGTAGAATCTATACTTGTCTTCCTGTGTGCCATCTTTGTTTGCCACAAAAGTGTCAATAAGCTAACTTCAAATACTATAATCTTTGAGAGCCACAGTATGGACCTGCATGAGGAGTGATCCAGTTTGGTGCACTTAAAACTACTCTTGAATGTAATACAGTAGTCTTCCAACTGCATTCATAGCGCTGCAATGACTTACCTGAACCTTGAGTTTGGCCAATGTGCCTTATCAGTTGGACACTTACCAACAGAAAATGAATGGCTACTAGGTGTCATCTACTATTACTGTACCATGTAAAGTCACCCAGGAGAGAAGAACCTGAACATGCAGACTGATGATGTTTGTGACCCCTGTCAAAGACACCTCCTCCTCCTCCTCCGGCTCCATCATGTCTAATAAAATGCCGCTGATGTTTCCCCATCCGTCACTTTGCTACCTTTGCCTTACCGTCATTGATTCCAGGAGAACGCTTGGCAGGAGAGGTGCTGTAAACTGGACAATTTAGAACCTTCATCCTTCCTTGTCACATCAGGAGCTCGGGATGAGATTGTTAGTGGCCAAATGAGCTACAATAAAGAGAATGAAATATACGGCCGCAGACAGAAGCTGTCGATGAGCGCCGCGCTCTGAAATTGATCACCACGGTGCGCACGAGTGGCTGGGCGGAGAGACGCTCCAGACAGCAGCCATGGCGACGTTTCCTCCTCCGATCTAAGTTTAGGAAGACAGATGTTGTACATGACAAATGGCACCGCGGCGACGTGACGGCAGAGAGGCAGTGTGAGGGCCTGCTAATATCGTAAAACAGTGTTTAAGTATTTTAATTTCATTTATCAGTCGCCCCTCCCCAGCACCCCATTAACGTGACAACCATCCTTCATCAGCTGAGTGAATGTATTATTCATTAACACTAATTATTTTCACATAATGTCTGCCCCGATATATTTAACCTCCACATTACACCCTGGTAATGGCCCCTGTAAAATTGAATTGCCAGAAAGAAGTGGAGTTGGAGAGCTCATTTAAAGAACATAAGAGGCAGGCAGGAAGGAGAGTCAGGGAGGTGTGAAGTGGATGGAAGAGGGTGCATGTTAAGCACTTTGGGAGCCCCAGATGCCACCATTTGTACTTGTCCTATTTACATGCACGATGAAGGTCCCCTATGGAGGATGGTCCACCAGTTTTGGTTAAAAATTCGCTCTTTGTGACCTGATGACCTTTGCTCTTCAAAAAAAAAAAAAAAATATATACATATGCATTGACCTCAGATCCAGGGGTTCGGACTTGCAGTACACAGCGACAGACTTTTGTACCCCGCCGTCAGGACCAGGCCTCCAGCTGACCGAAACCTGACCTGAACAAACAAACAGCCAGCAGGCTTCATTTCAATGCCTTGTATTAATGATGTGGATGTGAAGCAGCATGGCCTTAACAGGCTTTGTTTTTAAATCCCAGCAAATGTGGCAGGAAGCTGTGACCCCATTTTATATCGCACCGAACCTAATATTGCACACACGGAGATCTTTATTGACGCTATAAAACAGAGGTCGAAAATACAAAAGTGATGTCGCGTTGGGAAGGGCATTGCAGTGGTGAATGTAAGTGTTCTTTCTTTCTTTCTTTTTTAGCTGTAGATGTCAGAGGAAGCTGTGTTAGGCCTGTGTTGGGTTTTATGGTGGCAAATAAGTTTGGTCGGTAGGCGACGCGCAGAACAATATGCTAAATAAAAGGACCATACATTACAGATTACTTGAACCCACAGTTCACCCTCTACATTTTGACTCTTTAATTTTAATCCATGTTTGACCACACTGTTCTGATCATCATTCTCAGTGTGTTGATGCTGCCTGTGTCGCATGGGTCCTCAGCTGGTGAAGGAGAGTCACTTATTTTCATCTTTGTGCCAAGAGTAAACCTTTCTACATTTAATGTTTAATTTTCAGCAGTCTTACTGTTTGCTAACTGAAATATTGTATATAGCATATTTTTTCCTCTTATAATTAATATTTTTCCCCCAAAGTATTTTGATGTTTTGCATTGTTCTTGTTCAGCACTTAAATAAAATTGAGAATCTTTAAATAAAATGTAGAAAAAAAAAGGCCCCTCACAACGATCATGTCATGTAAAGCACTGGAGCTTCTAGGACAGGGGTCACCAACATGATGGAACCAGGTAGCCCGCAGACACCAGTAGCCCACAGGGGCTATAAAAAAATAATGAAAATCGTAATAATTTACATTTTCATGTAATAACCATCTTATTGTGTTCCTTTTTTGCTACACCATTGGTAATTATTGTGGAATCTGAGACAAGTATTTGAGGGGAATATCATTTATCATCCATTGTTTATTGAGATTTCAGAAGCGTGTACTGAACCGATGGTAGCCCTTCGGGTTATACAGTGCTCTTAGAGTCGTGGTTGCTAAAAGGTTGGTGACCCCTGGCCTAGGAAACTGTTGGTGAGCACACCTCCATGTGATTCCAGCAGTGTTCCAGCAGCTGCATGTAAACCTCCCACACTGAGCCTGGGGTGGATTATTGTTATATATAGACCCTACCTGCTGTCAACCGGGATTCGTGGACAGGTCTACTACACTGTCCTGTCCAATGTTGTGTGGCACGACGTGACATGGAGACCAGTGGCGTGCCCTGATCTCTTGTTAGGTTGTGTGTCAATTAATGATGAGACTGACAGCTTTTTGTCCATGTCAGTGTGAGTGCAGGTGGAAGTGTCCAATCGACTGTGTGTCTTTGTAGGGATGGACACCAGGGAAGCAAAAAAACAAAATTCCATCATTGTCAAAATATTTCGTTTATAAACACAAATATATATAATATATATATTTTATTTTTTTCAAATAACAGCAGACACTTCAATGTACCAGAGTTGGTTCCTCTGCTGCCTCTCATCTGTTACATCCTGAGGAAGGTAGAATAAAATAGAACTAGATTCACACACTGTCCTTTAATGAATGGATGTTCTGCTGTTTCCTGTTCTTTGATGACAAGCATGGCCAACAGTGACCACAGTCGTCTCCAGGCTGCAGAGAAAGTGCTGCTGTGAATCCGCGATGTTCTGTAATTGCAGTTCATTCGACTGGGAACAAATATTATTCCGCGCCTCATGCGTCAGGCCCAGAAGGCAAAACTTTCTCTCTCCATCCCGTTGTGTTTGTGTGGCCGTGCAAAGTATCTGTCTCCCTGACATTTAGATTTCCCTTTAAAGTATTTCATTTCTCAGAATTGTCGTCTCTTCGTATGTTTTCTAGAGGCGGCAAAAAGGTTCTTTTACATCCAGATCTGAGTGTAAGTGGGTCATTCATCCGAGCTGCGATTTGCTTTTCAGTGTTTATATTGTTTCCAAATTGTTGAAGTCACTGTCAGACGAGTGGAGCGTTCCCAGCCAGACGCATCATCCCGACTGTTTCAGCAGCTCCACGTCTCATCTGCGGGGGGAAAAAAAACACATTTGACATCTGAGAGTCATTCACTTTTGACACAAGAACCTAAATGGTGTTCTGAGGGAGCGTCGATGATGACCGGCGTTGACATGCTCATCTTCAAGTCAGCAGAGATTTCCAATTACTCCACTCTGGTGCCTCCCCATCCAACCTTTATCCATTCTGCAAATGAGCGTGCATTCCCCAAATTATCTCCTCTACAAAGACGGTGCAACGCATGATGAAATATTCACAACTCAATTTTCCCGCTCCGCCAGACTTTGGATAGATCCTTAATTATGTGATCATCGCAAATGTAATTCCTTTTCTCCTCTGGTCGCTCTGGGAATTTGAGTCGTCATCATTTCTGGTGAGATTTGAGGAGGACGTTTTGAATTTTGAACGGATTTATCGATTTGAACCTCACAATGAAGTGTGTTCTAATATTGTCATCACAACAGGCACGACTTTTTCTGGTATTTCAACACAACACTCGCACTCTCAGTTAACCTCGGTCAGTCATTTAACTGAAGACTATCGCTCAAAATTGGCCCGTCCATTTTTGTAGGCCTTAACATTCATTTTACCACAATGACATGCCTCAATATACAGTCCGACTGACGCCACTGCAGCTAACATTCAGGCATTTAGGCTGTATAACTAACCAGATAATTCCAAAAATGGGCCGATAAAACAGCGGAAGTGAGCTGGAGAAAAAAAAGGCTGCATTATGTCCCTGTATTATTATGGCTCACTGGCCGAACATGTGAGGTTAAAGTTCAGTGAATGTGTCGTTTGCTAGCGTTCACTTCTGCTCCAGAGACACATGGATCAGACCGACTGACATTTTCACTGCAAACAAAGAGGCAGAGAGGAGAACATTTGGGCGACTTTGAGCATACAGTCACGGGGCATTTACAGACGAGGACCGAATTCCGACCTCAAGAGTTTTCATTTCCCCTGAGTACAACGCCCTGTTTTTGTTGCAGTTCATGATGTCAAATATGTTTTTAAATATTTGGGAGAGAACGGCACTGACCGCATAAAGAGTTGCAGGGGTTTTTAGCACAGTTGTTAATGTCAGTCAAGATTGAACCAGTTTAGACTGCTACTCCTACAGGCTACAGTGCACCTGTGTACTTGGACTTGGGCTGCCAATACTGCTGGCACAGATTCCAGTCTTATCTAGACCCACTTGAGGGGACGGCTCTATGATGGACCTATGGATTCAGGAAGGTGGGGACTGAAGCGGCTTCACCTCACCAAAGAGTGAGAACTTATGGCTCACAGTGTCAAGGATGAGTGTGCACAATAGTTGCCATAACAACATGCCTGGCCGAAATGGTGTCAGAGGTGGGATGGGACCATCAGAACTCAGAAAAAGAGGAATGATTGATCCGCTTTGTGACGGGCCCATGAGTTGATTAAGGCCTGCGAAGATAACATTAGCTGAGAGAACAATTGAGTAAAGTGCGAGGCGGAGAAACATGATGGTTGTCTGTTGGGCTAGGACGATATGGGTAGGTCACGAATTGATACTGTGGTCCACGATTACAGTAATATCACAATGATATATGTGAATGAAACAGATGAAAATACTTTTAAAAAGGAAAATGTCTTATAATTATGCGTTTATTCAATATACAATGTACAAAGAAACGTGCATTTTCATAGTGCCTCACTGCCTCCACCCTTGTCAATATAAGGAATGTTCAGCTGGACAAGTTAAAGTGCCTGAACATGAACAACATGACATGAGTGAGTCGCAATGGTTCTCCCATCTGGTGTTGAGCACATACATTGCAATTAACTCTCGTGTACCACGCAGTGCAAAGAGCTTATAACATCTATGTTCGTCTTCATGTTTCCAGAAACCAAGATGCCGTTCATCTCATTTTACCCAGGTAGCAACAGGGTTTAGAAGGGTGATGTCCCAGTGGAAAAAAACACATCGCATTGTAGGCCAACTGGAAAGTCTGTTTACAACACCGTCTGCAGCTCTGTATCCTGTTCATTTGTTGAGGTCCGTCTGTTAAACTGCGATCATGATGGAAACGCGCTGTTAATAACTGCAACACTAGTGCCCATAACCGCTTTCAGAAAAAACATTGGCATGCGATCCCATTCCGACTTAAGACGTTGTAAAACATCACCTCATGAATTCTATCTCTCAATCCGTGATCTTGATTTAATCCCGGTCTCCTGCTCTTTTCTATCCTTTCCTTCTCAAACTTGTGTGTCACGTGCATTTTCTTCATCTGTGGAAGGTGGAGCAGTTTCGTGCCCCTCAGCGGGCATGTATGTATTTCAAGAGTGTGACTATGGAGCGTCTGTGCAAACAAAATTTCTAGCAAACTAGTATATGTTCGTGAACGGGAAATACAGATTTTAAATGTGAACAACTAAAAATGCTGGGTGATCCACTATATGTGTAATACAATATTGATATTTGCCGTCAGTGTATCAATTATTTATTGCGACAGAGAGTGCAACAATATATTGCAATATATTTCCCCACCCCTTGTCGTCTGCTAAGAACTTGAGCAAAAACACTAGCTGTCTCTTTGGCGTTTAGGACTGGGCGCAAGGTATTCTCACGGAAAGATGCCTGGCTTGGGATCTGAAAAGTTGGAAGCACGGTGGTGAACTCTCTACACATCTATCACAGGTGGCACATCACTCTTCCCAACTCCAGCCCAGCAAAACACAAGTTACACAGAACAATGAGAAGCCAAACTTTCCGATGATTCCCGCTCCGTTTCCAGTAAAAGATGTTCGCGACATTATGAGAATCTTTCCAACAGAGAATGCGGTCAGTTCACCAGAGACAAATGCTCACAACATCACTCATGAAAGAGTAGACGTGCAATCGAACTCAGATGTCGTTCCTTTCCTCCGTTTCATTTTGTGATAAATTCCCATCTGCAAAGTATTTCCGAATACTTTGCCTAAGGAGGTGTAATTTAAATAATATCAGTCACAGCGCTGCTGCCAGAACAAGAATTATGTCCAATCTAATATCTCATTGTGCACACAGCGGCGGAAGTTCTTTCCTCAATAACCGCCACTGTGGTTTGTCAAACACCATGATCAAACCATGAATATGGTTTTCAATGAAGCTACTAAGGAATGGTTCAAATGAACAACAACAATTATAACTTCACTGAAATCTGATAAGGCCATGTGCACTGTATTAATATTAAATATCACATTTTCCATGTTATGCAAACCGACCACACATTCCATGACGTACATAGATTTTTACAAGTCCATGTCTTGAATTAATTTTGCGACGGGAGCGGCACATTTCTTCCTCAAAGGAATCAAAGGTCTCCGTCAGTCACAGAAGGACGTTTGGTCCACTCTATTAATTTTCAGAGCGTGTTCGGGGCTTGTCAGGATTCTAGCGTGTCGCTCCCTGATGATTCTGACCTCCCAGCACATAAGAGCCCAAATTAGACTCTCATGAGTATTTAATGGACTCGCTGCTTAAATTCTGGTGGTGGAGGGGCGGATGATGGAACAACCTCTGGATGACAGTTCACATGCTCACAGACTAACTGGCCACGTGTGTGGTATTCTGGCTTTGCTCAGACAAGAAACTTGTTCTAGCTTCTATTTTTGTTGAATTTGATCTTTTTTGAGACTTGTTTGTACTTTAATAATAAAATGTGATTGATTCATTGGTGATCTGTGATGAGAGCAGGGAGCAAGTGGAAGATAAGCTAGAGAGGTTGAGGTTTGCCTTAGAAAGAAGAGGAATGAAGGAATACATGTGTGTCAGTGAGAGGGATCCAAGTGTGACTGGTGAAGTTTCAGGATGCAGAGATAAAGAAGGTGGAGGATTTTAAGTACTCAGGCTCAACCGTCCAGGGCGATGGAGAGTGTGAGAAAGAGGTGAAGAAGCGGGTGCAGGCAGGATGGAATAATTGGAGAAAAGTGTCAGGTGTGATGTGTGACAAATGGCAAGGATGAAAGGGAAGGTGTACAAAACAGTGGTGAGGCCAGCAATGTTGTAATGTTGTATGGTTTGGAAACAGTGGCATTGAGGAAAAGACAGGAGGCAGAGCTGGAGGTAGCAGAGATGAAGATGCTGAGCTTCTCTCTGGGAGTGAGCAGGATGGATAGGATCAGGAAGCAGTAGATCAGAGGGACAGCACATGTCAGGTGTTTAGGAGACAAAGTCAGAGAGGCTAGATTGAGATGGTTTGGACATGTACAGAGGAGAGAGAGAGAGAGAGAGCCAGTACATTGGTAGGAAGATGTTGAGGTTGGAACTGCCAGGCAGAAGGTGGAGAGGAGGAGGTGGTGAAGGAGGACATGAGGTTTGTAGGTTTGAGAGAAGAGGAAGCAGAGCACAGGGTGAGATGGAGGAAGATGTGGAGACCCCTAAAGGGAGAAGCCAAATGAAAAAGAAGTATAAAATTGTGTTTAAAATCAGAATGATCAGCATCTAATTAAAATATAGTGGGTGATGTTTACCTCTGTGATCACTTATTTCACTGTAAATTCATGGTGTTTGATGAAGAATTGTGAGTTTTTTTCTCATCTATTTTTTAAGTTCTTTAAGGGGGGTGGTGAAGAGGAGAGTGCGGGCAGGATGGAACAGGACAGAGTGAGCTGGGGTGATCGGTGACAGATGAGTGGCAGCTCGAGTGAACGGAAATCTCTTAAGAGAGTAGTGAGACCTGCCCTGACGTGTGGGTGAGAGACAGTAGCTCTGGCGCAGGGACAGGAAGCAGAGTCAGGGGGGTGTCAGAGGGACAGCTCATGTGGAGAAGTTTAGAGACAAAGTTAGAGAGGACAGATGGTTTGAACATGTGGAGAAGAAAGACAGGGATGGTGTTGGATGAAGAATGTTTCACTATCAGTTACAGGGAGCTGAGGAAGGTGAGGGCAACAACAATGGCATGAGGAGCACTGGCATATTTGCAGTACGTTTTCCTTTTGTAGTTTTGTACAGCCGTTTTCCTTATTATAGCAAGGTCTTTAAAAAAATAAATCATATCATTTACATGATCTTGCTCCTCACATCAAGTCATTTCTCCTGTAGGTTTAATCTCTTAAAAATGTCAATTCAGTCCACTATTTTCATCCAGCACATGCAACGTCTACAGTATGTTTCATCTTGTGGAAATGTCCCGGCTACCGCTTTAATTCTCCCCCGTCTGAGGTTTTTTTTTTTTTTCTCACTTTCCCGCTGCTCTTTTCTAATGAGGACAAACATCTGGACGGGCCTCGTATTATGGGGCCATGATGAATGTGACCCCCGTGGTCAGCCCTTGGCCCCCAAACCCACCAGGGCACATAAAGCAGAAGCATCGGCCCAGTTAAAGGGCTGAACTGCAACATAAATTGCCGCTGCAGCTTCTTAACTGTCCAATTTGCATGTTCCCTCTCACAACCAGTCTAACAATGTTTAACAAGACAAACATGCACAACGCCGCTCATAAAAGCCCAAACATGTTTGCAGGTAAATGACTGTGAGATTCCGTTCGCCACCTCAAATCACTTGCACAAAGTGTTTATACGCACATAAACATGGACTGGAACGGGATTTAACTTAACGCTTAATGTGAACATACAACTTGAATAATCAGCAGAAAAATATTGAATTTTTAAGAGATCTGTTTTTCAAAGTGAGAAGAAAAGGCAACGCGGAGAGTAGTGAAGACAGCCACTGGGACAAGTCAAGATAAAGAGTGCGGGGAGACGGGGGAGAGCGCGGTTTTTATCTGGTGGCGAGAGGATCCGTCTCTGCTTCAGAGAACACGCTGCTGTTATTAAAGCCATTCATCACTGGCTGAATATTCTCCCTTTAATAGCTGCAGTCGTTAATTACCCAACTTTGTCAAGATTGGGAGTCGGGGGCCTCTACGTCTTCTTGACGAGTGCAGACTTTTACGCGACTCCTGACCGCCCTGCTCGGTAATGGTGGACACAGGCGATAAGGTGCTGCGTTTATCCGGCACAGATCTGCCATTATGGGACATGAACATTTTCAAAATATTTGTTCTTGTTACGGCTCGAGCAAATCTTTTGAGTTGCTCTTGGATTTTCTGTGTGTGTTTGCCCTCACTTCCTGTGAGTCAGACACATCTGCGAGGACAGATTTAGCTCCTGTCATGTGGTGGAACAGGGAGCGGTGGTCAGGAGTTCCACACTGTTGCGACTAGGGCAGGGCGATTAATCGTTTTTTTTTATCGGGATTATGATTCTGTCTTCCTCCGATTATGAATTATGATTATTTAGCCGGACACCTGTCTCCCCAACTTTTCTCATTCTGCCCCGACGCACCCAAACGCTGCACCACGCCTCGTCCAGAAGGCACACACAGAGTAGCGCGAGCCTCTGTTTACACGACGTGTTCGGCGCTAATATTAGCCACTGTTTGCTCCCGACTCGGTACAACGGAGGCATGGTATTCAGCGTCAGAACCTCCGAGGAGCAGACGCTCAGCCAGCGTGCTGAGTCACAACCGCAGTGATAGCTGCTTGTTGGAGATGTTTCGAAAAACCAGTGATTATTTGGAAGTGGATAAATGCATAAGAACAATTGCTTGCGTTCAACCTGAGACAGGGGTGGTGAAAACAAGCGCTCCTTGTCATGCATCACGCTGCAGAGACGTAGGAAGAGCCCTCAGATGTGGAAGTTTTATAACTGAACGAGTGACTTCTCTCATGATCTCAAGAAAATTGACTAAAAAAAAAACCTCGGAATGTGAAATCACATCTTACAACATCAGAACCTCAGAAAAATCTATGCGTCCCAGTCAAGTGCCAGCTCAACTAAAAATAAACCCAGACCTAACAGATTGGAGTTTCTTGTGAGAAACATTTAACCTACATGATGAAAGTTTAATATAACTGTTAAATTATACATTATTACATTTTACGCATTGTTGTATTCTAGATCATTGTTCAATAAAGTTTGAAAGTTAAATGACTGCTAAACATAATCTCGATTATCATTTTTGCCATAATTGTCCAGCCCTAGTTGCGACTTCACTAATGTTGATAGCAAGCTGCCCATTTTCATGGCTTCAGCGTCTGTAGCTCCTCATCCAAACACCAGCGAGGGGTCGAAACTTGGGACTCTTGGATGAGATCCTCCCTCTGAAGCCTGGTTGAAATGAAATTCTTAGCACCGTTCTGACAACATGATTTAAGCTCCAGCCTATGCTGTTCGATGAACCGTCTTCTCCAACACCGTCCTTTGTTACTGGTTGGACGGGGAATTTGTCAGCTGGTCTGACGTCCCAGAAACCACCCTCTCCTGTCCTGCATCCCTAAATCATGCTCTTTAGTGTCCCCTCTTATAATTAGCTGCTTTAACTAGCCGGGGGAGTGGGAACGTGGACATAAAGCACATACTGGGGAGGGGGACTGGACACGCCAGCACCTTTTGTTTAGCAATTAGTTTGAAGCCGACAAGACAGATAGAGCGGGGCGGCATCTGGTGGCCTCACAGCTCTCGAGCGGTCTGAGGATGAGGGAGGTGGAGGCGAGGCTCCAACCAGGACGGGGCCACAAGGATTTGCAACAAGGACCGTAAAGTTTAAAGAAAAGCGACGTGGAAATGAATAAAAGGGCCCAGACGAAGATGGCGATAAGAGAGGCTGGCGGAGAGATTCCCTCATGCGCAGAGGAGCAGGGCCGCAGCCCAGTCCCTCTCTGCTCAGCTGGAGTCATTTCCATGGCAGTTATCTGCAGTTGGAAGGGACACAGCGGCCACACCACCTCCACATTGATCCCTTCGGTCTGATTAGCTCGCCACTGTTCCCTCGAAGCAAACTAATCAGATACATTGATCACGGAACACTTTTTAATGCTTCCTCAGGCAATATTGCGATTTTTCTCCGGTCAAATTACTGGTTAGTTATCAGCCGGCCATTCAGGAGTCCAGTGTCTTTCACCTGGGATTCACAAACACCCTCTGCTACCTATAATGTCCCGGAGAAATATGACTTTTTATGTCGACATGGGAAATGATTTGAGGGAGTTCTTGGTCAGCCTGCACTTCCGCTATCACCCAGCAGAGGCTGCTGTGTTTCCTGCAAACAACACAACATCTTGTGGTCTGGTCAGAGTAAACATTATGGACCCCACCTGAATGGCTGAAACAATGGTCAGTGAACTGGAAAAAAAATAAAAAATCACTGACGCAAAAGCAAAACGCAATCATCACAACATCTCATGAAAAGTTATAATTTAAGCATTTCATGAAGAAGGACTTTTTTGGCAGCAAGAAGACGTGTGTTTTCTGATTGGATGGATGAGTGTTGTTTTGTGTTTCATGTCAAAATAATAGAAGCTAAAATAGACTGGACAAACCTGCCATAATAGATTGAGAGCTCACTATTTATAAGCTATAGAAACACAAAGAGGATGACTCTTTGTGTTCCACCAGTGTCCTTTCGTGTTTGGTTTAGTAGAAAAGTAATTTCTGACACAAGGCACTTGTATTTATGAAACACTTTTCATTACACACTTGTTGTTATATATATATATATATATATATATATATATATATATATATATATATATAATTCTGCTTTCGTTGGTGCACGACTTATTCTAATAAATAAAAAACTTGACTTGAATTGTCTGCTACTTTCAAATGGTACTCGCCTCTACAAGACTAGTTCTCATGTATCTAAGTGAATGCATTTGCAGGGATCATTTGCTGTTTTCCTATAAGACTTCCTGTGAAGTTGTATAATTGCAACACACACACATGAGTTGTCAGCACTTCGTGACCAAACAAAACCAGAACAATTCCGATTGTCGTTAATTGATTATGGGTGTCATTCTCATTATTGACAGTAGGGGGCAGAATCCATACATTGATTTCACTTCCTCTCCGCGCAGCCCGAGTAATTGCGGCGCCTTAGAGCGCCGAGTCACGTGACCTGTGACTCTGACTTCAGGCACCTCAAAGGTTCCCCTCGTCTGTTTGGTGAGTTCATCAATGGAGTGGGTTTGCGTGGAGCCTCGTACCTGTGGCACCGCCATGGCACCGATCAAGCACCGCGGAGCTGAGAGCGTCTCTGCTGCCTGTCATGGCCTCAGGCGCAACATCAGCAGCTGGCAAACGTTCTGGTGGCAAACCCAAAGTGTCTGGATGAATAATCTGACTGCGCTGCCAATGTGACATTCGTCTCTGCTCCAAACCCTGCTGTGGTTTGTTGGAGTCAGAAGTGGAACAAAACTGGATGCTGGTTTTAGGCCACTTTCTGTTTGGTGGATAGATTTTTGCGTTACAGTTTTCCTGTCAAATATTACCTGAAATAGAAAATAATGAAGCCCCTTTTGATTAACTGTTCAGGTACTATATTATTTTTCTTTAAAAAATATTTACAAAAAGAAGAAAGGGTCTCAACTTTTTTTTTTTTTTTTTTTTTTTTTTTTTTTTTACCGATTTGTATTCTATAGTGTGAGTTTATTGGGACATTTTAAAAACACTTTAAAACACTTTATAATAACAATACATTTGCCTTCTCTTCTATCTTTTTCTTCCGCCGTAAATACACAATTCAATTCAATTTCCACAAGCTTTAGTGACCTTTATTTATCTAAATGACCACAATTTATGTGTATTATTAAAGACATAAACAATCTATAACTCAGTTAGTCAGTAAGTCATATTTTTATGGAACGTATTCATGTAGGTTTTCATTTTAAATTCCATATCAAATATGGTACTTTCAGCAATCTCAGGTAGGCTGTTCTTTCAGAGATTTGCTGCCGGTCTCACCCTTCTCAACACAACCGTCGGCAACATGTTTTTCAAGGTAAAATAAAAAGATGATGAAATCTGAAAATGGATTCAAAGAAATAATTTTCTTTTAATACCATGTTTGCAGAGGTCCTGTCATCCTTGTCCCCTCTCTTTGTCTCTTGTGTTGTGATGCCACATGACTTAAAAGCGCCAGGAGTCACAGCCAATTAGCTGAGGCTGAATAAAACAGGCTCCTCCAGATGGACAACACTTGAGTGAGAAGAAACAGTGGCAGTTGAAAAGGCCTGACGGTTTGTTTTGCCAGACTGAATAGTTTATCTGTTAGTAAATCTAGCAGCACAACATGAACTATGGAGAACCCCGATACCTTGCAGGAGTGATAGCTTTTAAAGGTGGAATCTAGAAGCAGGAGAAATCCACCCGTTTCCATCTGACCTGAGGCAAACCTTCTGTCTCTTCCGTCTCGCTTCCATACAGGAAGGCAGCCGCTTGTTTTGTGGTCCTCACTGTTCAAATTAATTCTCAATGACTGATAAAAGGTACATTGGTGTGTGATCATGTTCAAAAATACGGCAAAGATTGATGAACTTTAGGCGTTCATTCTCAGCAGGGAAGTGAACTGATGTGCAGAGGACAGCAGATGAGAAGAGAAGACAGGAGGAGTCGTGTCTGCTCACTTGCTCCCTCTCTCAGTCTGGGCCCACTAAAATATTGAAAAGCTTTTGTTGTGCGTAGTTAAACATTCACTGATGTGACACAAACTGTGAACAATGCCATTTCACACGCTTGGGAATCCTCTTTGTATAATTCATGATGGAGCGGAGACGCCGGTCCAGTTGGCTGTGTACATTATCAAGTCATGTCTTTGTTGTGCATTTAAAAAAATCAAGTTTTAGTTTGCTGACTAACTGTAGCATTATTATTGTTAAGATTATTTTCTGTTGAAATGAACCGCAGCTCCTTTATGCATGATATTTTTCCGTCGTGTTCTTAACTATTTAATTTTTATCCAACAATCTTTCACAAATCTGTCACTTCAGTCTGCACGTGGAGTCATGATCTGGAATCCCTTTTGTCATCTTAAAGTGTTTATTTGAGGAGCTTTGGGTTTGTACTGTGCTACTCTCTTATGTGGAGAAGCAGGAGTCTGCGGTGAAATGTTCTGAGCCGCTGGTGATGAATAAATAATTACATCATTACCATGGGGAACCTAATTTCTACTGACATTCAGCGAACATGTTTTCTGTGGATTGGAAGTATGGCTCAGCAAATTAAATTGTGGCGGCGCACGGACTGTTGGCGTGTGAGTTCACAATAGTGTCTGGCAGATAAAACAAACCCGACATACAGCAGCCCAGGGACTCGGCTACATTAATTGTGCAGGTGGCATTTTGGAAATACTCGCACAACGGGGGTCAATTCCTCTTCAGGTCACTGAGAAAGACATCATCAAACCACTATTAACTCTGCAAATACTTCCAGCTCTGAGGGGTCTGTGCTGCGCACGGATTCCTTCAAAAACAAACAGTCGGCTGCAGGCTTTGCCCTCAATCTCAAACCATAACCTCCGAGTGGATAACAGAGAAATGTCCATCTCTGCAGGACGGACCAAACACTTCTGAAATGACACCGCAAACAAATCCAGACAACCATCTTCACACGCCTTTTATTGGTCTTCTTCCCGTCTTCTGTTGGTTTGCTCTTCTCTTATAAAGCCACACACTCAAGCTCAAGCTGCAGCGTTGGACCACACTCAAATGACATCACAAGCTGCTTAAAAGACATAGAAGTAGTTGGTTTTATATATATATATATATATATATATATATATATATATATATATATATATATATACAATTTCAAGGAAGAGAAAATTAAATTCTCCTGTATCTATACATTCTCCCTCCTAAGGTGTCACATAATGTCATGTGTCCAATGTTGACTCTGAAGTCAGACTTCCACGATGCATCTTGATGTTTCGGCTTTCCAGTTGTACCACCTGTTCCCATTTCCTGCAGTATTTTTTGATTGATTCGGATGAGGACACAGGGGTCACGACCCTAAGTTGGTGTAATTGTATGTCACCTTATGTGACCCTGAGCTTGACTCATGGTGCTCACATCAAGTTCATGAGCCCATGAAGCGCCAGCTATGCCAAGTGACATGAAGTCTGATTCCAAGACCCACGGCTCAACTGAACCAGTGTTTTTTAACATACTGGACTGTCAGATGAAATGCTGCCTATGGCCTCAGCAGGAGCATGTGATTCAGTTGAAGGCCTAATGTGTCACCATGCAACAGGAAGGCTGACTTGTGCTCGACGTAAGACTCCACTTGACTCGTCAATATGTTAAGCCTTTAGAGTGGGAATGTGTTGGCCATATATACGGCACCATGGTCGTGTCTCCAGCTCGGTGACAGAAAACTCAGTCAGTGCCAGATTTACTGATTCCCATTTGCACATGTTTTACTACGCGCAAATCAGCCCTGAAGACAAGCGTGCTTATGATGATTAAACTGGTGGGCGGGATGTGAGAGGTGTTTGAGGCCGGCACCATGAGGTAAGAGTCCAGATGCTGCCTGCTGTTTCCCTGTAATAATAGCACGAAGCCGCACCTTTAATTATTCATGCTGTCTCCAGCACAGAGGTAGATGGTGAGCGGACTGCACAAAAGTGCTCCACGCCCAGTTCTCTGCCTCACTGGCGCACGATGAATAACCAGACTCCACTTCATGGGTCACGTGTGGCAACATTCTCAAATCTGGTCCCAACCAAAAGTTTACTTTTGACATAGTAATACTTAAAATAACACACTGACGTGTACTTATACTTATACCCAGGCATACAAAATATACAAAAAAAAAAAAAAATCATAGTACTTTTTTCCCCAAGATTTCAAACTTATTTTTGTGTGACCAGAAGCAAACGGTGCAAAGGTTGGTGGGAGTTGGTGAGTGGTGGTGGAATACAGTGTTATTGTCACATAGTTTTGCTCTGGTATTGTTTTCTCTCATAATTTAGGTTTAGATGAGATTTGTTGTTTAGTACTTTAGTACTACTTCACTGACTGGGTGGTGTGTGGAGTAAATGCAAATAACTGTAATGTTAACCTGTGCAAGTAATGAACTTTAAGATTACCTAAATGTGAATAACAAGTATATACCTGGCACATGAATATTGTTTAAATCAGTGTACTTGAAAGTGCACTTCAAAAAAGTTAAAATGTTGAAATATGGTGCGGAGAAGTATAAAATTACAATATATATATATATATATATATATATATATATATATATATATATATATATATTTATTTTTTTTTTAAATATATATACACCTTCAATTTTCACATGATCAGTTTGGTGTCCTATTTTTGTTGCTGCACGTTGCCATGTCACCTGACAACTATTTCTTGGCTAGTTTCATCTGTTGTCTGCAGCTTTTGAAGCTTCATCCAAGACGTGGCGATGAGTCAGATGAAGAGCATGTTGGTCTCAAACAAGCTGATGCCACAGTCAGGTGCTCTGCTTTGCTGTGACCTTGTGTCCAAGTCAGAACCATGTATTGATATGACTGGCTGAGATCATCCCAAGTGCTTTGTGCAGAGATGCTTGGTGTGATGTAACCTTTATGGAGGCCAAAGTGTAATGAAAATGCAAAGTATTGATCTGAAAGAACCAAATCTGAGTGACCCGCCGGCTCGTCCTGCCCCCACATTGAACATGTTATTTTCTCCAACAGTTTTTCGAAAAAACAATCTGCTTTGGCATGGCAGTGCAATAAAGGCAGAGAGGAATATCGGAGGTTATGGCAGGATCAGTCACATGATCAATACCATGAGATGCAGGTGAACACAGGCACCCCCCGCCGCCGCCGCCTCACCACTCCTCCATCCACTGTGTTTGCCCCTCACCACCTTTTCCTCCCAATCAATTAACTTCCCCAAGTAAACAGATCTGTCCCAGCGCTCAGTGCTGAAACTCGATATTCCTCCTCAGCCGTGTTCCCCTCCTGCCCCGGCCCAGTCAAAGAGAGAAACCAGATACCTGACAGAATGCTTCTGCTGTTTCCATTCTTGAGGTAAGGTGGCTAAATAAAGACCGGTGACATCATCTCCATCCTCTTCATCGTCGTGACCTCTGCGCAGGTCGGTTGTCATCTTCCTGGGATAAAGATGAAACATCGGCATAGAGTTACTCCCAAGATTCTTAATATAGACTAAATAATGAGCTGCGGATATGACTTCTGTACGTGTCAGCGAGACAGTCAACATTCCTTTCATGGAATTTGCATCCTCAATACATATTGACTAATGTGCGCCTAGAGAATGAAACTGATCTGAGTACAGTATGCTACACAAGTTATCAAAAACATTTCAATGTTACTGCCATGTTGTGATGCGCTTTGGCAGGTGACTGAGAAGATACATGAGCTATGAGCATCACAGTTAGGCTTGTTGAGGGAGCTAGAGAGTCCTGTCAAAATTAGAGGAATTCTGATATATATATTCAAGAAGGCTTTAGCTTTCTAGCGTGACACAGCGTGTCTTCTTCGATTCAAGATGCAGTCTGAAGCAGAGAGAAGTTGACCTGCGATCTCAAGTAGTGATGGGCTGATGAGGCCTCACGAAACAGGGTCACCATTTTTAGAGCTGGTGGCACTCTTGGATTAAAAAGGATGTATTGTTTCACTGCAATAGTTGTTTGAAGCCTTTGTTTCGAGCAGAGAGTGCCATCTAGTGGGCTCTGAAAGCGAGACACTGTTTCATGACACCAGGCTGTAACTAATCCCAACTCTCCTACGACTTTGAAAAACACAGATATTATTACAGTGGTACCTCGGTTTTCGAATGTCTCGGAATAAAAAAAAATCAGAGTTCGAACAAAAATTTCGAGATTTTTTTGCTTCGGATTTTGAACGAAAATCCAGAACTCCAACGCCCCCGAAAAAAGCAGGAAAAAACATAACGTGCGCGGACGGATCAGCTGACCCATGACGCGCTCTGTTATTGTGTATAACGCAGCCTCTGTATGCAGATGTGTCCCGTTAGCTACATTTGCTGACTGTTTTTTCTTCATATTGAGGTGTAAAGCCTTTCCTGTCTCCGCACTGGACCGTGGTAGAGTGTCACAGCTCGCTCTCCACACCTCCGAGGCTGCTGGAGCGCGCACTCGAGGGTTTGATGTCCTGTTGTGGGCTGGAGCTGGGACAGGGATGAGGCGAGTCTGGGACAGAGCGTGACTTGGTTTATGACTTTGTCACAGCCAAACTGCACAGAAGTGCACATTCAGAGCTGGACACGCACCGGGCACCTCTTCACTTCTGGAGAGACGTCACTCACTCGGCAACCCCTCCCACATGCAGCGGCCACACACATAGACGAACAGCGCACCTGCAGCAGACACTCTACATTCACTCCTACAAAAGACTATTTTAAGGCTTGGAACACATTATTTCTTTTTCCATTCATTGTAATGGGAAAAGTCGATTCACATTTCGAACAATTCGCTTCTCGAACGGATTGTGGTCGAGAACCGAGGTACCACTGTATTTATTTTACATCTGCATTGTGAATAGTGAAAATAAGTTGCTTAATGGTTGTTGCTGCATTTGCATCTGCATCCGCAAGTGCTCTCTGGTCAGGTTAACCCTTCGAATGCCCCAGTGCTGAGCTGAAATCTGACAGTCATCTGGCTGCTCCCAAACATCCCGGTGGACAGCTGATGCCAGAAGACCCTTGCCTTGAAGAAAGAGCTTTTCTAGGGCTTTCAAACTATCAGGGTCACCATCCTCATACTGCGTGTATAGCAGTCAACACATGAAACATCCATTTCTTATCCAGTGATATTTTTACACGGGGGAACTTCCTCCATCATTAATGAAGTTTCACTTGCACAAGTGTGGATAATAAATGAGTAAATCACCCCGTTGACTACTTTTCCCACTCACACTTCAGCAGGTGTTCCAGAGAAGACATCTCTTTTATTTACAGCTCCATCTGGAACTCCAGTCTGCCCAGATAAAACCACGCTTGTTTGTTTATTAATGACAAATGTTGTCACTCTGCTCTCGCTGCAGAGCGATGGCCAGATGCCGCCCACATTTGCTCGACATTTTGTTAATATATCGGGATATTTGGCGCCATAATTGCCGAGAGGGAGCGGCGCTGCATAGAAACAACTCGGTATTATTCTGCTCACTTAATACATTAGGTGACTACGGCCCATATCAAACTGCTCATCCTGGCAACACTCAAGTCAGTGTGAGGTGGAGATGCAAACTCATCTATATCTGCCGTGACCCCCTGAATCACATGCTTACGCTGGCTAATCGCATTTAGAGACAACAAGTGAAGCGATGGCCTCTGCAGGCCGTTTGTTTTCCTAATATCTAAGATTAATAGACTACAATCTCATCTGCCCACTGATTGAAGCTGCTCTGATCTGGTTACAGAGAAGCATGATGGATGTGGAGATGCCTGCACATGAGAGTCCCCTTAACCCTTTCAAGACCAGAATGCTTTGCAGGTTATTGGCTGTTAAAAGACCATGTAGAGCAGCAACGACGTTCATAAAGATGTTTACAGAGCTGCGGAGATGCAAAATGGTTTCTTACAGCACTAACAAACAACAAGCTGTTGCTATTCATTTGAGAAAGAAACATGATAATATAATTTAATAATAGACAAAAATGGTCATTTTAGAAGAAATGTGTTCCTTTGGAACGTGTTCTATCATAAGTACAATAGGTTATTTTATCAATGTTTTATCACATTTTTATGAGGATTGAAGTGTTTTTTATCTTCTTAACCATCGTAGGAATCTCGCCACACCTGGTGTCTCCAGTTTCCTCCTGATGTCTGCATTAGCCAACCCGCCGTATCGCACACTGCCGTCCTCTTGTTTGTCACCGGAGATGCCAAATGGCTTTTGCCTCACAGGCAAACTAATTATTAGCAGTTTAGCAGGCTCCACCAGCAGCCAGCAGAGGGCCGGGGTCATGTCCACCTCCCTCCTCTGGATTTCTCTGTTCTTAATCTTCCATTTTTAGCCACGACCACATGTCCTCTTTCTGTCCCCTGTTCTTTTATTAAAAAATAAAAACAGCAGGGAAACTGGCCCTGGGACATGTGCTGCAACCATATGCTTGGTACCTCTCCCCAAAATACTGTGATGAAGAAGAGGGAGGGGATTGTGGTGGGATGTACAACAATGTGGTTTATCGTCACGCTGTATTGGATCCCTGTAAAAGTTGAGTGTGGAAGAGACGGAAGAGCGGCTCATAAGAAGGTTTGTCCGTGGATTGGCACCGGATTTCTGGGGTAAACTCAATGTTAACACAACTCACTGACCAGTGATGGAACTTGTTGGGAAGCCACAAAATGCTCCCTTATCTACCGTTTACCAATTTAATAATTTTCAAATTTCCATTGTCTCACCCAAATTTGATCAAGTTTCCCCCTGCCTATCTCCTCTCCAATAGTGGTGACTCAGTAATTCAGCTCTCTTGGAGCAGGAGGCTCAATTTGGGCGCAGATATCACACAGGGACAATTTGGAGTTGCCACAGAATTTGGACTGTGGGAGGAAACTCTCTTTTATTCGCTGCTATCATGGCCTGTCTGGCTGGGAAAATCAAAGTTCAGATACTGGACTGGGGAACAAAGCCTCTCAGATAAGAACACCTACCACCTAACAGCAGAATATGTCCTGCAGGCCTGTGATATATGGATCTGAGGAGGCTAATAGCAAAGTATTGACAGGGAAATGGTGCGCTTATCCTGCTACTGCATGCTGGCCAGAGCTCCCCAAAGCAGATGGGATCCACTTCAGGGAGAGGAGGAGGAGAGGCAGGGGGTGAAGGGGTGAAGAAGAGTCGTACTGGGACAAATTACAGTCTTTATTGCTTTTTTTCGGCTAATTTGTCCCCAAGTTTGAGCCTACAAATAAACCGCAGATTCGCAGGTAGTTGGACATGATTTAACTCAATTCTCCTTTGGATGAATTTAATCTACTTCTATGTTTGTTTTAATAAGAAATTAAGAAATGTATTTATATAGCAATATAATATCAATATATGTTGAAAATTATACTGTTGAATAGAGTTACTCTTTAATTAATTACCCAGACCTTAATAATAATACTATTTTTCTTTATTAATTATTTATCATTATTGATTACTATTATTGTTATTGAATTAATTGGGATTTTTTTGGGGCTAAAGCTATAACCCAATCTATAAAAAATAGACAACAGAAATCTGTATTTTCAAACCAAATTAGAATGTGACAGACCGGGATTTTGTGATTTGCTGCAGTACAGCTACGTCACACAAAAAAATAATGAAATGAATTATTATGCAATTTGGGGTTTTTAAATATATTCTTTATTTAAAAAAATAATATTACATGAAATAATTATTACATATTTTAAAGCAAGATAACATCTCGTTCAACTCCTCATTCGTATCTCACACTCAATATTTGTTTGTTGATATATTCATTTATTTTGTTTCATTGGTTTTACCAATCTGATATTTATTTATGTTTATCTTTTTTTCCCCCCTCATCATAACTCCTATAACTGATAACTTTGCTCATGCTGTTTTCAAATGTTTCTTGTCTTCGTGTCTGTGAAAAAAGCTGTGTGACATAATGCTTTTTTACTTTTGTTAAACAGAAATAGGATGACTGAGGGGCGTAAAACACAAACAATACAAATACAATTAATAAAAAATCTTGACTGTGCTTGTCAAGATAACAAAAAATAAAGCAAATAAACAATGTAGCTAAATATTGCTAGAAATAATAAATATTCCAAGATAAACAGAAAAAACAACATGGTATGTTTTCACATACAGTGAAAACAGGAAGTTAAAGATACAGACAAAGTAATATAATGATACTAAATGTACACTTCAAGGTGAACTTGGAGAGTTTGTGCTTACTTTTAGACAAAACTCATTTTTATCACGTCAGCTTCTGAGTTTGATATGACTATGCAGTGGTTGCATGGACGATGGAGGTACATTACAGACAGTGAGGTTCAACTTAGTTCCGATTCACTGTTGGAAAAAAAAAGTTTTTTTTCACCGTGACATTTTTCTTGTCGAGAGAGAGCTACGCGGAGCCTCTAAATATACTTAACCAGCATCTGTGGGTAATGGATCAGGCCGCGGAGCATGTGCGTGGAGGGGTTATCTCTGTGGAGCCTGCACCTTGCTCTAACTGCCAGTGCTAACAAACAGGCCAATTCTGTCTCCCACGCTGCTGCGAAGGCAGGAGATGAGCCCTAATGGCAACACTTCATCATCAAGCTTGGAGGTTTCCGCGCAGGAGAGAGAAACCTCTTAGGGCGAATATAGATGTTGACTTACTGGACCATGAAGTATAATTCCATTTAGAGCCGTTATTGCGTCATACTTTAGCGCTTGTAACTTTCAGCTGACTGATTCTTGACGACTGAATCCACTGCTCAGCGGCCGACAACCTGCCTGACAGTTACGCAAGACGATCACGTCGGGCTGCTGTAATTCAGACGCGTTGTGAATTTTAGATGATGTAAAGAGATCCAGCAGAGTTTCTGTGAAAGAGCCTGGGTGCACGGGTCCTGAGAAATCTGCCGGGACACCGGGTTCACTTTGGTTTAACGCAAGAGCACGCTGCAGTCCCAGTCAGGACATTGACATTGTGACATTATATTCTTTAAAAAGGTGGTTTATAATAAGGGCATTTTGATCGTGGACAGACGTGAAGTTGTTTGGAATCAAACCTTTTCTTTTGCCTTTATCAAGAGAGAATGGTAGCTCCAATACTGAACGCCACCCAGCCGTCCTCCGCTCTACAGGGGCGCACATAAGAGCATGTTCACATCTGGAAGATAAGCACTGCACTGGGGCCTGTCTATGACCGTGATTATCCACTTGACATCTTTATAGCTCCGTGGCAGACTTCCTGCTCCACAGAACTGGAGAGAGAGATATCGAGCGCCAAAGCGGTTGCGCAGAGCTGGTGTGGGATATCAGAGTTTTGTGTTGAAATAATTAGTCTGCTTAGCCGCCATCTGGGCTGCGGTGGTCGAGCCAGGTGCTTCATGGGTAGTACCAAGGAGACACATACAGCAGATGCTCATGGGTAGAGAGCTGCCCACGCTGGCGCAGATCAGACAGTAAAAGTTGGTTCACCAGAGGCAACACAGTTACAGTGTCTCTGTTCTCCTTGGACTGTCAACCTCACCACTGACCTAGAAGTCAACGATCAAATCTCAAGTCCAGGATTCCAGGGACACCGAACCAACTCATCTTATATTGTAAACAGCGCTGTGCTATGAGAGCTATTGTTTGTGCCTTAAGATTCAAGACAGTCTGTGTGCAGGCTTGGCGTGTGCCACTTTGCCCAGTTCCATGGCGGTTCTAAAGGTCTCGCCTCACTCATCCTGCTTTTCAACTCTGATTTAGAGGATCACAACTGTTGTCTTCTTTTCCTGGAACCTGCCTCGACTCTTGCTGTGTTCCAGCACGTGTGAGATGACACCTCGAGTCTTTCACTTTTCAGAGGGATTTACAGATTTTGGCTTTTTGTACAATGGACAGCAGAGATATTGATTCAAGAGATTCATGATTCAAGAGGTTTATTTGTCACACATACTGTTATATGTGGTACAACGCATGGTGAAATTCTTTGTGTCCCTGCATCCAATAGAAAAGAAAAGAAGTGTGCAATAGAAGATGCACATTTTAATAATAATAATAAACTGTAAAACAACAGTATAAAAACAACAGTGCAAAGTAAAGATAACATAAAACTCTAATTCAACGTGTGTGTGTGTGTTGAGGTTTGATAATCTCAGGCTTTATTCTAATCATTTAATGAACATTGTGAATTTCACAGTCTTCACCATCATCATCTATATATGATTTGCTGGGGCATGATTTGGCTCATGGGAGTGTGACACATGACTTCCAGTCACCACAGTAGCTTTTCAGACACCTCTGAAAAACCCTTGCATCTTGCAGCGAGTCTGCACACAAGCCACTGCACCTCTGTGCCGACACACCTGAAATAATTTCAATAAAAAGAAATGAAACCACAAAATGAAAAAAAAACTTGTATTATTTCCCTGCGTCCCTCGTGAACTTCCTCGAAAGGCTCTGCATTTTGAAGACATCCAATAAAGATTCCCACATTTTCAGCATCCACAGCAAATAACCGACGCCCTTATCTATGAAAAGCAGACGCCATTGAATTGGTCATCTACTCCAAATCTGAGGTCATTTTTGGGAGCAGTTCACTAGGCCAGTAACTCGATAAGGCCCCTGGATTTACTCGATGAGGTAAAAAGTTCCTGAGCAAGCAGCAGGCATGTGGTTGTCGTTCCCTGAGGGCTGAGAAACCGTATCTGCCCTGGAGGAGCATCCTCTTTGCTAAGCACTTCTTATCCAGGCCATCACTGCAGGCCGATAGCAGCGGGGTAATATCCAGTAACTGCAGCTTTATGTGCGATCCAATACTTGGATCAATCTCCAGGACAAGAGGACTGCCATTAAAACCCAGCAGATATCTCTCTTTCTCGCTGCTGTGTTTCAAACAACTGCAGAAATCCTCAATGTTTTCGGAAAAATGGAAATCTGCCATTGATCTGAGGGGAGTCAGCGCCTCGTTTTGCTCTCAAGCCACATCAAACACGAGCAAGATACGCTTGAAAATAACTTAGACGGCCAAGTCCAATGGTACAGTAGTTATCAAAAGTGTTCATTTAAAAATAGAACAATAATTAAAGTCATAAATGGGATTTTGTTCATCTCCGTAAATGAATCTAATTTGCAAAAATACATTTTTAAAAATATCATTTAAATTAATTTAACTATTTAATTTGAATTGTTAGTTATTTCCCAGAACCCAGAACATGATTAAAAAAGTAACTAGTAATTGTGTTTATATATATATATATATATATTTATATATATATATATATATATATAGTCTTTTTTATATATAAACACAATTACTAGTTACTTTTTTGGTTCACTATGAATATTAAAAATATGTGAAAAATGTGTGAAATGGGCTGTGCTTTAATTGAACTATCTTTGTAAGACTGAATTATTGAAATGAGTAAATATTATTTATGTGTGATCCACTGTGACTTTCAGGGTACTGGTGAAGCCAAATAGTGAGGTAACAGACCATTAAAAAAATGAATGGTTTGAGTTTAAAGTGAGTAACTAACTAAACTAAATAACAACAATTTTTTTCACGGATAACATTAACAATAAATCTGTATGGATTTGTCATACAACCTCATGTTCATTGATTCCATATAGAAGGCGATAACCTTCACCCATTCTGTTTACACTTGTAATTCACAATGATGAAGCCTCGACTCATATATGCTCAACTGTGCAGGCGTTGTAAAAGCCTAGAAATATCATGACAAAAAAAAAAGGAGAGAAAAGAGAAGGCAGGTTGGAGACTTTGCTTAAAACTCCTAATGCTTTGGGGATTATTGCCCCATATATCGTCCCCTGTGACCGAGGAGAAGAAAGATAGAGAGAAGAAAAGAGATGTAGCCGTGCAGGCGAGCTGTATTTCCTCTCACTGCATATAAATGCACAGTCGGTGGAATGAGCTTAACACTCTCGTATTTAAAAAGAAGTCATATTCCACAAAATGGGCTTTGTTTAAATTAAAAGAGGAGAAAACGTCCCGGAGAACTTTACAAGCAAGAGAGAGAGAGAGGGAGAGAGACACAGCAGCGACGACATGAATCATCGTAGCAGCGTTATTTAATGCATCCTCTGAATTGTTCTGATGTCAAACTATTAAATGAGATTTCACAGGACGGTGTGTTCAGTTTAAGGCTGTGCAAAGACAAATATGCAATGAACATTAGGATGCATATTCATTTTAAATCTGAGATGACAGGACGAAGTGCATAAATATAATCTGATGTATGTGATGTTTATGGAAATGCTTAATTTAGCTACAGAAAAATATCAGTTTGAAGGTGCATGAATTTATCCTGATCCTTTATGTAAAATATTATTTATGAGCGAAATACTTGTTTATTTATTACAGTTAAAAAGAAAATGTGAATTTGGCATGAGTACTGTTTTTATCATACCATTTATAAAACAAAACTCATTTTACTTGTCCTTCGACAGCGCTCTTCAATTTTAAAATTATTTTCTTGATTTCTGAAAACTACTTTACTGATAAAGCACATTATTAATTTGGTAAACCATTTGAATGTAAATACTAAACAAGATATTTTTCTATTAAAATTATTATACACACACCACATTCAATTATTTCATTCATAGCATATAAACAGGGTAGAGCACTGGATGGAGGAAATGCAGATGACAATCGGCAAAATAAATGGAGGTTGAAATAGCAGCCAGAGACGTTGGACTTACCTTGAGTGACCAATCTCGGGAGGGTCAAGACCCCAGAGTCTGGACTCGACCACGGGAGGCAGGAACATCCTCAGCGTGGAGAGAGGCCAGAAGCTGACCGGCGGTGCAATGTCGGTGCAAGAGAGCCATCCGGTCGTGCTCGCAGTCTTTTTGGAAGTCTGGTCCATCAGCCCCGGCGGCCAGAGAGAGGGACCAGACTCTCAGGGAGCAGGTCTGAACTGGACTGGGCTCTGCTGGAAGGCTTTTTCAGCCTCTGCTTCCCTGAATGAAAGCAATCCCTAAGAGTGAATGGGTAATGAGAGACCGGCTCCTGAGATTTTAGCTTTCTTAATCATGTTCATAATTAATTCAAGAACATTGATAATTTCATTACATTCTTTTTGTCTTATCAATAAATGATGTGCCTGCACTTTTGCTTCTTGTGTATACGTGGGAGAGAGGGAGGAGGACATGGGAGGGCAAGGGACAAGACAAGTAATATGGCACTAAAAGCACAAGAGATGGAAAATGATACAAACAGGGAAGTGGTAATTATGATCTTGACCAGACCGTCGGCTGCACAATATGAAGTCAAGTGGCTACAAATAATTGATAAGGCCTCCTGGAATGTAGGTGGGTTTCTGTGTGTGTGTGCGTGCGAGTCAGTGTGGTGTCAGTCTGAGTTGTGATCAGGAGCCATTCATCATCAAGCCTTTATTTGTTTCGGCTACTTTGACCATAACATATTGCTTTAATAGTTATGTTAATGCTAGTCATCTTTCGGTGTGTGTGTGTGTGTGTGTGTGTGTGCGTGTGTGCGATAGCGCCCTTCACTTCCAATAAAGACTCAGGTTTCAGGGACATTTGTGCAGCGTTATCTCTCCCTCTCTGCTTTATCTGGTCTTCTGGTGACCTCAGTCTGGCCAAGAGAAGAAAAAGAGAGAAAATCTTTTTTCTGACTTCTGGCGTGTTTGGTTTCCAGTGACCTGGCAGCAGGAGTAGAATAATGAGATAATATGTGTTTTCAATAAATCAGCCTCGGAATATTTGATAAAGCTTCACCATCTACCATAAAGATTCTTTGACATCCATTGATCTCTCTGATCCCAGAATAGAGGAGGAGGAAAGGCTGGTGTAAGGGATACCGGTTCTGTCATCCGGTAAAAATAATAAGAGCTGAAAACTCTGCTCCGACAGTAAGTGATGGCCTCATCATTTTCAGTCAGGACTTTCCCTCCTCACATTAGCTTTTACTAAGTCAGTGTGGTTGGAGGAAATGACACACTGTGATTTATTAGCATATTTCAATGCGATATTGCATCTTAAATTGTTGCGTGATGAAGAATTAAATCTGAGCTTCCGTGGATGACTGTGATATTCTGAAAAGTAGAATGTCGTAGAAAAATCGTTTTTACTTCCCAGCTTGAGCTTTTATTGGATGGAAACGTGTCAGTAAATTTCAGGACTGTCTTCTGTGAGACGGTTTAATTCTGTATCAATAAATAGATCTCAGACACTTGGGCACACAAACCTATAAAACTGAAAGTAAAATATTTGATTCACCCCTATTTTCAGGACACAATGAATGGTGAAATTTCCATCGCGGACCCTCATCAATATAATTGCCGGTCAGATGTGGCCCACAAGCCTTGAGTTTGTGGACAAGCAAATGACAGCAAAATATGTGAGCTGTAAAATGAGTGTGAAGCCGATTCAGATGAATAAAGCTTCATCCTTTGTTTGGCTAACACCAAATGGAGGACTTATTTCGGTTCTTGTTGTATCACTGAAAAAAAAAAGAAAAGAAATCGGTAACGTTTCATACTTAATGTTCTTGTTTATACAGAACAATTGTAATATTTGTGCTTTTAAAACATGATTTAAATAGTTTCTCATTTGCCTAATTTGTGTCCATGTCTTCAGCTTCACCGACTTCTAGACCAGACCTGGGCAAAGTGCGGCCCGGGGGCCAAATGCGGCCCTTAGACTGCATTTATGTGGCCCTCCTGGAGTGAGAGTAAAACAATAAAACAGACATTGTTGTCTCTAACATTTTGTTTTGTGCATTGTTTTCTGTTCATTGTGATGCAACTGAAACATAAACTTGATTATTTTTCTAAATGGTTTGTCTTCTCCGTTGGATAGTTGAGGAGTATTTCTTGTCCCCCCTTAAAATACATCAGAATTGAAAGCAGATTTTGAAATGTATGAGACACATCGAGAATCTTTGAATGGAATGTGGTTTATATGAAATAAAACACAAGAAAACCAATATTTTCTGTGCATTTTAAAGTGTAATTTCATAATCACACATGGTGTCATCACTTCCATTTTATTAGATTTTATTTCTTTGTGTTTCACGGGCCCCTCTCAACGGTCATAATATATAACCGGGCCCCTCTGTTCTCGACTTTAACATCGGTTCAGCAATAAATAACAACCACTTTTAACGCAATTGTGTTTCAAGTTATTAATTCAAAACTATGCAGCAACTCATTATTAAATGAACATTTGCTTCAAGAGCCTTGCATGTCATTCGACACACACAACACTAAATACATGCAACTGAGCAACAGAAGCAGCCCTATCAGAGTATCGCAGTCCGACTTTTATTTTCTGTCACCCTCTAATGGATTTCAAACACATGACTACGAAACAGATGGTAACGCTATATGAGACATTAGAGATTCGACTACTTTACGTCCTATTTATTCCTTATGTGCCGCCAGCCGCCCGCTCGTGAGATATGACCGGCGCCACACCAGAAACCTTTAATAAAATACAAAAGTGAAGAGGGGAAAATAGAGATTTACTAGCGGTCGTTTGACACTGGACTTGATATAAGGTGTTCATAACAAGTTTTGCATTTTATTCCTGCTCCCCTCGCACGCATTTTAATCATATTTTATATGATCTATGTATGCAACACTCATCCCTCCTCCGTCAGCCGACCTCTCCGACGTGTCCCTCTTAAACAGATTGCTATAATACTTGTAATGATGGCCCTCTCCTGCTGTGTGAGGAGAGGGGACAGCAGCAGCAGCAGGCTATAGTATTACCATAATACTCCCTCCCCCCTCTACCACTGTCCCATGGGCCCGACTGCAAGGGGATGTGGGCTAACTCTGCTGCTGTGGAGGCGACTCAAGTGGCTGCCAGTCCTGCAGGGTGTGTGTGTGTGTGTGTGTGTGAGCGTGCTCATATGTGAGACAGGGCTGAACCTGCCTTTGGGCAATGTAATAAAAACACCCCACGCTGCTGGTAGTGATGGTGGCACTGCTGCTGTAGCTGCAGAGGACAAATATAAACTGGCTTGCATCAAGGAGAGACGGCCCTGCAGTCACAGCCTGACTTACATCCTAATAATTAGGCCCCGTTTCCAATAAAAGCGCTCTTTGTGCCCGTGTTCCCTTTTTTTACTTGAGATTACAGCTGGAGAGCTGAGGTCGGGACGCCGCCGTGGCCGCCGCCATTCTGCTTTAATTTCTGACTCTTCATTATACATGTAACATATTCACGTTTAGTTTTTATTAGCAAGAGGCCCGTTTTCACGAGACCATATCAGATTTAAACAAAAAACAAAACTTAAATCTCCACTTCTTTGTCCTATTGTATTTTACCACCACAGAATATGGAGCCAACCGTTTGTAATACAGTGTTTTTCAACCTTTTTTATGCCACTGCACACTTGGTTCAATTAAAAAAAATCACGGGACACACCACTGAAGTAACCTCAGCCAAATCGCAATGGTGCTTAGTTTTGTCAAAATCCCTTTTAATGTGTGAAAATATTTAGCTACTGACAGTTGACTGTTAAGGAATGCGATTTAAAGAAACTCTAAAGAAAATGTATTTCATTAAAAATGTCGCCAGAAAGGGGTGAGCAATATGACAAAATACATCATTATTTATTCATTTATTTTAAATCACTGTTCAATTTTATCACAACGTCACATGCATTTTTGAGACTAACTGGCAAGTTTCTGGTCAGTGTTGGTCCTAAAGGAAAAGAATTGGACAATTTAGAATTTCCATTTCCATTTCCAGACAAATGTTTTACATTATTTGCCTCTTGCTTCATAACCACAATGATTCTTTCTCTCATCAAATTTCGAGCAAATTTGTTTGGTTCTGCATTTAGTTTTTAGCCAACAACGCCAACAACGAAGCAAACCTTGATGGCCTACGAGTGCCAATAGAGTTTTGAAGTGAACTCTGTTGGCTCTGCAGCACAGACAGTCTTTGGCGTTGCGGTTCCTACAAGGAACAACCCATCATTCTGTCGTGAAGGTGGTTGGCCAAGTGCGAGGCACGTCAGATTTAAAAACAACTCAAAGTTGCGCATGTGACCGGCTTCTTTGCTGTGAGTGTGTGGGAAGAGGTGCATTACATGCAGCACTGCACACTGCTAGTGATGGACGAGACACATCAGCATAGATCTATAGTGTATAGAAAGCATGTGACCGAATGCTTATGATCTCCTCACGTTGGTCCTTTGCGTTTATCTCCACTCTGAACTTCGGTGTCTGGATTACTGGACTGAGGGTTGGATTTGATTTGGGCCAACATTCATAAACTTTATCTTCTATTCCCCCCTTGGTCTTCTATATCTGACGTCACCCCACACTAAGCTCTGCTAGTCTATAAATTTGCAAGTCATAAGGTTAAAGTTATCATGAATAAATAAGGGCCTTTGCCTGTGTCTTGACTTTTTGCTCGTATTTAAACCGAGTCTTGAAACCCACTAACACCCTTTAACTCTCTCTCTCTCTTGGGTGGCTGATAGTAGCTGATCAATAGCATGTTATCTAAAACCTCCTAATGCGCGTTGCTTTATCTCTTCACTCTTCAATTAACTCTCCTTGCTCTGACGGTCTTTCTGTGTCCCACTACGTCACTTTCAAGACATGTTGAAATTGAATTCCACCGACTGTCCGCTTATAATCAAAATCTACATAATATCCTAAAGTATTGCTGCAATAAGAAGGTACATTTATACCTCCCCTGAATGGATGCTCATTCCGGTGCCACCTCTGGGTGTGTGTGTCTGTGTGTGTGTGTGTGAGGATGAGAGGATGGCAAGCTGGGTGGGGTGGCAGCCAAGGGTTCTGGCTAATTAAAGCAAGCATTTGTCAGAGATTACGCCTGAAACAGAAAAGGTCATGTGAACACCAGGGCTCAGTGCGCCGCCGCTGTGCTCTTAGGGCAATCTAAACCTTTCCCTGCTAAATGGTAAAGATGCTATTTGGGGGAGGGAACACACTCCTGGCCAGTGGCAAAACTGACACATGGCTCATTGGTTCTCAGTCGTCCATTACGCACGCTGGTCAAATCTCGCAATCTGTGTCATTTAGGGATGAAAAATAAGTCCTTGGACAAGATCAATAGACGCGGCCGTCTCTACTGGATATGATTAATTGACTGTCAGCAATTAATGACTTGCCTGTTGCAAAGCAAGCGAATGTACATGAACGTGATGGTTTTATTCATTTGTGTTATAGGTGGCTTTTGTTGGAATGTCTCAGTGAAAATACTGAAAAACAAATATTTTTATTTGAGGTGTTCAGCACTTTTAAAGGAAGGGGACATTTCTGATTATAACTGGGGGGAAAAAATCTGCAAAGACATGACAAAAGAAAGTCATATTTTAATGTTTTATTTCCTGTCATGCTGCTAGGTGCTAACACCATTAACATTAATGTTAAAGACACCTCACTTCCAGCACAGCTGTTCGAAGATAGGCCACGGAAATCACTGTTTCAATGCCGCCATCTGTCTATTTATCCTCTTCTCGTATTCTGTTTGAGTTTATTAATGCTATGTTTGTGAATTTGATACTTTCCATGGGTAAGTCTGAAAACATGCCACAGCTACAGACAGTTTATTCTTGCTCAAACCCAAAGCGTTGGAGATGTTTGTACAGATGATACAAAAGGTGACATCCTACATTGAGATCTATTCATCATTGTGGTGCAAACAGCCAAACGACCACTTACACATGTTTCAAACTGGGAACAGTGTACAAGCTCATTTCACAGTCAGTCAATGCTAATCCGATCAGAAGACGTCCTAGTTTGAGATAAATGAAGTAGAGGAGATGCTAGTCAAGATATGAGTAATTGCCCTGGAGAAGATCTGTGGTGGAGATGCCATTTATTGGGGGAATTATGTTAATAAGAGAAACATTTGAAAACAATATCAATACATTAAGACTTGCAATAAATATTTAACTTTCTTATTAAAGCCAGTCTCTAATATTTCAATGCAAAGAAGAATTCTACTCCTGAACAAGTGAATACCAAGCTACTTCACCAAGTTTTACTTTTTTCAAATATATATATTAAGAATTCAACTGTGACTATTTACTCATAAGCTATTATTAAACACCAGACACCCATGCATAATAATTCATTTATGGGCTAACCTTTTGAAAATCTTCATAGAACCATCAGAAAGTGGGTGTTATTTTTGTTTCCATTGAAAAATGCAAATTAGATTTTTTTTTCAACATCAGAACCAAGACGGGTGGAATATTCTGGGGAGCCCAGCCTTGTGCAGGCTTTTGAAACTGCAAACTAAGCACTTTTGAACTTTTTATTTTAATGCTGGAAGAAAAGTAGATCTGTATTCCTGTTTGCATCTACTCCTTGCTGCAACCTTAGTGCTGCAGAAAATATATTTATATTATTTATTTACACAGTTGCGTATCACTGGCACTGTGCTTCCTGATTTTACCACACATTCAGGCTCAAATGTGACCGCAAGCTTTTGAGACTGTGAGGCCAATAACTTACTATATTTACTTTGTGACCGAAGATTTAATGGTCATTAGCAGTCATTCAGAGAAGGGTCAATATTTGCTGAGTCAATACAAAAGTTCATTGTGACCATCGAAATGGAAATAGAACTATGCAATATGGGAGAAGAACAGAAATAAATATATGGATAGATTAGCATTTCTTTTTAATTTCAAGAATCATGCAATGAAGCCTTCTTGCAGCTGTGGTCACTTCTTTATCAGCCATTCAAAGGAGAGATTTCATTTCTCACGGTACATGTGAGAAGTTAGTTCAGTCACGTAGAGCTTCTCTTCACTACCACGCTCCATTAAAGCTTTTGCTCTCTCTCAAACAACCTCTTTCAGATTCCACTTTACCCTGCTGGGTCAACGAAACCCATCAAGTGACCCATATGTTATTTCTGGATAGGTAAACTTGGCATTTGACATGACTGGCCGCTCTCATGAGCCTCATCTCGCAAGTGATGTAGAGATATAAAATCCCAAATCATGGACAAGTGTATTTGAACAATTAAATTATGTTTGTTAGTACAAACACAATAAACAATAACAATTTAACAATATACACCAACCCATCTCTCCATCTCCACCATCAAGTTTGCTGATGACACCACCGTGGTCGGCCTCATTTCTGGTGGAGACGAGGCGGCCCACAGAGATGAGGTTGAAAAACTGTCAGCGTGGTGTGTGGTCAACAACCTCACAGTCAACACCACATCACTGACAACCTCTCCTGGACTGTCAACAGCGCACCAGTGGTGAAGAAAGCCCAGCAGCGACTCCATTTCCTGAGGGTGCTCAAGAGAAACCACCTGGAGGAGAAGCTGCTGGTGTCCTTCTACAGAGCCACCGTGGAGAGCATCCTCGCTTACTGCATCACTGTGTGGTTTTGGGGGTGAACAGGAAAGCTTTGCAGAGAGTCAGTAACACTGCACAGAAGATCACCTGTTCTCTGCCCTCATTGGACACCATCGCCAGTTCACGCTACCTCAACAGAGCCAAAAACATTGAAGGATTGTTTCCACCCCGGCCACTCTCTGTTCACGTTGCTGCCCTCTGGAAGGCGATATAGGTCCCACAGAACCAAGACAAATAGATTTAGAGATAGTTTCTTTCCCAGAGCCATACTATAGTTATAGAAATCTATGCATATGTATATGCACGTGTCCATTGTTTTTATATATATAACAAGCACCATGTGGAGTAACACTCATAATTTCATTGTATGCTTTGTCATATAATGACAATAAAGGCTTTGACATGACTTGAACAATAACAATTTTACACCCATTTGCGACACCTACAGACATACAGTGGTCCACCAACCAGCTATACAACAAACACCGTTGACTGTTATTATATTGGTAACTTTTGTTTTCATCAGATGTTTCAAACCATGATGCACCATTCCACGCAATATTTTCAAATCGCATTTTAGTCTTTTTGACTACTCGTGAACTCCGTAGGGGAGGCATTTGGCGCGCTTTTTCGTGCGCATCCGGTGAGGAGACGTCTACCGCGGCTCTGCCCTGCCGAGGCTGCGCGTCTGTCTTTAGTTTGCATGTGTTGACGCGGTCCACGTCGCTGTCGAGAATGGATACAAACTTCCAAACGTCAACTCTGTTTCTCACGCTCCCGATATCGTGTCAGATATGCCTCGGAAAGGTAACGCAAACCTTTGCTCCGTTGTTAAGGCCGCGTTACTCCTGTACACAACGTATTGCTTCTGTGTTTAAAGTCTCCATGTTGTCGCTTGTAGGTCCGACGACCGGTCATATGTTCCAATCACCACGTGTTTTGTGCGACCTGCATGGAAATGTGGGTGAAGAATTCCAGCCAGTGTCCCACATGCAGAGTTCCCATCACGACAGAAAACCCCTACAAAGAAATCATAGGTGAGCGGCTGCATGTGTGACTGAGGGAGTGCAGGAGGGACTGGCTGCTGCTGCTGCTGCTGCTGCTGCTGTTATGAGTTTCAGAGTGAACTTGGATGACATTTGAAGCGCTGTATTCAATCTAAAAAGCTACATTTTCCGATTTTGAATGTGGATTGCTATTGAAATGTACATTGAACATTGACAGTTTCCTTATTTTTCTGCGCAAACTCGGCCCACATGGTGACGGTCTCTGTGGCTTAAATCACTAGTGTCCAAGTGCATTGCCTTTACAGTGTTTACCTTGTTAGTTTTTAAAAATAAATTATCTGTCATACCTGCACCCCTCACACACTGCCTGACATCCATGTAGTGGCCTTTTTATCTACCTTTAAACCTCAAAAGTCCCCTGTCTGAACTTGCCAACCCCTCCGTAGGAGTACTTGATTCCAAATTGTCCTTTAACTTGAATTTTATCAGCTCGACTGCCACATTTTCCTTGTTTTTATGTACAGTGACCTTGAGAGCCCTGAAAGTTGGATCCTAAAAAAGCACTCTGTTATTGTTGGTTCCAAGTTATCACTTAATCCTGTATGTGCATCACAGCTCTGACCTCAGTATATCACATTTAAATGGTCGGTAAAAAGACAATATCCTGATGCTTGACATTGAAAACTGCACCTTGAATATCACATTATGAGGACATGACTAAATCGAATTTCTCCTATTAATATGTCTTTTATTTTGGAATGCAGGAGGCTCAAACGAGAGCGATCATAGTGATAGTCCCTCTACACGGAAACGTCTGAGGAAAACCAGAGGAGAGCTGCTCTTTCAGGAATATGAGGTAGATTTTCTAATGGGTACAATTGCCTTGAAATTGATATGCTCTACTTTTGTGAAGTTCTGGATTTTCTGCAAGAATATGGACTTTTTGTTTGCATCTGGTACTTGTTTTCCTGATACCACTAGGGTGTGTGCTGGCCAAAATGGGAAAAAAAACTATCACAGTATTTATTAGTATTATTGTTGTAGTATTCTTTTGTTATTGTTTTGATTATTTTCAATGACAGTTTTTGAAGCATCTGTAATGAAAACTATAGAAACTATACTTATTTAAACAGTTTACACTTGACTTTAGGCAAACAATGAAAGCAATTTCAAAATAATCTTAATGTTACATTACTAGGGACAGGAGAAGAACCTCCGCTCAACAAATACACAACAATATAACAGTGCTCTATTTCACAAAAAGCAATTGAAAAAAATATAATAATTCACAGACAATCTCCACTCAGCAAACAGATCGAGTCGGAACTGACGTGTTGGAAGTGGTTAGCAGCGGCACAAACTTCTGCACAAGGAGATCGTAAAACTGCGTAATCTTTTGCTACTCCCAGCCAAAATATATCGCAATATGAATTTAATGTTCTTAAAAGTTCACACTGTAACATGCCAATTCAAAAGCTGTTTCCTGTTCACAAATGTTTCCTTTTTAAGGAATATTTGGCCTCAAATCACCGCGCCAAATTCGAGAGCTACCTAGTGGCTAACGGATGAACGCTAACCAAAGGCGGAAAAATTCCGATGGAGTTTATTGTTTTGGACAAGCAGCCGTATTCTGTTGTTGAGGAGCTTTCAGCAGCTAACTGGACCTGGACTAAAAGTTTTTTTATATATTCTGTACTTTGCATTTTTTATTGTTTATTTTTTGCTTTTAAAGTTGCAATGTTTTCTATGTTGTTGTTCAGCAATATTGTTATTTAGTAGGTTTGTGTAATTATTTAAAAAAAAAATTGTGATTCAGTTGAGGAAAGTGAAGAAGAAAAAAATGGCAAAAATCGGTATTGGCCTGTTGTGACTTAAAAAAAAAATCAGCAATCCTTATTCGCTTCATTGAATTTCTATTCACCAATGTTACTTTAATATGTATATTTTTTTAAGATTTGTTGTGTATAAGTTAAAAAAAAATGAAGAAGAAACAGTTGCAGATGACTGCTGTCACTTCTTGGCACAACACTTACAATTACTGTACTTACATGACACTGCTGAAGCAATATAGCACATCATTTGTTATGTTTTGTTAAGAAACATTCAATAAACTCCAGAGCAATCCCCGATGAGTGGGGAAGAGCTACTTCGCTGTTAGATTAGCTTAAGCGAGTGGCATTACTTATGAGACACTTGCACACATGCTTTGATTCAGATCTTGTTTATTCAAAATTTCCAGTCTAAAATTCTATAAATACAACAACATGCGTCGAGTGATTGCATCAAGGTGATGTTAGAGGTGGTTTACGGCTGCAATCCGGGCTATTCGCGCATCTTTGTTCCTTCTGAGACCCGGAATCCTTGTCACTTCCTCCACTTATGAAATGAGAGCAGTCGCAAACCAGTGTTTTCCCAAGCGGTCCTGGGAGTTTGGCGGTTCATTACATGACATGTTTGCACGATGATCCAAGTATAACAGACATTCAACGAACGAACAGCACAAAGAGCTGGCAACGGTGTTGTAAATGCACGACGCTGTTGACCTATTAGCCCATAATGCACTGTGGTTTTCCCCACTCTGTGACGTCATCCTTTCGCGTCCTATTGCTGTGTGGCCAAGTTTTTTTTTTTTTTTTACACAGTGGACTATTAATGCACGTACAGGTATATGCAGGATATATTTGTTGTTCTATGTAATTTGTAACCTTCTCATGCAATTTCTTACGCAGGTTGAAATTGAAAATCTCATGAAGGAAAATGAAGAGTTAAAAACCAAACAACACCACTTGGAGTTGCAACTGAAGACCGCCTTGGATCCAGGCTCCAGTTTGAAGTCGACCCAAAGTGATGACAAAAAAGTAGATCCGTACATCCTTGAAGAGCTGGCAAATAAGCTGCGTGCTGCGACAGACGCTTGTGACGAAGTCAAGCATGACATGGACAGACTGAAAGAGGCACGTCTCTCTGTTGTGTTCGAATAAGGCCAAGTGAAAAACATTTTTTTGCTGTGTCACTTTTTTTAAAATAACATTTCAATTTCTCCACACAATCTTTCTTCAGGCAAATAAGGTGCTGAGATCACAAAACCTTGACCTTGTTCGAGAGAATATGAGACTGAAATCAGAAGTTGCCAGCCGTTCTCCACAGAAGTAAGAGCTTTATATTTATTTATTTGTTTATGATTCATTAAAGTTCCTTTGTGAGCAGCTATACCTATAGCTCTCATCTATGATGCCGTACTGGTACTTTCATTACAGGCAGAACATTTTACTCTAAGGCTTTATAGAAGGCATTATGACCATTTAGAATTGCGTATGACTTACGATAATGTTTGTAAGGTATCAAAAGTAGACTGTGTTTATATAAAGAATAGAGGGTTTCTGCCTCTGTGTTGATAGGTAGTGATGATGCGCCATGTACCGTAATCCTGGAAACACTTTCATTTTGGCAAGAAATTATCGAGCATTTTGGATGCATCAAGTCCCTCCATTGCCATACATTATTCTAAGCCATCATAATGTCTTCAATAAAGCCACACAAATGTGCTATTTTGTCTTATGAATATACTGATAATGCCTTCTCGATCAGACTTTTCAGTGAAGTGTTTATTTCGTATGTTAGTGACCTGTTATACATTGCATTGCTCAGTGGACGCAGCCAGTTGGTTTCCTAGATAATTTGTCCACCATTTTTCACGAGTTTCAGCTCCTTCGGCCAGGATCTTTTCCCCAAAAACTTATAAGGTATATGGTATATGAATTCATTTTGGAAAGAGTGAGTTGCCTGAGGGCACCTTGCAGGTTCCCATGAAGTGAAGTGACAGCCAGTCAGACCATTATGACTGGACTGACAGTGCAGTCATTGGGAGATGAAAGGTTTTATGTTGAAGTCATTGGAATGGAGTTGTGCTGCATAACTGAAGCAAATTCTTTTTTTTAATTTTTTATTATTATTATTATTTTATTCGCTGTCTACGTAAGGCAGCAACACATATGGTGCCCATAATGTTAACAAATGTAACAGCAAGCAGAATAACCACTCATTTCTATGCTGTTTTACAACCTCTTCTTTTTCTGGTAGACGGCAAAATAAGAATTTATTTGCTTATATTGGTGAATGAAAATAATAGTTTGTTTCCTGAATAGTATTCATTAATATTGTACCTGTTTTTTTGTTTTCAGTCATGTGATCTAAACCCTTTTTCCACCCTCAGGTTTGGGCGTTACACGGTGGCAGCTCTGGAAGCAAAGATCCAGCAGTATGAACGTGACATGGAGCACCTGAAGAAAGCCCTGGAGCGCAGCGACCAGTACATCGATGACCTGGAGAATCAGCTCAGGAAATCAGAGCCGAGACCTGTTGAGATGCAGCAGGTGTGCATCACAGGCAAGGCTCAGTCAGAGCCGCTCACACAGCAAATAAAAATCGACATGATGAAGAGAAGCACCAGTGACGACGAGAGAGCCTCCATCTGCAGCAATCCACTGGCAGAATCTGGATCTTTTCCTTCTTATCACAGTTTGATGTTCATGCCATCCGTCGATCAAAGCGAGTCGAGCAAAACTGTGAGTGTGAACCAGAGCAGTGCGGTGGTAGACAGCACGACCTCTGACCTCCTGCCCTCCACTCCGTCGACCGCTTTTCGCTCCTTGACCGTGCGTAGCCCCGCTTTCCGTGACAAGCGGGTTTCAGTCAAGTCTCGGTCTTATCTGAGGAAGCTTGATTTTGATGGAATTCCTAGTCCCCGGAAAAGCACAGACATCTCTGAGAATCCGTTCAGCAGCCTTGACAAATTCTCTAAAAACCTGTCCTCGAATACTGAAGCCCATTCTTTAAAGTCTGTGTTCTGGGGCGCTTGGCACAAAACGAAATCCAGCGACCAACCGTTTTCTGGTCAGAGCAAAGAGGTGTCAGCCACCAGTAATGCTGGCGAGGAGCCCGATACTTTCCAGAAGTACAGCGAGGCTTCGATGGATGCGGCGTTCCTGGACAAAATCTCAGAGTTGGACTCCATGATGCTCGAAGGTGAGAGCTCCAGCAGCCGAGGGTCTCAGCTTTCCCTCGCTTCCTCCTCTCCTGCCAAGTTGGATGCAACTCTTGTTCCAGAACCAGCAACTGATGATGAGAGAGTTTTGGAGGGTGAGCTTGAACAGAACCGACTGTCTAATGGCACCTTAAGCACTGAAGGCAGTAACACGGTTCTAAAAGGTGGTACAGAGGGAGGATTTTCTCCACAGAGGTCAGATGAAGTGAGCAATGTCCCGGCGTGCGCTGGACACAGGGTAGTTTCACAGAGTGGAGACATGCCTGTTGAGTTGCTGTTTGATCCGATGGAGGCGAGCAAAGCCGGCCCCTCTGAAACCAGAATGGAACAACTCACGGATAGTGAGAGCTCCTTCCCCTGTCTCCCTGGTGAAGCTGTAAACACACCAAGAGAGAGACTTATGTTTGGTCATGGAGCAAAAAGAAGATCTTACAGTCCCTTCAACACTAGCAGTCCCACAAAACTGTCCAAGCTGATATGAAGATTTTCCCTGCTGTTTTTTTTTTCCTCAGATGAATGATGTGGAAACATGGCAGAGGCTGTGTGTTCTAAGCTCTCCACCTGTTGGATGTTACACTGTAGATGAAATACCTGATTTATAGTTGAGACATGATTCAAACTTGGAGAATTGATGTGATTGTATACATGTGAAATGTTTATGGAAAAATGAGAACCACCTGGAAAGAAAGTAACAAAATAATGTGTGATAATTAAATTGCATTGAGAAACAAGTTGGCATTTGCTTGCATCACTTTAAATGAATGAAATGAGTCCAGAGCGAACAGTCTGAGATTCAGGTCAAGACGCTGAGGTGCACCTTGACTCCGCCTTGCCCAGTCACATGACCTGATGTGCAATGGGTTAAAGAAAAAAAGACCAGTCAGTTTTTTCTTTTCCTTTTCTTGTGGGCTGGTACTAGTGGTTGAGGTTTACCGGCTTATCCTTTTAACTTTATGACTAATTCCTGCCCACTTTGGTGTCTTTTTCCTCTTTTCTGCTTGTGTTTAAGTTTCAGCCCAACACTTCATATAAATATACATCTCTTCATACATTCCACTTTTAAAAGTTTTGCATTCCCCCTTATTGCTCTATTTGTGTTTCGATAAACTGAAAGTGACAATTCTCAAGCCACAAAAGTGCGGCCATGCTGAAAAAGCATCTACTGGGACTGGGCTCTGACATCCAATAAATAATTCTCATTAATACTGTTATTTCTGTAATTGATTTTTGCACTTGTGGACTGTGTTATTAGCTGTGTAACTACATCTGCTCCCATTACACTCTCTAATGGGGAGCTGTTTACACCAGGCCAGCTCGTGATGTTTCCCCATAATGACACGCATTAACCTCGCCGTAATTCCATCGAAGCAGAGAGCGCCTTATTTATTATGCAAATGTGATGATATCATGTATATTTCACATACCTCTAATTGCTGCATGCAATTTTAATTGGACAACCGTTGTGGTTTGGATAAATGAAGTGCTAATTCATTGGGATAAATTAATTTAGGGTAAAGACTGTGTACAAGGTTACAGCAGCTGTATTGAATCAATTTGTTTGGCGCTTGCCTGCCACTGATGTCTGCTTTCCAGGAGTTGACTCTGTCAAAGATCATTTTAATATCTGGCCACATATCCAGCTGCCGGATCGCACCAGTTTGACCTGGACTAGAAGGGTTAGTTGCCCTCCTGTTGGTTGTGGCCCCTTAGCTGTTTTACATTTGCAAAAAAAAAGAGAGGATAATATTGGCCTTGACTTCCTCTGCAGTTGATCAGTGAGACCTACGGGAACTTTTCCAAATCTAAAGCAAACCCACCGCCCAAGTTAGCTGTTCTTGTACCGACGATTTCTAATTAAATTGATAAAAAGTTAAAAAAAAAAGAAAGAAACTTCCACACAATTCCACTGTGTTATACCAAATCTGTGGAAACTTGCTTGTGAAATTCCAAATGAATTTGGATCGTAGTTGCACCCAGTGAGGTCCTTCTATAGAACTTTTTAATGTGAAGGCTGACTCTCCCTTTAGGCAAACTTCATGCACCTACAGCTGGAAGCTAAAACATCTGAGCTGACAGAATGCACAGGGACCCTTCAAGGTATCAGGATCGAGCTTTATGAATGCAAAACTGTAATCTAGAGAGATTCCCCCATACATGAGGTCAGGTTGAGGGGCCAGCACCCGTGCCAAAGTCACCCGGATTTCCCTTGCTCCTCGGGCAAACATGAATTCTCCACTGGGTCTCCACCCAACTGGACATACCCTGCCTAAATAGCAGCGTTACGCTGAGTCTCTCATGGGTGATCACTCCCCTGGAGAAAATCGAGTTCCTTCTGTCACAACACAATAAAGCTTGTGTTTATAGTGGAGAGCTGCCAGTAAACCAGAGAGGCCTGTGGCTCGACTGTTTTTTCAGACAGAAGATGCAACACTGATCCACTAAACCAGTGGTTCTTAACCTTTTTGGAGGCACTGAACCCCACCAGTTTAATATGCTCATTCACCGAACCCTTCTTTAGTAAAAAATAAAATATGATACACTAACTGCAGACTAGACTGAGGGGTGGACCTCTGCGGCGGAGGCTCCACCGAACCCCTGAGACCGACTCACCGAACCCCTAGGGTTCGATCGAACCCAGGTTAAGAACCACTGCACTAAACCCAAAGTATCCGAACGGCCGTATTTGTGGCAAAGGCCACTTTCCAAACTTGATGTAACTGAGAGAAATTGGGCCTCTTTTTTTAAAGGAGTTTGTGTAAATTGAATGACCTGTAAATGAGTGAAAAGTGTATGAACTGTAGCCTGGAGAGGAGCAACGCAGGCAGATAACTCCGGAAACCTGCGGTCATTTGTTGATGATCTAGTTTACACTCCTGCTACATTTTCCGTCTCTGCGCTGCTGAGATGAAAATGCACTAATTCCACGCAGCTTTTGTCTGGGCGTGGATGAGTGGAGTATCCAGATGTGGCTGCCTGCCCTGCGAGGCTTTTCTTTCTTTCCCCCTTTTTTTCCCCTCTTCACTGTTCTGGCAGCCCTGGTCTCGCGAGAGCCGGCGAGCGCGGGACTTGACGGGATGTGAGGCGCTCAGGTGTAAGAGTCTCTCTCATCCCCAGCAGAGGGGAAACACTAGACAGATAAGTGCGCGTGAGAGACTGCAGGCATCTCTGTGATCTCCGGGCTCAAGGCTGTGCTCGGCGCGCATCACCACCTCCACCACCTCGTCGTCTATGACGACTTTCGCAGCGCTTTCCACGCCACTTTTCATCCTTTCTTTCTTGCGGTGCACTTTAATTGCGGGAGCTCGCCAAGATGATGTCCATGAACAGCAAGCAGCCGCACTTCGCCATGCATCCGTCCCTGCCCGAGCACAAGTACACCACCCTGCATTCCAGCTCGGAGGCGATCAGAAGAGCGTGTCTCCAAACTCCACAGGTAAACTATCCTCCTTCAAGAAACTTTTCCGCGCGTAACGAAGAGGCGCTTTGTGTGTCTTCTTTTTCATGCCTTCACCCTGTGATCGCCTTGAAAGCGCGCGCTCTTTTTGTATGAATTCTGAAGTCTCGTCGCCTCAGAAGAAACATTCCGGCTCTGTTCTGTGTCGCCGAGTGTCCCGGCGGCTTCTGCTCTCCTGACTGGTGTTGTTGTCTGCCCGCAGCTGCAGAGCAACATATTCGCGAGCTTGGATGAGACGCTGCTGGCGCGGGCGGAGGCTCTGGCCGCGGTGGACATCGCGGTGTCCCAAGGCAAGACGCACCCGTTCAAGCCGGACGCCACCTACCACACCATGAGCACGGTGCCTTGCTCGTCCACGTCTACGGTGCCGCTCGCTCACCACCACCATCACCACCACCATCACCACCATCAGAACCTGGAGCCTCCGGACTTAATGGACCACATCACGTCGCCGTCGCTGACCCTGATGTCCAGCGCGCACGACGGGACAGGCGGCGGTGGAGGAGGAGGTGGAGGCGGCGGGGGTGGCGGCGGCGGCGGCGGGGGGCTCATCTCCCCCTCTTCCCACCCGCACGCTCACATGCACGGCTTGGGTCACCTCTCCCACCAGGCTGCCATGAGCATGAACTCACCCCTCACCCACCACGGGCTGTTACCGGGCCACCACGGCGGGAACCAGGGCGGCCCGGGCCTCACAAACGCGGGGCTGCCCTCCATCAACGACTCGGACACGGACCCTCGGGAGCTGGAGGCGTTCGCGGAGCGCTTTAAGCAGCGGAGGATCAAACTCGGGGTCACCCAGGCGGACGTGGGCAGCGCCCTTGCGAACCTCAAGATCCCCGGCGTGGGCTCCCTCAGCCAAAGTACAATTTGTCGTTTCGAGTCGTTAACTTTGTCCCACAACAACATGATCGCGCTGAAGCCGATCCTGCAGGCCTGGCTGGAGGAGGCCGAGGGCGCCCAGAGGGAGAAGATGAGCAAACCGAACATTTTCAACGGCGGGGAAAAGAAACGCAAGCGGACCTCCATCGCGGCGCCGGAGAAGAGATCTCTGGAGGCGTATTTCGCCGTGCAGCCGCGGCCCTCCTCCGAGAAGATTGCGGCTATTGCGGAAAAGTTGGACCTGAAAAAAAACGTGGTGCGAGTGTGGTTTTGTAACCAAAGACAGAAGCAGAAGAGGTTGAAATTCTCCGCTGCGCACTGATAACCACAGAAAACAAAACAACAGCAACCATATAAAAGGGTGGCACAATGATAAGGGTTCTTTTATTAAGGTTTGCAGTGGCTCCAATATTGCAGATATGACGGGCTCATTTATTTATGCCCCCTTCACTGTAGCACTAAGCCATTTAATTTGAACTGAAAGTCTTCTTTGCAAACTCATTTTAATGACATGTCTTGAGAATACGCACCCATCTTTAAGTTTACAAAGTAATACTTTCCACCATCTATAAACAAATAGAACGTGTTCCCTGGTCAACGGAAACGCAGCGCAGAGCCCTGCATTGGAGCCGTTTGTAAACCTTAATAGAAGGACTTTTATTGCAGTGTATCGTGACGGACTTTGGGGACCAAGAGACACAAGACACCACCTCGGTCTTTTGTCTCCAGCGACTTTACACGTTGGTGCACAATGGGGCTTTGTCACCCCATTTGAGACTTCATATATCTTGTTTATTTTCACGTTATCGGTGAATGTGAAGTATGCAAATAACACACAAATTTCGCTCCGTTCTTACGAGGGAAAGTTTTCGTGACATTGCCTTTTGAAAAACAAAATTTGCTTGAAAATATAGCGAGTTGATTTTATCCTGATATTATTTGAAGTATAGCCATTTACAAATTACCTCATTGAGTGTCGAGCTATGTTTTGATTTATTTATTTGTTGTTGGTATCGATCATCCACTCTTTGTTATTTATCTATTTATTTATTTGGACTCGAGTTTCGTTCACAAAAGGGCCTGCATGAAATCCTACTTCACGGGCAGTAATTCAGCCGTTGTTGGCTGTCACATTTATAGATATATTTATTTAGAATTTGCACAAAAAAAACTATTGATGGAAATGTTTTGTATATACAAACATCACTTTATCACTGAGGCGAACGTCTATTGATATTGGCATCGCGATTTAAGGACCACAAATTCTGGAAACATGAATCAAAGAACAGAAAAAAAAATAATGTGTCGTGCAGACTCTCTGTGCACGTGAAAATACAGAATCACACGAGGAGTTATCAAATTGTCCCAAGCGGATGGTCACTGTTAATGGAATGTTTTCACATCAAGACCGCTGTTCGTCGTGTTTATTGTAATGTAAGTGGCATTTTTTTTGTGCACAAGTATGTTTACAGAACCGCAGTGACATGAGCATCATGAAGAAGATGACGCACACTGTCTACTTTGCTGTCACACAATTTTCCACCTCGCCTATGTTCCATTACTGTTATTCATCCTGTTAGCCAAAATCAACCCGGGAGCTGTTTCAGCAATCTTCTAATAAATTGAAGAAAGATACTATTTTTTTTCCTGCCTGTGATTGGATCTGCTGTTACCTTCGGTGGGGTCTGGGTCCCACCGAACAACACCAATAAACGCATCTATTTTTCTAATAATTTAGGCTACAAAACGACTTTTTAATGTAAGAACTTGGGGTAATAAACACATCTAAATACGATGTAAACCCACGGTGAACTCAAAAGTGGTCTGGTTGAAATCGAGCGTTATTACTGTCTGTGTTATTAAATGTTACCGCTTGCATTTTACTCCAGTTACATAAAACGACATGGTCTCAAATTCGTAAATTATGAATCAAATCGTGAGTGTAGTATTCCTGAAGGTGCCTGAGTAACGGTGCAGGCAAACACAATCCAGCTTTAATGAAGTTTCACTGTCAGAACAACTCAAGAGTCTTTTAAAGAGTCTCCCCTTGACACCCGCATCGTTCGCTGAATGCACAACACAGAGTCTATTTCTAAAATATTTCCCTTCTGATTTCAGTAGTTTACAGTTCCCCCCCGAGCTAAAAGCAGAAATATCCGTTAAGGGTTATTTATTCGAGATATAAAATTTGGGATGGCTAAATCGATTGGATTTACTTCATTTAAAATGCAGTTTGAATACTCACATTTCCCCCTCAGTTCTTTAATACTCGTTATTTCTCTGGTCATTAACATGCATTTCTAATGTAATATTTTGGAATATTGTTGAATTCCCCGCGCCATGGCAGCAATATCAGCCCCACAAACAGCTCCACATACAGAAGTCATGTATTATTGAAAGGCAGTATCAAACAGCTCTGGGGCGCTGTCTCTCTCACAAGGGCCCTGGATGAAGTCGAGTGTCTGCCTGCACAATAGTCTCTAATATGTTAATGGCCGGAGGGGAAGCCTGAGGTTCTGTCCCCAGCTGCTTCGCGGACCATATGTCAGCCCGGTGCGACACAGTCCGCTATTAATCTGCCGACTATTTCATCAGCGCCATCACCGATATTATAACCCTTAATACTCCATCAGTGACGGACCCGCTGTCGCATGATGTGGAAAATATTAGGCCTAATATAGGCCTTCTCTCTGTTTGTCTCTCGGCTCTCTAATGGTTATTAATATTCATCAGAATGTGGAAGGAACGGTGTTAATTTTTAAATAATCCAACACCAAGTTTTTCATTTGTTTTCCCAGTCGTCCACGCAATATAACATTGCTTGTTCTTATAATGCTTTATAATGTCAAATTTGGCTGGTAATCTGAAATTATTTTGATCTGAGAATTAATGATGTAAAATAATGACCGCTTTTATTTTCATGCTCTTATTACTTATATAGGTTTTAGGGCGCATTTGATGCCATATATACAAATAATTTATTGTTTTTGGTAAAATACTATATATATATATATATATATATATATATATATATATATATATATATATATATATATATATATATATATATATATATATATATATATATATATAAACTCATTTGAATTATTTATATTTTATATTTTAATGTATTTTTTTGCACATTTTCTTGAAACAGAATAATAAAAAAAACAACATTGTCTTGGAGGATAATCCTAACTTTTCATCTTCTTCTACCCACGCCATCCCACTCTTTGATGAATCATGTTCGCCTCGTACACCGAAGAGTCTCATAACTAAATTTCTCCAGGCTACTTGTCGGGGGAATAATTAATCTATAGCAAGGATGTAAATAAAGGGAAATTGGATTCCTGACAGACGAGATGAGAAACTCTCTGACTCCACGTCGCCAAATGATGCTTTCATCGAGCTTTATAAGCCAGTCGTGAAGATTTACGAGGTTTTTAGTGGCTCACAGCGACCGAGCTGACGTCACAGCTTAGACTCACTTTAAGAGGAAGTCATGAGGAGAAACAAAATGCAATTTCGAATCATAAGAAAACAAAATGTTAGTCTCTTAAAATCGGCTTTATGCTTTGACATTTCAACTTTGAGACTTTCTAAGAAGAAAACAAAAAACGGTCCCTGCGAGGGTTCCGTTGATCCATCAGTGCGCAGGACGGTTGGCCTTTGGACGGAAATGTCAGGGCGGAGACGTGGAGGGGCAGATCCCCCAGATCTGCACTCATTTCCCATTATATTTGCTCAGTAATCCGCTGTGGCAGCCTTCCATCGCCCGGGACCCGGCTTGAGAGGCGAGGCTGTTGACACAGGGGTATATTTCAATCACAGAGGGTTCAAAGTCAGACGAACAACTTATTTGTCTAATAAATCCGTCATTTAGTTAGAAAAATATTTGATCTTGAGGGGCTGACCTCTTGTCATGTAACTATAAACGGCGGGGCGCGCGCTTCAAGGATCTGCAGGCTGCCTGCATATGAAAATGGTAAGAGCGAGGGGAGTGGCTTCTCATATTCTGGAATATTTGTAATCCGAGTGGTGAGTCAGGGCTGCGCGGAATAATAAAGACCTTCATCTTGATATCAGGTCTCCATCCCGAACCCCTTTTTTTCTTTTTATTGATTATTGATTGATGATTGATCTTATTTGTCTATATTTCCACATTTTAATTAAAAAAATGTAAGACCTAATTCCATGACATCGTGCATTTTGCGCACTAAATTGCAGAGTGGGAGACAATCACTCGAAAACCCAGACCACCTGCTTCATTTCCATGTTCATTCTAGAGGGCAAACGTTATAAACTCCCTGTCGGATCTTGCAATATTAACACATTTCTCAGAGAATACAACGCGTCTGCTTAAACTTCATCACTACCGCTCAACTTTTTTATATCCAGGCAGTAAATTCGTGTCGTGCATCAACTTAAACTTAATTCCACTTCATCTAAGAGCAGCTGGTTGGGGGTGGCGGTAGTGGTGGGGGCCTCACTTCACCTTACTCTGTCATTTATATCTACTCATTGCCTCTTCGAAGCAGCCGTGACCTCAGGCGGAGTGAACTTTGAACCCATTTCCTGTCGTCATCACAACCGCGCCGTCAAAACAGAAGCACGCGAGCGGAAGAGAAACGACTCCGTCACACCACAATCTGAGGAGGAGCGCGTAGGTCGCTGACCATGGTGCTGAACGCGTCGTCGCTGAACTCCACGTCTTGATATGCACTTCTTATTTTATTATAGCTATAGACTAAACAATAATCCTAAAGTCTTACTTTTCAGATGCAAACAGCAGGGAGTTGTAGAATAGCTAACCACCGCAGTCGCTCATGTTTTGTTTTATTTCCTTGGATGGAAGTCGGCTATTGATTTCAAGTGCCTCCATCGCAACAATACAAACCCTGGCCACATCATCCCCACTTTTTTTTTTTTTTTTGCTGTTCAGGGACTGTTTGGGTATTTCATGGCTCAGAGAGGCCAGTTCCACATCGCTAGGTATTGAATATCCTCCTCTGCACACATGGACTTCGATAATGAGGAGAGTGTCGGCCACCGTTTGCCCGCCGCCACACCATCAAATATTCATCACTGTTGATTACACAGCCGGCAGCTGCCGATCGGCCGGGTGTCAAATTTGTATCCTGCAACTGGTATACATGCACCCGCTCTGGACACAATAAAATCAGACTGAATTCACACGCCGCGCTGTGATGGTGCTGTACCTGTGTGCGTGTGTGCTTACGAGAGGGGAAGGGGTGGTGGTGTTGGTCTTGTTTGTAACACATTGGGGGCTTAAACGCACATTGATGTTGCCTACCAGCCAAAATGACAAAGAAACAGCAAAAGTGTGTGTCTGCTTGTAGGCTTGTGTGTATGTGATAGGGGGAGAGGTTACTGCGAAGCGCATTGAATATTTCATGAGTTGTTGGAGTGGGGAGGAAAAACTGCCCAGGAAGGTTGGTTCAACTCATTTGTTGAACCGAGGTTGAGATGCATGCAGAGAAACAAATGTTGATGTATAATCCACGCACATATACACACATGCAAACACAACACATGCACACAGATTCAGAGCCTTTTTTTGAATGTCTGCTTCAATAAAAATGATCACTGAAAGACCACAGGTTGTAGTGCCTTGTGTGTCATGTGTTCTGATTCTCAGCTGCCTCCTCACTCAAACAGAGCTGAAAATGAAATATGGCTCCAGCTTTCCAGGCTGACTATTTATTGGTCCAGACTTTACAGGGTTAAATGATGAGTGTTCTTAACACTTAGTAACTTTTACTATGGTTTTCTTGACGTGAAACACTTTTTTCCCCATACACATGTTTATTAATTTTCATAATTACAAATGACAAACAAATACAAAGACAACGAAAAAAATAACCAGTACACATTTCCTCACCCTCAATACCAACTTACTCTCAGTGTACAAAATCAACTCTCAGTGTACCAAATCCAGTCACATAAAGTCACTATCGCAGCAAAGAAAAAAACGGTTTCTCTTGTAGAAATTGCATAAAAGGCGTCCAGATATCATAAAAGTCATGCACTTTCCCTTTTGTTATATAGGTCACTTTTTCGAGAGCCAGATTGCTGGACATTTCCCTGATCCATTGACCAACTGTAGGAGCTGAAACATTTTTCCAATTCAATGCAACAACATGTTTGGCCGGTAACAAACAGACAATAAATTTTTTTTTGTTATGTGCATTAATAGAAAGATTTATAGGAAACCTGTGTAGAATAGCCAATTGAGTTTCCAAAGGAATCTTTAATCTTGTTATTTTTAAGATCAAGTCCATTATATCCTTCCAGAGTTTTTGTAATTCTTCACACTCCCACGTACAGTGGAACAAGGTTCCCTTCCCCTTGTTACATTTAACACAGACTTCTGGTATATTGGGATTAAAATGGTGCAATTTATATTACACCGGTAGGTGTAAAGCCATTTGTACTGCAGTAGTCTGAATCTGGTGTTGATAGTTTGGGTTTGACGTTTAAAACAGATTTCCTCCCATTCTTCCACCGATATTTCAGTTTGAAGATCATTTCTCCAAGCATCCAACACTTGATTCAGCAAAACACCACAACCTTGCCATCATTTTCCAGCATCATGACCAACTACCAACATTCCTACAAAGACCCTCAATGAGTCGACTTTATTTCAGTGGATATTCCATCAATCGCATAAATAACAGTTGCAGACAGTGCAGCAGTTATTGCCGCCCACATGAAGCCAGAGAAGATCAGATACTGTAAGTCCTTGATCAATCCGCATCATTCTTTGAGTAGTGGAGAATGAGTGCGAGCTCATCTTACGAGCCATTGATCATCACCGTGCTTTCATTGTGAACCTGTTCGCCTTTAGTTACTCAGCCTGAAACATCATCATCCGGCTCCTCTTTCAGGAATTTACCACTCATGAGGCTGCTACCTTCAAACAAGTGTCTCCAGCCCATATAAACAGCCACCCCAAAGGAACGTCTCTCCATCGTTTCCATCACACGAATGCTTTTAGACTTGACTCAGATCCACCTTTCACAGGGAACATGTTGTCAGGTAAAAGGGCCGTTGTGTTGTGACAGTGTGCCACTGCACTATTATCCCAAACAATATGTTCCGTGTTAATCAAAACCAGACCCAGGAGACACCTGGAGAAAGCCTGCAGGATCCCGGGCATGTTGCATTGCTGACGTCTTTCATCAATACCATGTGTTCTGACATTGATTGTTATGTCCTCAGAGTCTTGACTTCTCACCATGAAGGGTGAACGGTGTAAAATCTGCTCCTCGGATTATTACTCGGGGGACGTAATCAGCTCCAGAGAAGACTGACAGCTGTGACAGGTGGAGCTGGAGTCGGAGCCAGCACAGTACTGATATGCCTGTCATTCCAAATGGAGAGGGGAAGTAAATTACACGTGAAAATTTTGGGGTCGACGCTCTATCTCAGAGGCAGAGAGGGTGTAGAATTTAGATGAAGATGAGGACAGATGAGGATTACCGTTCAAAACATGCGTGATAGGCTGTAATGATCATGTCATTCCAATATCAATCCTGTGTCTAACAATTTTTAGATACTATCATGGCATGGCGGGTTGCGACAACTGCCTTTTGAGGACTCAAAACAGAACCAATCTTTCTGATTCAATGGTTCTGAAAGAAGAAAGAATTTCCAGGTTACAGAGAGCAGGTGGTGACTCAACACTTAAGTGGCATATGAGCAACAACACGGTCATGAACTGAATATTCATCTTCAAACAAACATTCACCTCTATCCTCAAGAATAACATGTAAACATGGCTGAAATGCAGTCAGAGTTTGAACTTGCCCAACAGTCAAATGTGGTGTTATTCATGGAGCAGCAGTCATAGACTTGGCTCAGGAGACTCACCAGATCCACACTTACACTCCGACTTAGGAATATCAATCATTTCATTGCTGTTAAATGAAAAGTTTGAGCGTCACAAATGATTCATTTCAGTTAAACCGTCAAATCGAAATTGTTTCCTACATGAGATAAAGTGTTCCCAGCGTGATTTGAACTCTTAAAATTTGAAGCAATTTAAAGTCAAACTAATAAACCCTCATACAATTTTAATAAAATAAAGTCAAGGCCCTATTGAAATGAGAGGAAATCTAAATAACTTGTATTTGTTTTGGTTTTTCGAGGGATGTAACCTGGTGTGAAGATGACAGAGAAGGCAGTTGAATAAAGCAGGTCACATCTACTTTATCTACATGAATCATCTTCCAGAGTATTACAGTAATACAGCAAGTGAAAATAAGGTAGCAAATGTGCAGAGTTTTTAAATCTTCACTCTACTCTTATTCAGCCTCTGACATGACATGAAAAGAAAAAAGCTGCTGTTTCCATGTTTTTAAATTCTCCATTTCCAGATTTACCACCTTAACTGCCCTCCTATTACTCTGCATTGTAGAGTCCAAATACCACAGAATGGAGAACCATTCTTCTTTATCCTTCATAGAGCTGCCTGAACTTCAACGGCTTCAATCCTCAACGGACCAGACGACTGTTGATACTTCCTCTAATTACCATGATTGACTGTTGTGCAATAATATCTGTCTGGACCCCCCTCCCCTCCTCCTCCACCTCACCCCAACCCTCCACTCCATTGTCAAATCTACACTCTGTCTCGCACTGTCAGGATACAAATATCAGTCTCCTATTGACCAGCGCGACGGAGGGCTTGAGAGGGGCAGCGGCTGGGGGACAGTGATCCTGGGTGGGGAGAAGGTGAGGAGATAAAATGTACCACTGAATAATTCACAATGAAAACACGCGGGGAATCGATGGAGAGGCCTGAATCTGATCTTAACCAGTGACACTGCCTCGCACCAGAGGAGGAGCTGCGCGGGTGAATTAAAAACTGAACTTTGCTACGTCAAGAAACAATGTTCTTAGTGCAGGTTCAACACTCGGTAGTTTACCGAATCACTGCTTAATCTAAACTGCTATTAGCTATTCAGCGCAGTTATTGGCCAATAAGCCTCTCAAATCAATTGTCTCACGCGAATGTATTATGACTCCATTAAAACAAACGCTCTCAGTGGTCGGGGCTTTGGAGAGAGGAGGGAGTTGTTGAAGGGAGATTTACATACTCGCGTACATAATCAGGTAATTAATATTTCCATGAACTCACTGGGTGTTGAGCAACAACCTGCCTGTGATCGCTTCATTTCCTCTCCCAGGGTTTGATGCTACAGTGCCTCCATAATTACTTTGATTTATATCCGGCCGCTGTAATGAAGCGCGGCGCTCGCTACGACCTCCAGCGCTGCCGCTACACTCACGCCGCTCTGATGTCCGGTAAATACTGACTGCCACGACCATGGACGCAGAGAACTGCTGCCATGTGAGACAGTTCATGAGCAAGAAAAAGCCACATGGTTTATGAAATATTCACACCCCGATGTGCAGGGATGGATTCAGGACTCTTCCGATCTGTGATACGTGGTGTTTTAGTGGGGATCACCGTGTGAGAAATGAGCAAAACAACGATGGATTAGGATCCTAAATGGTGGCGGCTCCTCCAGTCGAAGCCATGTGATCCAATCGGCTGCGTGACTTCAGTGTCACAAGGCTCAGCAGGAGCGCACATGAAAGATCTCAGCATTAATAATGCTCCATTGATTATTGTTCTGCTGTTTAAAGGTGAATGGCAGAGCTTTTTGAGCAGCAGGGGAGGGCCATGTCTGAGGGAAGAACCGATTTACATTTCGGAAAGTGCTGCTTGTCCTCAGGGGAATCGCCTTGGTTTTCAGTCATTGCCGACGCTCAACTTTCTTTTGCTGTAACGGACTCATCTGGCCAACAAACAAACTCCCTGAATGGCTGTTCAACCGTTTTATGGTTAGTCACTGACTTGTGACGGACCATTGGAACCCAACCAATATGTTGATTCCGCAAAGACAAACGCTGCTATTAGCAACAAAACAAATGACTATTAAACATATTAATGACATTCTATTCTCCCTGGAATCGACGGACACCTGATACATGTGACTACAGGAAGCACTATTTGCCTGCGCTCCATGTTTGCGAGAGCCCAGATGAAGTGGGTGGAAACATAAAGTTGATCTTGGGTGCCACATAAAAAGGAGCCAAATTAGCTCCATCTAGCCAGACTGTCCATTCCAGCCTCTCACAGGCACATTTAGCCGACAGTGAATGCTCCACTTTCTGCCATTTCCCCTTACTCAATTATTGATGGTAATTATCATGGCGTGCTTACTCGGCACCATAACAATATATTCTTAACTCGAGGCAAGGCAGCGGGCAAGGTCTGAAGCCATCTTTGATTTTAGGTTTTTGTTTTGTACGGTGTTTTTCAGTCTTCTATTTTTCTTTGGACTCTCTACTGTCGTAGGCCCTTCGGATGCAGGCGGTCACACACCACACTTTTGCAATGTCATTCGTATTTTACCTACGCTCACTCCAGGAGCTTTGAGCTTGTCCCAGCTACCAAGGGTGTTAGACACCCTTTATAGCTTATTGTCTCTTAAAAAAACAGGAAGAACGACATAAAAACAAGAAAAAAAAGCTGACTTTGTAAATTAATATGATAAAATCATATTATACTCTAATCAAATCCGTGTATATTTGGTTAACTATTCATCCAGCACTTTAATAATAATTCAATGAGGAGCTTGTCGTCTAGCATACGTTGAATGACGGCGACGTCGTGATGACGTAGCCCACAGCTGCAAGTGAGTTCACGTTCGCTCTGCGGCATCTTTGTTGAATACTTATATTCAACAGTTGTAAGTAAGTTGTGCTACAATAATACGATAATAAGCTACTATTTTGTGATTATATATATAATAATAATATAATACTAATTATTATTACAGTATTATAGAACACAACTTTCTCTAACAGCAGCCAGCCCAACACCTATATTACCCAATATGACTGAGAGATGCTGATGGTCCAGCCAAGCGACACCAGTAGATTCACTGCCAAACTCATGTGTTACCATATGTTTATATCGGTAAAGAAGTGACTGGGTCTGACGGGGCGAGAGTTAGGGGACGGCCTGGACAAGCTGCTGTTCAGAGAAGGCATATAGCTCAAGACTTATTGGTATAAAACAAATGATGAGAAAATAATCTGTCTCTTTCTATTCATACATGTAGATGGAGATAAAATCTGGTGAAGCTCTTGAATAGCTAAGTAGTACACTGAGATAGATGAACACCTAAAATCTTCTACTTGTTAAGTTCATTAAATAAATGTCAGGAATGCATATATTATGACTTACTGTATCTTCTACACACACTGTAATGTAAAAACTGGTGAGATGGTCAGATTTGTCCTGTCAATTGGACATTTTTATCCTCTGCAATGTATTAAAAAAACAAATTATGCATTAAATACTTCATTAATTTATGTATTTATTAAATAATTTCCCCTTCTTCATATATCCACAGCAAAATCAGATATGCCATTTCACCACCCATGGACAGATATGATGATGGTGGTGTTGCTGCTTTTTTTCCACAATCTGCGAGTGTGGAGTTATTAGGGTACATGTCCAAAATACAGAACTTTTGGTCCATTGGCACCTTTTAGCGAATAACAATTTTACGAAATCTCCTCCGAAAGTCTAAGATCGGCCAACAGTTGCACATGAAATGAAGTAATTTCCCCTTTTCGATAAATGCACTTGTTACACGTGTCTGCTCCGGTCCATATACCATTTCCATGGTTTCTTTGAGCATGAGATGGTCCTTGGTTGCTCCACTGTACGCCAACCGGTCAACTCTACAAGTCTTTAAACACATTGAGCAGTTGAGACAAAGTACAACACCTTTTCTGACCGATTTATCAATAATTTTTTCGTGGTTGTCCTTGTAAAATCACCTCTAATTGATCGGCTTCAATGAGTTGGTGAATGACCCGTTGACCTGGGTGATAGGTGCAACCGATCCGATGACATTGAGCATTCCTCATGTCAGAAGTGCAAGTTTAGAGGCGAAACCAAAAACTGTCAGAGTGCAAAAAGTGTCGCGTAAAAGTCAACACCGCACCTAAAATGCAAACCGACTGGGCTGACAAAAACGTAACTGTTCTCTCGCTTCTGATTATGATCTCGGCCTCTCCTCGTCCTCCACTTCCCCCTCCGTTCTGGAGGAAGGCCCAAGCTTGCCGTCTTCCAACGCCGCAGGGCATGGAGCTAGCCGGCGGTGAGTTTCCATCAATTAGTGCACCCCTGCGGCCTTGTGGCTGAACCCACCTTTGACTGCAGAGAGATATTGATTAGTTCAGCTCCACTGTCAGGTCTGCAGTGAGCAGGGCCCAGTGATCCAAGGCCTTCACCGGAGACAAGATCATGTCAAGTTTCTGACACTGTAGAACACACATGTACACATGTGTGCTGCCTTGTGTAGGGACTCCAACACACTGGCTTGTGTGCACAACCAAACCCAGGCATGCAATAAAGTGTGCTCTCCGATGACTGCGGGGTGAGGGAGAGGGGAGATGAGAGATGTCCACCAGCGTGGCTTGTCAGGAGACTGATGGCTGAAAACTGGCACTAACTTGCTAGTGGGGGGTGCTTCTACTCCTCCTACTACTTTCTATTAAAAAACTGTGAGCTGCAGCCACCAGAAATATATCTTATTTAAAAGGCATAAATGGTCAATTGTGTGTTTACACATCTGGCTAGTCATTAATGTAGTACTGTAAAGCCATAACAGATTTATTCACAAGTGCAGGTTGGAATTATGTGCTGTGTATGTACAGTAGATGCTATTAAATAAACTGGACTGAGCAATTGTTTTTGTAAGTTTCCAAAATTCAAGTCAAAGCCGGTTGCTGTCAAAGACAGTTTCCTCCAACACAGTGATGCAACACATGGTAACTTGACAGTTTTCGCCTCAAAAGAAATGTTATTCAAGTATTCAGTAAACATGCATGCAATGCTTATACTGCTTTAACATCAATTTAGATGTATGGATCAGTGTTGCATGGAACCTGATTCATTCACCTGATTCAATCTTGAACTACAACTTTTGTGACTATATTTTAAATGTTGAAGTCATACTCTACATGACACCGTGAGTCCCACACTATGATGATGCCCTGTTTTGACGTTATTTCTTATTTTTGTTTTAATTTCTCCCTAATCTGAAATGTGATGCCACATTGTGATGAAGAGCTATCAGTTTTAATGGCTATTAGCTATTATAGTCTGCCTCCAACACAGCTCAAATCCCTCCTTATTAGATCAAGCTGCGCAGAAGTGTTTTGTGTCATCTGCTTGGGATCAGGTCAGCGATCAAAACATGATTCAACTTAGAGTGATTTGCCATCACAGAGACACAGAACTGAGCCATGTCTCTTTCATTTAACCAAACTGAAACATAGACGTTGGAGCCAGATTCCGCTAATGCAGAAAACAAACACTTACACCACCTCGCTCACGGTTGTAAGTCTGCTGTGTGTCTCAGCGCTCCTGAAACGCTGACATCACCAGCCCCATTCCTCTGTTCACATGAATGAATCCTGTAGGGGGAGGTTGGTTCTAGCCGAGAAATGGATCGTGCAAATCTTTCTTGGAATTGAAAAGGTTCATACAGTGTGCACCAAGTAGCAGGGTACTGCTGCTGAAAGTGGCAAGTTTTTCCTGAAGAGTTTTCAAGTGGGAGATGTTCCTGACGGCAGCTGTCAGGTGAAGCAGTGTAGCTAGCATTACCCTCCACTCCTGACTCGGGGTGAGAATGGTCAGGCGCCTCATGATTCCATTAGGATTCACCAGCAGCGATTCTATTCTAAACTGATTATCACATTTCTTCATACGTCACTGTGTGACCACTCACCACAACTCTAATAAAAACGTTGGAATAAATTCATTTTCATCGTCTTTGATCCAACTAATGGGAATTTTGAATTGTTGACTTATTCAACAAGACTTGCTTAATGCTCAGAAATTTGATGTGTCTCACACTTTTCCCATATAATTGAGAGAATATGTTTTAATTTAATATAATTTCATCACGTATCAAAATCAGGTGTATTTGGCCATTCAATTGGAAACATGTTCACAACTGTTCCATTAAGGTCACTGACTGCTGACAACTATAATTCAACATTGTTTCAGGAGAAGTGCATCAGTGTTTTAGTAAAAAGCTAAAACATATACATTAACATCAACCATCAGTTTACTTTTGCCTATTATAGAAGGTATTGTGTGCCAGGATCAGTCTTAGGTTGTGCTCCATTTGTCGACGTCAGTAGATGAAGCAGACGTTCTGATCTGATCCCGGTTGCGTTGGTCACAGCTCCGCACATTCTTGTCATTCTTGCTATGTGCTTCATGAAGGAGTCGCCTGAAATTAGTCATGGGCTGGTGAGGATTCGTGAAACCGTGTCCTCACTTTCAGAGCCCACTAGATTCTTCTCTGAAAGCTTCACAACCTTTTAAATCAAGATTCCTACCTTCTGAGCACAACATCTAGGACACTGTTTCATGAAGCCTCATCAGCCCATCACTACCTGAAATGGTTGTTCATCAGGTGACTTTATCATGAAGTTCATTATGAAGGTCAAGAGCTGCCAACAAAGTAAGAGGTGGCTACTATCAGTCATCTAAAATCTAAACCATATTAAAAGTTATTTTTTTTTTTTCCCCTCAACACAATTCCATATATCCTACTTCATTTGATTCCTTTAGTACATGTCTATGATGTAAGAAGTAAAAAAAAAATTGAGTCAGAAAGTGTGTCAAATCTGTACTGCAGTTGCTTCTGAGCCTGAAGTGTTTCTCTACAGTTTTCTTGCCCCATTTGAACCACAGTGTTTGTGAGTCAGCTGCGAGGTGGAGGAGGGAGCGCCGTTTAATTCAGCTTGGGTTGGTAACAGCTGGTACTTCAATTCCAGTAGGTAAATAGGTGTTACTTTTGTTCAGTTTTGAATGAAATAAAAGCAAAGGTAATTTTGGGATATCTCTCACTGGTATTCATTATTTTCTTAAAATACATGTTTTTTTGGGTGAAAAAATTGAAACATTTTTATTTTTGGCAGCCCAGTTTGTGATGTATTTATGTATTAATGTTGAGCCCAGTAAGCAAGGCTTGGTTTAGTGGTTTGTTCCACTGTTAGTTTGACTTTTCATTTTCATTTATTGTTACTTAAACATCTTGAATGTTTGATTATATCTGGCATAATTTCGTAAAACATTCTACTTCAACTCAAATGACCTGGAAGGGGCTGAACAAGCTGATAGTTATCCGACTCTAAATGTATGGCAGGTGACATGTTATTACCCATAGACTTGACCCTTCCTGACCCCCTGCTATTCCCATGTGGAGCTGTGCTCAGGATAGCGTACCGGAGACAGCAGGCCCGCCGTCTCTCAAACAGCTAAATCAACAGCGTCTCGCCGCGTTTTGCTTGAACAGTTCCATGAAAAACTAATCATCTGTTCATCATGGAGATCAAACATACGGTCGATGCAATGATTAGGAAATGCAATCTGATAACCCTTGCGGAGCCACTAGTCCAGATATAATAATTTTCAGATTAAAATTCAACCTCCTGCTCTGTTATTCTAAAGCCCATCCCCGCAGCTGGCTTCTGTACTCGCCTCAGAGTTCAAGCGAGTGAGCAACATTGTTATCTTGCGTGTAATTGAAGCTCAAATGGCTTCAGTGCCGACGCAGTCCATCTCCATTTTCTCTACAAGCCAACCTTATCGCGATTCATTTTCACTCTGTCACCATGAAAAACTAAGGATCCATCCAATCATTCCGATTCACTGTCACCTCACCTTGATAGCACTATTAAAAGGACGCCATGAATTACAGACAATAAAGCTCCACTGTTTCCAGAGGATGATTATATGAAATTTTAATACCCCGCATCGTCTTTAATCTCGCTCTCTTACATTTCTCACATGACAGATGGCTCTTCTAATTGGACTCGACTTGCCGAACATACAAGGACACTAGTCTTTCCTCCTGTTCTGAAGCAAACATGTGAACTTGGACTGGGGTCGAAGCAATCTCCCGTCTTCATTGCGGCAAGGATGACAAAGTTTCACAAAGAAAAAAACTAACTTGTTCAATTCGGAGCCATTTCAACTTGTCTGGTGTTAAAAATCCCAGGAGATCGGAGGATGATTTATTGTATCGAGTGACTTTCTCCAGCCTAAAACAATTACCTGCAGAAGCCCCTTTGTTACTTAAGCAAATAAAGAGAAAATAAATAGTGGCTATGCAATGTTTGATACACCCACTGAATATAATAACATTTTCTCATTTCCCACAAAGTGGACCCGAATGAAATTAGAGGTCCCTGTAGTCCCTAATGAAACGCAGTGTCTCCCAACCCTAATGCGTTTTGTCATCATGAGACCGTATTAATGCTCACCTCTAACTTTCTCTTGATTGATGTGAGCTTTGAAAATATGGACACGCACAAACATTAACATCGGAGGAGTCTGACAGTGCATGCTGTTCAGTTTTCGATGAAGAAATATGACGCGGGCAGGTGAAATGACATTTGAAAGCGTTATTTATACATGATGTCTGAAAAATGTAGCAAAGATAAATGGGCCTTGAAATATCGGCCACAATGACCAAAGCATTTGTCCTTTTCACTTGTCACCAGCTAGTTGATATTTTTGCTCTCCACAGCCTGAAATATTGTTGAGTCAAACTTTAGTAAGTCAGTTCAGCTTGGAAAATCGGTTCTTATGGTTTGTTTTTCTGTCAAAATAACCCATGATTATCAATGGATTTCACTTGAATTTTCTGATGATAATGTGAGACAGAGGAGATGGTTATATTTTTTGGTGGGATTACCATCTCGATGGTGTGGACTGTAGAGTGAGCCGGACCAACTATCTGCTTGGTTACTGTTGAGCTGTGTGCTCTGTCCCAGCGAGCTTTAACCTTGCATTTCAGGGTCTCCATCACATATAAAAGAGAGCGGTGGTGCCAATGACTTACATGAGAGCCGCCACAGGACCTGAAAACTGATCTCTTTTTAAAGATGAACTCTCTCATTTTGGCTGTGTTATTTCAATTCTGAGAGAAACATCATAATGACCGAAGTTGCGCGCAGAACTTAAGTTATGCTTTCTGGCCGGACCTTGTGAGGACAGCTTGGATTGGAGGTAGATTTACTTCTCACTAGCGTTTTTACTGTCACCAATTCAGTAAACGGCAAACCATTGCCAGGGAAATCCTTACAGAAACACTTGTATTTGACTGTTAATGATATCAATGACATTTCACTACGAAGCTACATGTATTGTACTCAGATTACAGTAGAAGAATTAAGTCTGAACGAAAGACATTAGTAGAATATGGCGTCCTACCACGTTGTACTGTGCTACTATGCTCTCCACCAACTTGCTTGGCTGGACTTCTGGAATATTTCTTTTTTTGTTTGACATAGTGCATTGTATTTTTGTATGGCACAGTGAAAATCTGTCGCTATTGGAACTAGGGCTGTGTATTGACAGGCATCTTGTGACACAATATTTATCCACATACAGGCTTTGTGTATATAGTACATTGTAATGTATTGCCATACTGTATGTTCAACAACATATTGTAATAAGAACCATCATTTAAGGGGGGAAATCATTTAATGCAGTCAAATGTCACATGCATGAAAATGTTGTTGTTTTGGTTATTGTTATGACATTTAAAAAAAGGAATGAATCGGTAATGATCAAAACTCCAGTGCACAGAAGGAAAATGTTAAACACGTCACAATTGCAGCACCATATCCAAGTATCTATGTACTAAATGTTGATATACCTGATAGACAATACCAATACAATATCACACAATCAAATATTATGATGTTTCAGCAAAAGCATTGATGCAAATGGGTTTAACCAGGTATACATGTTATTATTGGATTGATAGTGACGGTAGTTTAAAAGGAGTAATTTGAGTTGTTTGTACCAGCCCACTGAAGAGTCCCTCCTGTGCAATGGTGAAAGCAGGACTGGCCTCCAGCTACTTTGGGGTTAAAACCCAATCTTTATGATCTGTGGGCTCAGATGAATGAGTGGACCGCCTCACAAGTGATGCTGCTCAAGTGGACAGCTGGACGTCCTGCTGGGACCAGGAAGGGTACTACAATACACTCCTACTACAACAAATGGCCGTATCACTCGGATGTAGAACACCTGAGGGCAGATCTTGCCAATTGCACCATGAGAAGAGTTCAAGACAGTTTTGTTTTTCTAACGCCTCAAATGACCTTCTGCCTTATTAATTGTTTGTTGTCTTTTATGTGTAAGTCACTCTCTGAACTTCTTCAGTAGAAAGTCATTGTGACTGGTCAATACCATGCAAAAAAATTCTTGGTATTGTGAAGAGGTGGGGTTTAGCGATGAGCAAGGGATGGATTTGGGTAGAAAGGTTGTGTTGTCTGGCAGCTCATCTATATTTTATGCTGCCACTCAGACAAACGAAACAGGAGCCACCCGGAAAAGGGGGGGGGAAGGGGTGGGGCCCCTCAGACACTTCAAAGACAAGTCCTATGGGTGGTTTCTTATTGAAGCTGGGTTGATACCAACCCCGACCCACATTCATAACCCCCAACCCATGCTGAGAAGCTGCCGGGGCCTCATTAACCCTTAAACAGCCTTGAGAGGGCTGAAACGTACAGGAGACTAATTACCCTGCTTACACACATCGGACGGAAAAAAAAAAAAATGTCCCACACAAACACCGGTGCCGATGATGGCGCTGGCGCGCCTTTGCAACCTTAATTGAAAACCCAAATCCCTGCTCTTTCTCCAAAATGATGAGCCGTTTCCGAGGCTCTGTCTTATACAACAGTGGCGTAACATGACGTCGCCCACTGCCACGGTGGCGCTGAGGAGGCAGGAGAGATGAAAGGAAAGGGACGCGGCACGAGCCAGATCTATCAACGATGGCTCTAATGGAGGTAACGCAGCCAGCCAAATCACACAGCCACATTAGCATAAAGCGTGGCTTGGCCATCTCTAACAACACTAATGTCTTAACAAATTAATTTTGCTAATTAGGCACGCCCAGCGGAGCTCACCAGCAGATTAAGCAGATTAAACAAACAGATGCTGATTGCCCCTGGGCGGCCTGAGAGGTGCGTTTCTCTCCTCACCACCCAGCCACATGACTTGCCTCTGCCACTGCAGCTTCCACCAGGTTTGTGAGGCTTAAATGCCGCGCCAGCGCAGTCTGTCTGTGGAATACAGGGTCAGACACTTGACACGTAAAAACTGCGTGACTCAACACACGACACTGGTCTGAATATTGAGGTGGTGTAAGGATGGCATTGTACCCCAATACACTGACCTCACCTCACTATACGTATACCAGCAAAATGCTCAGTTAAATTTGGCATGTCATTTTATTTGCATTTGGAATCATTGTGTAGAGGGCATAGCATTACACAGCAACTTCTTCCTCATCTTTTGCGGGTGTTAAGGTGCCTATGGAAAGAAGCGTCTTTCCACATGCAGTTTTACTGACGCATACGTTTAGCTTCAAATTCCGAGTTGGCTATAAACTAGGGCTGGTCAGTTGATCGAATTTTTATAGGGATTATGATTATGTCTCCTACGATTATGATAATGTGATAATTGTCATGAAACAACACCCGTCTCATTCTGCTCCCAAATGGTGCACCACGCCTCGTCTCCGTGGAAGTTGCCCAGTTGGAAGCTACTCTGGGGGGAACAGTGAGCCCGCTACACAGAGCGCCCAGCTCTGCCTGTCAGAGAGAGTGCTTGAGCCTCTGTTTACGCGGCGCAGGGACGCTAACATTAGCCAGTGTTAGCTTCCGACTCAGTTGTCTTTACAGCGGCAACAAGGTTTGCAGCGTAAGAACCTCCGAGGAGCAGACGCTCATCCAGCTTTCTGACTCACAGCAGCAGTGCTAGCTGTTTTGAAAATTTGGAAGTGGGTTATTAGCATCAGAACAATCGCTCGCGCTCAACCCGAGACAAGGGTGATAAGCATGCAAATATGGAAGTCTTATAATCGAAGGAGTGACTTGTTCTCTCACAAAAATGACTGAAAAAAAACTTGGAATGTGAAATCACATCTTACAACAGAACCATCGATGCATTCAAGCCAACCGTCTGCTGAACTTGAAATATTGTCTCCTGTCTCCACTGTCCTCTAAAGCCAGATCATACCGATTGGTGTTTCAAGAGAGAAACATTTAACCTACATGATGAAGGTTAAATAGAACTGTTAAATTATTATTTACATGTTACACATTGTTTTATTGTAGTTCATTGTTCAATAATCGTGATTATTATGTGAATCAAAAATAATCGTGATTATCATTTTTGCCATAATCGTCTAGCCCTACTTTAAACTTTAAATAACTGTCTTCTGAACAATTTGTGTTTCGCTGGCTTATCATATAGACTAGATGTTGCAAGTTATTAGGCTGTCTGTATGCATTAATTTCTCTTTTCAAAAGTTGGTCTGGCTCATTGTCATTCTCTATGAAAGTATGCTTCACTCAAACAGTTGCTCTACACAACAACATCTGTATATCACCAACACATACTCCAATTCTTCACCTTCTATTGGGTCACTCAGAAAAACTGTTCCTTCATACGCATCCAACATACTGGATACTCTTCCACTGGTCTCCTGTGACCACCTCTGACGCCATTGGTCACATGGAAGAGAGCTTCAATGTCACTACCTGACCTAGACAGCTGCTTTTCATGGGGACAAACCTTCGCCGAAACACTGAAGAGGTGGTTTGTTGTTAGTCACAGCACATACTCAACGTTTTGATGGCGGTCCATCAAGGTCACGCACTGGCTGGTGGGGTGAAATGCAAAGGAATAAAGTCACATGACTACAGCTGAAGGGCAGCTGATTGGTTGACTGACCGTTTTTAACATATGAACTGAAATAGGAGATCTGTATTCAAAAGTGTTATTATGTAAATATAATTTTAAAATGTATTTTCTTTACCTTATATGCAATACAGTTTTTGGAAAACATAACCAAAACTATAACCAGACTTGCAGTCTTCATGTCTGAGCATTGCCATTACCAGGGTTCTATGTCTCCCAAGTTTTAATCCTCACCCTCCTGACTGCCTCCGCAGTCTCCCTCCTCCCTGGTGGTGTTTTGTGTGACAGCTGCTGCCCTCTCCGGCGATAGTGAAATGAATAGATTATGAGCAGTAATTAGGTGTAGAGCAGAATCAATGTGCTCTGGGGCAAGGCCTCGAGCTGCAAAAAGGAGGTAGGGGGTAAAGGGCTTGTGTGTCTGAATGTTTGCGAGGGAGACGGAGTGGGAGGCACTGAGAGGGGGAGAGGTCAGTGAGCAGCAGGAGGGGCAGGAAGAAGGCACAGCAAGGCAGGGACAGGTGGGCTACTACTGGCTGAGGATGTTGGGGTCCTAGCAATGGGGATGCACTTGCAACTGCAAGTTAATCACAGCTCGTGCCTGATATCTTCATTTGTCTTTGTTTTCATCTGCCTTCAATGGATGAATAGAGTCTCATAAGATACCTCAGGAACTAATAACAATTTCTTGTGTCAAAAATTGGTATAAATTAGATGAATTTTCATTAAAAAAAAATCTGCTTCAGTTACTAATACGTCAATTAAATCGACTTATAGAGCCATCACACAGCTGTATTATGAAATGGACTCCTTTTTTAAAATGGAACATATTCAAGAGCCATTCACCCCCACCAATGGATGCCATGTTTGTTGTGCTGCAGGAGCAGCATCTGTACCTCGGATAATTCAATGGATGGCTTACGTTACACTGATATGATAGTACACAGATTTTGTTTTAAGAGGAATATTTTAAGAGGAATTCAGGAATATGGTGATGGTTGTTGCAGATGAGAGAAGGATGAGAAAAAAGGAGGGGACTGGAGAGGGGTAGTGTGTCATTGGAATATGCACCTCCCGGCTGTGAATGTGCCTGCCAGTAATGCATATAACTCCCTTTTCACTGGCGGATTGTTGAATGACCTGCCTGTGATCTTCTCCATAATTAACATATGCTTGTTAGTCAAGGTTGGTTGGGGGCTCTGTGACCCAAAGCGCACTCACTCGCACACACTCACACACTCACACGCACCCGCTCGTGCGGGAACAGAGCTGGTACTCAGGGGGGTAACCAGGCGTCCTGGGTTATATAACAGCAAATGGGGCGCATCTCCCCTGACCAGTTTTACATAAAACTCTCTGTTTGTGTCTGTCAGTGTTATCACATTACCGTTACGTGTTCATTTCCACAAGCTCCTCCATTTCCTCAAACACCCCATATCAGCGACAAAGCCTCGGCAAGAGCTGATCAAATTTGCTCGGAAAATGACTCCAGACTGCTTTAATAAGGTCATGAATATGAAGTGCGGGATGTGCCGGTGTCATATTTGTCCAATCTCTCCCAACCTCATTTGGACATAATGAAGACACGCAGCCACTTCAGATTATTCTCCCAATTTCCCTCAGCTCTTGACCCCTCTTTGAGAAGATAAATAGAATCTTCTTAATCCTCCAGGATAACTGATGAAAATCAGTGTTTATCTCAGATGATTATGGTGATTTGTTCTTTCCTCCCATCTCTTTTGTCAGTAAGGCTGAGCGAAATGAACAGGATTTTATCGAGCTGACATTCATTTTGCTTTGTGTGCTGCCTTGTTTTTTATGTTGCTCACAAAGGAACAGAAAAGTTATTGTCTGAGGACACTTTAATATCCAGTATGCAATTGAGGAGAAGAATGTGAAATGAACTATTTGTCGATACGAAATGCATTTTTGTATTTGAACATTACACAGATTTTCTTGTCTTGGATGCTTGTCCACATTTGAAAATGAAATCCTTGGCTGATGTTCCTCCTTGGATATTTAGTTGAATCCAACAACTGCCTTGATCATTTTACACGAAACAACTCGTATCCAAAAACACATAGACGGATGCATTTCTGACCCTAAACATTTATATTTTCATCTATGATCGTGTACTCTTGCATTAATTTTATCACACTTCAACTATACATCTATGTATAGTTTGCAAATTCAATAGTTCATCTTTGCCCTTTAAAAAGTAGATGCTTGTGATTAGTGTTTCATATCTTCTGCAAAAGTCAAGTAAAATACTATCGCCCAAACACAGGTCTCATAAATAAACAGCTGAACAGGTCAGGTATATTTCAGGGTTAAGAAAAAATAAAGAGGGAAACGGATCAAGAAACAAGCGAAGCACCAGTGTGAAGCTGCAGCCATGACACATTTGTATGCATGTTTATCTGGGCACGTGTGTGACTGCTGACTACTTATGTGGAGTTGTCTTCCGCGTGTGTGTGAGCTGTGTTTGCTCTCCCAGCATCTCAATGACATCAAAGCGCTGTGCAAACTGAGCCCCTGGCAGCTCTTTAAAATCCCATCTCCCCTCTCAGTATAAAGCAGACAAGAGAGAGAAAAAAAACCCAACCTAATGAAAGAGGTGTTATTCAAAAAAGGAATCGACTTTCAAATTGTATGTCATGTATGTGCGCGAGGCAAAAGGAGGACTAGGAATTATCTGAGAGGAAGAAAGCCGAGGAGATGGAGTGCTAAGAGAGCACCGCAAGCAAATAGAGGCTACAGAGAAAAAAGCGTGGGAAATGAATTTATCCCAAAAGTCAAATGCTCTTTTTTTTTTTCCAATCCGTTGTGTTTCCTTTCAATTCTGACTCAGCTATTGTAGTATAAACACAGTCGGCGTCCAGTGACTGTGAACATATGTAGAGCTGACAGAATGAAGTACAGATATGAATCTGGAAATTTCAACAACAGCGAATCATAAATGGCAGTGAAACTGAAGCAGTGATTAAACATGAACATAAACACAAGCGGCTGCCCCATTTAAAATAAATAAATACATTTTTACTTCAAACTATTGGACATGTTTTGCTTATTAAACAAAAGCATTTGTTTATTGAAGTCTATTTAAAACGTTATGATTTTAGTTTAGCATGTTTATTATCAGTTATTATTTGTTGCCATGGTTGCATTTGTCTTGTTACTAATGATGTTGTCTTATAATTCGTGTTCACTGTTGACATGAAATGTAATGATCATATGTAGTAACCAACAGATGTACTTAATGTTCCAGATCTAATGTGTCAAAATACTGGCTTGTCTGTCAATGGAATATTGTAAAAATACGATTTAAAGGAAGTCAGACTATATATCCAGGCAAGAACACAGTTACAAGAACACAGCAACCCCAGTTTATTGTCAAATTCAGTGGGACAAAGATAAAACATTTATGTTAAGAAAGTAATGATACTAAATGAAAAGAGCTGTAAAGTGGAAAGGTGCTGGGACAGCGTGTACCTCAGCCGAGGTACTCAATTCCACCCATATTGTGAGTTTGCTATTATTGCCTTACATGTATTTCAGGCCGGTCGAGTTTGATAACAAACTACAGAAGACTAACTTGCTCTCAGCATGATGACACTCTGGTTCGTGCAAGTTGGCATCCGTTGTGGCTTAACAAGGAGTTCAATTTTGTGCTTATCCTGTGCTACGAGCTGAGGTGCCTGGTGCTGCGAGACGCATGCAGAAACCTGACCTGTACCCACAGAAGCAGATGATGATGAGTAGAACATCATGAACACATTTAACACATTGCGCTCTTGAAGTTGCCGTCTCCTCACATTGCTGTGTCGAGTCAAGAGTGGACTTATAATCCTGCCGTTGGCACAAATAACAGGCAGAGCTAGCGCTGTGATTTGATGGAGTCGCCTGTCTGCCGCACAAGATGAGGTATTTGGACACCAGGCTTTAGATGTGGCTAGATGGTGGATCGCTTGACCACAGACATTTACTGCGAGTCTTGCGCGGATTTGTCTTGGCTTTTTTTTTCAGCAATAATGTCATTTGATTCTGTCTGAAGGTGACATGCTAGTGTTGTTAAGTTTTCTTACTGCAGGCTCTCTGGCGAGAGGGATGAGGGCGCCACCATGGCAACACGTGAGCGAGTACTGTAAATACCATTGTAACATTGAGTTAAGGTTTTTCCATAATGTTCAAATCAAAAATCCAGATTTCGATTAAAAAAAAAATCTTAGCATTACAGGTATTTCATCTATACGATTTGTGTTTTTTTCCGAATGCAACCAATGGCACGTAGCAGTAGCATTAAGGAGCTCTGGCAACACACACTGCCAGCGGCAGCAGCGATGGATCAATGAGAGAACCTTCACACCATCCATATGTTGTCAACATTGATGAACTGAAAGTTGATTTGTTTCTGTTTTAATTGTTTATTGTGCTTTACGAAGTCAGGGCTTTTTCCGCTGGGGTGTACCCAAGTAGTAGAAGTGTGTGAATGTTTGTGAATCATTGAAAACAGAACATTGTTAGCATGCTAGTTCAAGGTAGCAGTGGATCCTCACACTGCACCACATCAATGAAGGAAGCCTATAGCTCAGGTCTCAGAATTTTTTTTACACTCCGCATGTAGTATTTACGTTTTTATCGGATGCATCTTATGGTCAATGGTCATGTCCATCTGTCACCAGTTTATTGCCTCAGCTGAAAAACATTTACGAAAACGTTTTCCCATTTTCCTGCCCAAGAAGTTTTCCAGTCAATAGTTTGTGAAAGTGAAATTGAAAGCAATCGACAAGCGGCGCTTTCGCAGAGACAGGCGAGCTGATGCTGTAAAGTAAAATACTTTGTAAAAGGGAAATAAATGCTGCAGCGAGCGGAAGATTCGTGTGCTCAAATAAACTGGGGCTTTTGAATTTTTAATTGGAGAGCCCTAATTATGGCCATCAGACAGCACTTCTAAACACACTCGCTGCAGTTTCTCCCCAGCCTCTTCACTTTGGCTGCGGACGAGGCCTCAGCCTGGGTGTATTTTTCCATGCCATGAATATTTGATGAAATGGGCCAGGCTGCATCAGCTGCTCATCGCCACTAAGAACACGGCCTTCATTATGAGCCCTGCACTTCCTCTGAGCCGCGCGCATTAGTCAGATGACGGAATGCAACAGCGTGCGTGGACGGACCGGAGCACGTGGTGTGTGGGTTGTCAGCGGGTGTGCAGATGTGCTGGAGTGAGTGCTGGCTCAGCCAGCCCTCCCTGTCAATTGACGCTATTAAATGTTGAGAAACACTTGGGTGTGAACTATAATTGAGCTGACACTAATAATGAAAGCAGATACTGTCTGGAAGCCCTTGGCAATATGCTAAAGATACTGATGCCCTAATAATTCAGCAGCCCGACAGATTGGAGTTTTTTTTTCTTTCTCCACTCTTAGATCCTGCCCAGGAAGCAGGGAAATAGGATTTAAAATAACTCAAGAAGCAATTGAGCCTCATATTTTAAAGCTCGGCCATTATAAATCACTTAAAAACCTGCGCCGACGCGCAGACAGATTATTGCCTAATGTAGGAAATTGCCTCTCGTTTTATGGAAGTCGTATAGTTTGTTATAAGAGCAACGTGACAATGATGGTCCATCTGATGGGCCTGATAATTGCTCTCACTTTGTGTTGCCCACTCACACACACACTCCACACTCACTATTGCTTTCCATGTATCCTTGACTGAGGAATGTTGGAGGCCTATTTAAAAGTGCAAGTTTGTGTCGAGCTTCAGTCAAGGACCCCTGTAATGATCAATTCAACCTAGTGACTCCTGTCTGAGAGCAGGGCCCCTCGGGGTGATCAGTGTGTGTTTCTGAGTGTGTGTGTGAGAATGCAGGCGCATGTTGGGGGTGTCTCATCTGAAGGCAAGATTACAAACCCCTTTTCTGACCTTCTCTTTCTAAAAACCATACGCCTCTTTATAAAGTGAAATTTAAATAAAACACATTTCTGGTTTGCACCTTTGGTGATGTCCTTGTACTTTTGAAATTTAAGCCAGTCCTTCATCTCTTGCTTAGAACATCATAGCTGTTCCACACCAGCCATAATGCTGTGGCGCGCTGGGTGGTATACTTTGTTTGGGAAAAAAAATTGGAATCAGTCCAGACATCTGACTATTTGACAAGTTGTTTTCATGTTCGGTTGGTTTAGCTGTGGTCACAGAATTGTTCCAATGGTTTTGATCATTTTTACCCGCTCAATGTTACAATAGCTAGTTTTTCAGTAACCTTTAGAGCTTCTTTATCTTTTTATTCAACATGTGTTTAGGGCATATTGAGTTGTGATCTCTCGTATACTCCCCTCTTCGTCCTATACACTGAACAAACAACCTAATGTTACACTTAAATGACCCATACAATGACTGCGTATTACCAATAAAAGTTTTGGGAAAATGTGCTTTTCACTCAGCACATTGTTTTCTTATTGCAGCATATTATCATTCATCTGTATTCCTCACTAGTCTTAATACCCCCTTCTGTCCCATCCACACTATTAAATTCACAAGTTATGGGAAATGGGCTAGAATAGCAAAACACATTATTGAGCCTCTCGTGAGGAAATTTGGCTGTAAACAGCAGCATTACACCCGAGAGAAATATGCAACAATGGATGTTGTATCCTCAGGCGCCATTATGCTAAGCTAACTCAAATATATAGCTCTGGGTTGGCTTCATCTTGTAACTTGTAGAGGTCCCACTACTTGCATCTTGGGTGCTTTATTTACTTGTTGGCTGGGAATGAAGAGGGGGTGCTATGAGGGTACCTTCTTTCTCTTATTTAAAGTACAGGATTATGGTTACATTCTCTTAGACTTTTATTCACAACGTTGCCAAATACACTTGCAATCATTTTGATATCAAAGTGCGGCTGTTTCCTAAACAGCACTTGGTTCCTTCCAAAGAATTCTGGCCAGTCAAGCCACTTTATGCGGCCTGCACTGAACCTTGCAACTTAAACTGCGATGTGGCTAAAATATGGATTTTAATGGGAAAACAAGTTTCATGCCGCCTAGATATGAGCCTTGTCATGTCAGACCAATGAAGTTACTCGTGTTTAAGTGACATTAAAGCGTGTACAGTGTATTGAGTGGTTTAATGTAAATAAAATTTAGCCTGTAATTTCACGGGTCTGTTGTGACAAGACAAATTACACTGTTTGGAATGACATGCATTCAGAACATCGCTGAGTTTTGTTTTTATTCTTACAGTTTCGACGTTTTTTAAACTTGTTCAGCAGTGATGTTACACTTCATATCTTTGCGCATTTTTAAGACGGTACCTTTAGACTGGGTAGACCACAGTGCGGCACCTGCTGCATCTGGACATGTATGTACAATGGGTGTGGCTTATACTCGTGTGTTCAATAGTCCAGAAATGACGCTACATGTACAGAAGTTGGTTAAAAATTAATTTTAAGTGAAGCGGAAACGCGGCCACCTCCAATGCATATCGTGACACATGAAAGCAGTGTTCAAGCTTTGCTCTTCAACCTGCGCTCTCACAAAGCAGATATTCCAACTTTAAACAATGAACTTTACAATCCATCAGTGCAGATGGAAGGCAATGAATTGATCAGTGTGAAAGTGGCACTGAGGTTGAAGAAAAGTCACAAGTTTTCTATGCTATGTGCTAAAAATAGCCAGCAAGAATCTCAATAGATACATCACTGTGTTAAGATTCTTGGTTCCTCATATAACCTCAATGATGATACAATTTGTTTAGCCTGCGACTTTTGGTTGTTTGACACCTGCACAGTGAATGATGCCCCTGTAGCTCCACCAAATATTGTGTCGAGCTTCAGTCAAGGAGCCCCATAATGATCAATTCAACCCAGTGACTCCTGTCTGAGAGCAGGGCCCCTCGGGGTGATAACAACAAATATTGAAGATGTGTAGCGTATTTGATGATATGGCCATCGACATTTATTGTGATGATAGTTTCATCATCATTCATTACTGTTTAGACTTTTGTAATCCGACAATTTTTATGCTTTTGTATGATTATTTAAATAATCAAAAATAGGAGAAAAAAAAGTACATTGGCTTCGTACATTCACTGGTCCTCAGTTTTTTTCTTCAGATTTATACATGAATGTGTTCAATAATTCAGTGAACTTGTCACACAGCCATGCACTTTGGCCGTTAAAGCCACAAATGTTGTTAAAATGTGGGAAAAAAAAGCTTACTGGCAAGTTGGGTTTGAGGGGGTTTAAAAGGCAACATAGATTCAGAGCTCACAAGAGGAGCTGAATGGAAGGAGACGGGGCTAAGTAGAGTAGAAACCACCTGTCATCTTCAGCTCTCAGTCAGCTTGATTAACATCAAATTTTCATATTTTCACCCTGAGATGTGCGCTGAAAGGTTGTTATGCTGGAGCCCAGGCTGCGTGGACAGAGCCGTATAATGTGAGCCATATAAAGTCATAACTCAGTGTCTGAAACAGCTGTGTAAAAATCATTTGTCTTTCTGAAGACGACACGCGCTCTTTAAATACACCGTGCATTTGTGAATTTCTCGTCCATCTGTTACAAACTAATGGAGTCCCGTTTCATTAAGACAAATCCCCAAACCTCTTTGAATGATTGTCTATTGAGTTAAACTCCCGCCACGCAAAAATAAGAAGCGCATCAAGGGAAATATAAAACACAATCACTTCAAAGGCTTCCCCAAAAGAAGAACACAAGGCGACATGAAACAGCCAAACAGCTTTAAACGTTTGCGGTCCCAACATGCCGGTAATATTTCTTAATTGGATGATGGGAATCACACGGGCCTTTTGTTTAGCTCCTTCCACCACGAACACGTTTGCTGTCTGCTTCTCACTTGTTCTCTCCTCTTCATTTGCATATTCATTGAGATATCAATTATTTATCCCGCTGCACAGCGACTTGCTGCATTACTGTGCGTCTCCATACAGTATAGCATCCACCGGCGCATGCATTAGACTGAATAATGAATAAAATAGTTGCATATATCAATATATAATATATTGCCAAATAACAGCCTGGCCAATATTGTCAACATCAAGTGGAACAGTCATGAGGCAAACGGAGTGAATGCGTTGCACTATTGTGGATAAATTGTCCATTTATACAGGTCGACATTTAAAAACACTCATGTGTTGCTCAACTCAATTCTAATATAGGATTTTTTTTTTTTTTATCATAACATGATTTTTATTCTTATGTCATGTATTTCGAGACATAATTGAGTAGATGGATTATCATCACTATACTGCATAACCTATTATATTTATAGATGAATAAGCTCAATAAAAAGCTCTTCATGTATTAGTAAATAAATATGTTAGTAATACATGCAACATTATTTTCTTAAGAAGCAAGTAAGCATTTTTATAATGATGAATTAAAAATAAAAAAATTGCTTTCTTTTTTTTCCTCCACATGCAATAAATATACCACATTCTGGAGCTATTAATTTCAATTTCATCCTCATTTATGATTAATTGAAGAATAATTACAAGTTATTACCCTGTTATAATAATGACTGTATTTTAATATAATAATTCAACATGTATAATATTGGATTTCAATGCAGCAAAACTCTCAAGTTTATACATATTTTCCCCCCGATGTTGTTACTCTCTATAGTCATCACAATTATTATTATTTGCCGTCTGGTATTGAGTACACAAATTCAATGAGCTTACTGATCAAAAATATATCTTCGGCATAAGAGGCTGCATCTCAACCAACTGTGACCGGGCGGAAAAAAAAAAAAAATCATGGCCTCACCAGCCAATACTATTTCTCCTTCAAGCCAGCTCCAGCACACACACACACTCATATCGCCGCAACACACACACACACATACACACTCAATCTCTCCCAAATACACAAAATTGCCCGTTGCCATAGCGCAGAATAGATGACCGCACTTACTTTAAATGTCCCGTGAAGGAAAAGTTTCAGATTTTCTCCCCTCCTCTCCTCCGCCTCCCTCAGACCAATTCTTCTACTTCCTCAGTAAGGACTGTGTAGCCACCATAGGCGCCGAGCTGTTGGCCTCCCTTATAAGACAACTTCAGTTAAAAAAGCAGGAGGCGCCCGCATCATTTTATACATTTTCTCCCCCTATGCTCTTCTACCTTGCACGGATGCAGACTGCGCTCACTGCATCTGGTTGCACAAGCACAATCAATATGGAAGGAGAGAGCTATTTTATGATTGGAGAAGTTGTTGTGTTTTTGGTGGTGAAATTCATTATTTAGTATCTGAACCTTCAGCAATTCAGTATCATTTATTCATAAAGTCCCTTTTTGCCAGGAGGAAATGGATACAGCTGCAGCAACTGAGCGAGAGAGAGAGAGGGGGGGGGAGCGAGAGAGGGATAGAAAGGAGGGAGGGTGGAAAAGACAGAGAAGGGAAGGATCAAGGGAAGTCGTGAAAGTGAATAAAGGCAATGAAGAGGGAATGTATGTGTGGAGTGAGAGCATGGGAGGTGGATGGATTGATGATATTGATCAGGTACCGCTTGAAATAAAGGCAGTGGGGCTTTATTTTTTAGCATTGGATGATTGACAGATAAAGAGCAGAGATGGTGGGGAGGAGGAGCGGGGCCTTGAACATAGCACGCCAGCATGCAGCGATAAAAGCGGCTCTTCTGACAAGCAGAGAGAGAGGCACGGCTCCTGCACTCCACACAGGCACGAGGATCAGGAATCACGGGGAAATGATGTTTGTTTACTTTGCAAAAACAAGAAGAAGAAATGCAGAGAGGAGAAGAGTTGTTAAGTGGGGGAGTTGCACGCCTGTGTATGTGTGTGTGCGTGAAAGCGCTTGCTTTGTATATTTGAAGCTGTGAAGTTGCAGCCACGGACTGTACATTTGCTGACTGATGCTGTTGCTGCACTGCTCTTTGAAATAAAAAACCCTAACAGCTGCAATAAAGGGAAAAAAATGGCACCACAGTCTGCGAGCGTCTGGGTGCATGCGGTTATGTGGTATACAACAGAAATAAGAGGAGATGTATGAAATCATTTAGCTTACAATGTTTTTCTATGCGTTTCTCTGACAAGCTGATCTTTCTGCAGTCAAAGAATGGAGGCGACACTTTTTTGGTGCGAGTCTGTTTTGTATTCTGTTCAAAATAAAAGCAATCTGAAAATCGTTTCAGGTCGTGAATTATTTAGATTCCACTAAGTGCTACGCTAGCACCAGAGATTGCAGAAATCCATCTCAGTCAGGTAGTAAAGAATGAGGCGCACCTGTAGCTAGAGTGGCCTTTGGCTTCTGAGCTGTCATTGGTTGCCCGGACTTCCTGCTGTGCGTGTGCGTGTGTGTGTGTGTAGTGGAAAATGGAGAATAGTGTCATAGTGTAGCTGAGTGAACAATATTCTTTACCCTGCTTTTAAGTATGCTAAGAAAACTTCCCTTCATAGAAACTTTATACGAACTGACAAAGAAAAAGAAAAAAGAAATTTACACTATCTAGCTCTTAACATGCCCAATAGATAGAAGGCAAGGCTCTTTGACTGAAATATTTAACCTAAAAATATTTGAAATCTTGAAATCTTGAAATTGAAATCTGAAATCTTGAAATCTTCACTATATTATGTGTACTTTTCCTTAACCTCTTTTGTCCTTTTATTGTTTATGAATTGATATTAAAAAAATATATATACAAGCCCAGTTGCAAATGTGAGGCTTTACACAAGCAGATTGCGGACATCTGTAACTTCAGAGTAGCATTGGTTTCTTCCAAAATTTGAGATTGAACCTGTCGAGGAGATGCAGTAAGCAGCAAGCAAGAAAGCTCATTTGACTGACCAATGGATTCTAGTAAATGTCTATAAACAGTGATATTAAACTGTAATATTCATTGCGCCCACAGGGTTAAGAGGCTTCTACATTGGTTGGTCTGTAGGTCTTGCTCCCACCTTGGAGTCAGGGTCCGTTATTCCCTTTTGAGAGGGAGTTGACTTCTGATCCTTTCACGTTCAGACTCGAACATATCAGAACCTCATCACTTGGAAAATAACGTGAGTCATTAGGCCGAAGCACAACTGTCCTTTAATGATCAGTGGCTGCTCAATGACGTGCTCATGAACCCCTGGAGGGTTGATATAAACAGCTGGTTCGACCGAGGCCTAGTTTCAACACCATACTTTCAACATCGAGGCATCATTCAATAACGCTTCACAATTTCTGTTTGATGTTTTGCTTTTCATTGGGAGCAATTACTGCGGGAGTCAATGGAGAGTGCAAAATTGATGTAGCACGTTTGACATTTACATATTTCCTTCAGGCCTCTGGTGAAAGGACTTTACAGTTGAAAGTGACAGGTTTTCAGCCACGAGTTCCCGAATTCCTGCCATCGTGGTCACACTTACTGCCATTGTGCTGGAAGCAGCTCTGACCTACATCTGTACGGTAGCATCTAAACCATATATAAAAAACCTCTTGCAGTAAGTTTATACTTGGGTCAATTTTTCTGTTCTCAACGTTCATATCATAGTGGTACTAGCTGGATCTATTTATTTTTAAATCAGGGCCTGGCCATTTAAATTTGAATAAGTGTAATCAGTCCATGCACTCCATGCGATTTTGTTTCACAAGTGAATGATTTATTGATCAAGTACCACAATTATTATTGTACTAATAAATGGGACATTTGATGTCCTTCCAAGTCTGACTGCATTGGAAAGCTCTTGGGAGTCTGCATATTTTTGTCTGATCCTCGGGATGCATTGTCTGGATGCTAATGGAGGAGGTGGAGTTAGTACCAAAGAAGATTTATCACAGCTACTGTAACAGAGCCGAGTGAGTCATTGAAACAGAAGTATAGTTTTCACATAATCTACTATGGACATGGAGAGGCGCACCATTCTTTTCTCTCTGGCTTGTAAATATTGCCCAGGAAAAGGTTTGTGTTTTCAGAAGTTTTTTTTCCTCAGTGAAACTTTGGCATTGTCCAAATAATGCAGAGCCATCGAGAGAGAAGGCAGCAGTGTTTCATTGTATGGTTGCTTCTATGAAGAGTTTCAGAAGACACTCACACTGGGACTTTTTAGGTTATGGACTGGCTGGCAACTTCTGAGTCAGGTGTCCATCAAAGCATCACTCTGTGTGTGTGTGTGTGGCGGGATATTGTTCTCAGTTCTGCCCACTCTGCCTATGTTACCTGGGAGACACAACAGCTCCGCCTGCCAAAACCCTTGTGAATACAAACTCTGTTCTGAATTACCTCCACCTGCAGCCCAATATGCTACAATTAGTCCTTGACTCGGTGTAAATCCGACGACGGCAGGCTGACAGTGGCCGTCTGCTGCCTTGTCATTCCCCGGCAGCAGTCCCCTGCCTCGGGAGATGGCTAATTGATTCAGAGCTTCCCTGTGGGAATGTTCCATCTTCCGGTCTTCCTCAGTCGAGTTGTGATCAGAAATCATAGCTAACTATGTAAAAACTTTCACCAGCGTCCCATAGGGCTTCCATTTAGTGCAGTGGGTTTTGCTCACGACAAACAAGGTCATGTAAAATACTTTAAATCTCCGTCCTTAGAAGATGGTGTGAGCACAACACAAAAGCGCCAGTATAATGTAGAAAAAGATCACAACATGCTGGTCGGTTGTGCAGCATGCAACTTTCTATTATTTGCGTGTTGATACAAATCTGCACAAGGGTTGCATGTAGAAAAATTAAAGCATATTTGTGTTTCGTCTGTTTCCGAAGAACACTTCGACAAAATGAAAAGAGACAGCTGAACATTTGCCCCTCTAAAACACCTGTTTTTTCCATATGTACACAGGTATACAACATTTAAATAGTGCAATAATCTTCACTGATTCAAAACCTTACATGTTTATTCTCATGTGCTCCTTCAAATAGTCTTCACTGCTCACAAATTAGAGAAAATTGTGCTACAAAAGAAGTATCAAGGACAATGTATTTTTCAGTAGATTTTAGTAAAAACATGACACATGCTGAATACGTTTTTCCGCCGTCTTCCTTCCACATGGTCATGTGAGGCTGAAGGTAATTTGCTGAAGTTGGATGGTTGGCTGGTTCATTTGGAGCCACTGCTATCAAGATTTTCAGTTTGGAAAGCGACCACTGTGGTGCAAGGCTGTGGGAGAAGTGTGGATTAGAATGATCTGGTCCACATTTATTGAGCCAAGTGGATTCATGGTTATTACGACTTGAACTGCATGTGTTGGCCTGATGTTGGTCAGATGTGAAGTAAGTAAGCTCAGTCAAGTGAGCTAAAAAAAGGGTCTTTTAAATGTGTGTAACGTATAAGTAGCGCTGTGCTGCGCATCTTTCATGGCTAACACATGACACAAACATAATTGTTTCCAGTGAATTGAACAATAGAGAGTGAATTCCAGATGCTGGAGAGAAGAGGTGAGAAGTGATGCAGCCTCACAAGCTCTGTGACCTGTGAGTGTGTAAAAATCAGTGTGTGGAGGGCTCTCCACTCAGTGCGAGTGCTTCATTGAGGATTACGTCTCTCAGAATCACTGGTCCACTGATCTCTCCCAGTATTCCCAGTGAGACTGATTATCCAGGCCTGTCACAGACACGGAGGATAATTACAGGGTCTCCCTTAGGTCAATGCTCTCTCCGTGCTACATGAATGAAAACACGCCGCCGTGCGAGGTGCTGAGGAAACCTGCGAGGACATACACAAAAACAGCTGCTCTGCTGTTCTTTTGTTTGGCTGTGTATGTAGCAGTACAGACCTCTATACCTGTTAACACAAAACAGCCATTAAAAAAAAACATTGTTGTTTCATGGTAGTGCCACTCTGGTGTGTTGAAATGATGCCTGGAACCTTCAACAACTAGACTTGCTCTTGCGAGAAGCAGCAACTTGTTTCAGTAACTGGGCAAGGTGCAGCCCTTTTGTGTATGTGTGTTAAACTATAAAATGACTTCAGGACTGTTCCTTTGTTTTGGGTTTGTGTAGTTTCACATGTTCATTGTGAATTTCACAATCTCACTTTATATTTGCTTTAGTGTATATGTCTGGTTTTTCCCCTCCATAACTATTGAAAGTGAAATCTTAAATGACAAAACATACTTTTTCCATGTGCATCGCTATATAGAGTTCCAAAAAAAATTATTATCCTTCATATTACCTTTATAGCTGAACAAAACATGAAGCAAAGCTTCGCGCTCATATTTTTTACCCCATGTATTTATATTTTATAAATTAAATTATATTATATTTTATTATATTATTATTTATTATAAATATTTTGATCATGTGGCCCTCATTTAATACTAAAACCTCTACCCACTTATGTCCTTATGTTTCAGAATAAGTTTAGAAATATCAAAACCATGTTGTGGAAGAAGTGGGGCTGTCACTAGATTAAAAGTGGTGGTGAGTTAACTCGCGATTAATGAGAAATTTCTCATACATTTTGTATCTTTTCTAAATGCAACTTAACACCAGAGTGGCCAATAATGCTTTCCTCATACAAACATCTGTTTACTACAACAACGCAACATAACAGATACAGTCAAGAACATTCTCCTCAGAGGCAATGAAAATGTAATTTGACAGTATTTGTGAGTTAACTCACTTGTAGTGTGACTTCATTGACATTAAATATGAATATAGTGACGGTCCTACAAGAAGGCATTCTTAAAGTGAGCACAAGACTTGAGGTGCTAAACCACCAGCACGCATGTTAAAGCCTATTCAGAAGACGTATTCACAAAAAGCAGTACATGTACATGTTCCTTAAAAATCTGTTGATGCAATTCAAGATGAGGAGGTGATGAATTTTTAATGTTTATAATACTAGATGTATTCAGTGGAATAGTTACTTGAGAACTAATACGTAATTCAGCTATATACATGGTAATTATGATGCTCAGCGTTTCCATGTTAATGGCATACATTTACATTAGACGGCGACCCAGTCGCTCAAGCAGGACACTGTGAAATACTTAAGCACTAATAACTGAAAATAACTGAGATGAGTGGAAAGATGGATGTTGAATAGTACATTCAGTAAAGCGCGAGTAAGTTGCATTGAGGTTAAAAATGATAGAGAAACGTCATTATTTCTTGCCAGATTTCAACTCTATCAGCGATAAACATTTTCATTACTCTTCCATTTACTATATATTTACTTTCATATCTATTCACTGCTCCCATTTGTGGCAGTCATTATAAAATATCACATCCACAGACCAGTTAAGCTAAGACGCTTCAACTTTTTTTCTCACTGCACAACTATCTGGAACATCGGCTGCTTGATCATTGGGACACATTGAAGATTAAGGGGGACAAAAGGAGGTGGGGATAGTGACCCCACAAGGACAAAGTGACAGTGGAAGAAACTCTAGACTGCTGCTGTCCCTTGGTCCCGGCAGAAACATGAAACCAATGCCATGTTCCTTTTTTTTCTTCCTTCAAAACCAGAGCTGCCTGCTGACTGAGATGTCTTTCTCGATGATTTGTACCTATTTGTATTTTAAGAATTCACACGTTTTTTTTAATTTTTTTTTATCAATGTCAGTAATACAAGGTGATGTGGTTTGAACCTGCTTTTTGATTTGAAATATATTCATTCATATGAAATGAAACACCATATATAAACAGGCGACTTGTCCAGCTCTTTAGCCTTGAAGTGCACACTTCTAGTGGAGCCATTCGCAAATCTGAGTGTGTGAATGCTTAGCGATCAAGTTCAGTGATGAAACATCTCTCACGCTCAGACATATGCAAGTGGTCAATTGTAAAATTGCAAAAAAAAAAAAAAAAGACGTTAAGATGCAGATTCTTAGAAATTACCTGAAAGAGATCTATTGGATTTCTAGTGCAGTGAGACCTGGACGGTTCTGTGTTGACCGTTCTTCGGTGACCTCTGACCTTTTGACTTAAATTCTACTCAGACTTCGTGGCAAGTTGCTGATGTGGTTTGGTGCTGCACTAATAAAAGCAGAAATTAGAACAATTCACGTTTTCATTTGGCTTAAGTAATATTGTGCAAGGTTTACCTTGGAGCAGTTACAGTGTACAGTAAGTGAAGTCCCCAGAGAACTACTGAGCCATTGTTAGACTGAGCATGAATAGACTGTGACGCACCTTCAGTGCTCACATGCTGAACCAAAACAGAGTCAGAAACCATTTGAGTTGAGATATTTTAGGAGGCACTGGCTCCTGATCTCTCCACGTGGAGAATCACCCGAGACTTCATCAGCACCGAGGACCACTCCAGAGCCCACCACAAAGAGGGGGCCAAAGCCCCCTCCTCACTTTGGTCTGTGTGGTTGCTTAATTATTGATGCTTATGTATTGCTGATTTTGGTTTTTGTGTCGTCCCCTGTGAGCGCTCTGGTGAGGAGGGCTGAGGCATTTATCTAACTGAAAAAGTAGTGCTCTATTCCTCATCCTGTCCACATGCTGCTCGGCCTTCCCAGTGGATATGACCTCAGCTCTACTGCATTGGGAGGTTTCTCTCACACATTTTCTCATTTTTGGCTGATCTGCTACTTCATACTTATTTTTGGTTTCAAACACCTGTTTTGTGATTATGCAAAGTGTATAGTTTTGAGTTTTTATTATATGGAAATTAAAGTAGGTAAATGACTGTTGATCGTAAATTGTTTAATTCTAGTACATGGCAAGAAAATAGTCTGCTTTGTGTTCACAGACAGTATATTTTCTTGCATGCTTCCTACTTGCAGTGGTATATGATAACTAAGAACACATTCAATAAGAGCTCTTGTAACAGTCAGTTTAGAAAAGGTGCAATAATTCCCTCTAGTGGCAGATTTGCGTTAGTGCTTCTGATGTTTCTTCCCGTTAAATAATCTCGACCATTATTTCAATTATTTCAATTGTTAACTTCACACTACCAGCTGATGGATGTCCAGGGGCGTGTCTTTGTAGTTGCCCTCGTACTGTATGTGGGCAACACACTCAGTTTCTAAACTCTAGAAACCAAGTTGGATGATGGCTGTCTGGATTATGGAATCATTTTCTACAATCTAGGCACGATTCAAAAGGAGCACTCTGAAAATGTGATTGACAGTGGACTGATAAAATCTGCAGGAGGGTTTTTCCCCCTCTATTAACTGCATCTTTTGAGACAGGCCCAAGCTTATGTGAACCCTTTAGGAAGCCATATCTACAGTGCTAAGAACAGGTTTAGTCCTGTCTTGCTTACAGGAAAATTGAAAACTGAAACTGTTATTTACAGTTAAAATATGTTTAAGCTGAACAGATGCAAGCTGCCTCTGGATCTGTTTGAATATTAATATATATATAGTGAAGTGAGCAGACGACAACCACAGCTGTTGTTTATTTATTTTCATTTTTTCCTTAGTTTGAACACTGTTGGAAGTCTAAATGATTGTTAGTCATGTTACTCTGAATAATGTAAGATTAGAACTGAGCTGTGGGTGAGAGGACGGCCTGAAGCATGGATGAGCTTTACAATTTAGCATGGAGGAGCATTTCTGGGGCTTTTGTTGATCAGTGTTTCGGAGTGTTTTCGACACATCTGTTAATCTATGATGATGTCAAAGAGCGAGGATTGGAAAACCGATTAGCAGCGTGTAAAAAGTCTAGCTGTGCAGCTAGGGTCAGATTGTAACTCTTTTTTTGATCGATATCTTGATGCCTGACAATGATAGTCACAGAGTGGATGTGTTGTCATTTCATCATTGTCTGCGCACCAGTTTCTTTATCAGTGAAGTTGAGGCAGTTGCCTGGTATTAATTCCAGAACGTGCAGTTTCTCACACGATTTTTCGGGTGTCCTTTCCCCTATTGATTTTCAGCATGGGTCCTGTATCCAGCACATGCAGTAGTGCTAATGTCGGCATGGTAATAGGTGCCGATTCTGTGGGTGCTTCAGGGCTGGAGCACCAACAGAGACTGCTTACCTTCCTATCATACTGCACTGTCCTCCCATTGCTCCCCCACTTCCCCTGTGGAACATAAGGTTTTGAGTAGAGATGGCTCCATGAGGCTTCATGAAACAGTGTCCTAGTTTTCTCAAGCGCCGAAGGTGATGCTCTTGGTTTAAAAATGATGTTAGGTTCACATGAAATAGTGCTTTGAAGCCAAAGATTTTAGACCAGAGAGTGCCATCTAGTGGGCTCTGAAAGTGAGGACACTTTTATTTTTGTGAAGGCTAGGGCTGGAGGCCCATCACCAGTTTTGGGTCTTGGCTCACAGCTAATTCTAGTTCCCAGCAACTGGAAGTGGCGACCGAAGCATACAGGCATCAAGTAGTCCGGTCGGTGGTGTGAAAATGCACTGGCTATTATATTTATAGCAAAAAAAAAAAAATGTTTCAGCCAAATACCGGAATCCATTCCCTCGCCTCTCATTGGTGCAAGGAACTGTTTGACTCTTTCCATGTCTACAACACTATAATGGAAGATGAGACTTGTAGGTCTGTGTTGCCACTCTCTCCGAGCTGCTCAATAGACCTTATCAAATAGATCTGGTTACAAAAGCTGTAGCAGTAGAAAAGCCCAGAACCTCTAAAAACAATATTAGCAGTATTGACATCTTTAATGTGTGGGGAAGGTCTAATCCCAGAGGCAACCCCACTAATGGGGAAATATTGAGTGTTGCCAGATCTGAGGGTTTCTTCTAATCCCTCCATTATGTGCGCTGGACCACCACTTTCACCAGAGATGAACGCGCCCAGTCGGATGCTGGATAATGTGATCCATTTTGATACAATAAAAGCAGTGATAACTCAAACTCAGTCACTTTGTGTAATGATCGGCTCGTCTGAAAGAACACGGTTGAGATCAGATTTTTCTGCCATTTCCTCTAAATCACACTTCCTGTCCACTGATGACTGATTCAATCCTTTCTGAGCTTCTTCATCTTTTCAGATCTCATTATTGCGGCACATAAAAAAAAAAAAAAAGCGTCAATCAATTTCAAACTTTGCTCTGTTGAAGTTCAAAAGTGGTTTTTCTGTGGAAAAAAAAAAAGAAGAATATTCAGCTGCATGTCCTGAGCCTCTCATTAGGATGTCGGGCACAAACACAAGTTACTGTGCACACACTAGTTCTACATGTTTGCCTGACTGAGAAAGCTGGCAGATTAAGAGGGACAGCCAGAGAACTGGAAAGCTGACACCTGGCCAAATTCAGGACGGCCATCCAGTCCTGTGATGCATAACTAAGACAACACTATGGCTGTCTGGTTTAGCAACACAAAAGGCTCGTCTTCAGCCCCGCAGGCTCTATCAGACTCGGCTATCTCGCCTTCACACCAGTCGTGTTGTGTCCACACTTGTGCAGAGTCTGCCAGTGGATGGCACTGTTGCCAGTGATAACACATTTCATTGTCTCCTACTTTGGATGGAATTTACTTCAACTCTGACTAAAGCAGGGGGAGAGGATGTGGGTGTAGAATTTGGGACAAGGATTACTGTAGTCTTAAAGCGAAACAGAGGCATTAAAGAGCAGCTTGTGGAAGTACTTTATACTGAGCTTATACAAGTTTAGAGACTTTGGTCTATTTCTTTTGAGGAGTATAGTATGAACGCCGAGGTATTCATGTCTGTATTTCAATTTAGGCTGTGCCTTTTTGCGTTTGTGTTGGGAATAATCTTCTGATAAACACTACTGCTTTTGCAGACAATGGAAAACATATTCCTGTCGTGTCACAAAACTACATTTACACACTATTATAGTAAAAATTATCATTTAATTGATGAATTAAATCTTCTAAATCACCATCAATGCCTGTTGACATCCAACACATTCTCGCACCAAAAGCATTATATTCGGACAGAGGGTCTAGCTTTGATGCAGATTTTTGTATTTTGAGACCAAACAAACTTTGAGCTAAAATTAGCCTCAGGCTATTAAACTTGAGATAAGAATGAATGAAGCGTTTCCGCTCTCTATTAAATATATGCGCTGTTAAGCGCCCGACTGGTTTGAAAAATTCACCCCAAATGCGTGATTGAGTGTGACACCCCAAGTTTAAATATAGCCTGGATAAATGCTCTGTTGCTACCCAAGATTGTTTTGAGATAAAACCTCATTTACGTCACTGTCTCATCATCATCACTCATTCCAATATATCCCTAAGCTTCATGCAGATGAATAAGGTCACACCAGCTGCCAATTCCTGTTACTGGGAACAGGAGGTTAACTATACACCAAAGACATGTACAGCTCGAGCCTCATGTCAGTCTGTTAGACATCCATGAGGAATTTCTGCCCCCTCCTTGGTACTTTGCCCACCAACCTCCCCCACCCAAAAAAAAAAAAAAAATGAAACGCAGCCAATAAAGACCAGACAGAGAAACAATGAATCAGAGGGGACATTTTTTTAGATGAATTGGTGACAATAAAAATAAAAATGGTGAGTAAATCTCTGTCCAATCAGCAGCTGTCCATCTCTTCATATGTCCGGCTGGAATGCACCTTTTTGTTCATGTTAGAGTTCAAATAAAAAAAATGTGGCTGACTACTTATGTCTGTGTCTACATCGGTTGTGTTAGGTCTGTAAATTTAAGCCAAAGATGTTACTGATCTACTGTCGAAATTCAATTTCTGTGTTGGAGAAATTCTTGTAGTATTTGTATGGACAGTGAAGAGACTTTTAAAACTTATTGTGCAGACACATTGAATGCAACATGCAAATCTACTGACTGTGGTGTTTTTGGCAAACTTCGCTGTTGATCGCAGAGTTTTCCTGTAGCGTTAGCGACACAGCTCACCAGTTCGGACTTGCCATAACGTAGATTGAATTTACATTATTATTTTAATTTGCTGAAGCGTGCACTATTTTTGTTGCGATTGTTCTGCGATGTACTTTGTTGTGTTTGGTCACAATATTTTTTTAATTGAAGTTGCTCTGTTTGCGTAAGGTCAAACTGTACTAAAGTAATTTCTATAGTTTTCTTTGCAGATGCTTCCAAAACTGGCATTTTGAAGACAACCTTGAAAAATTGAGAATAATATAAATCCTACAATACATATAAAAAACAAAAAACACATCACCCAGCATTAAGTTTTTTGAAGCTATACTCTTCAAACGTATACATTACAGGACAAAATCTGAAGGCATTTTCTCAATTAAAAAAAACCCAAACAGTGTCACAATGACACAATCTACTGAATATTCTATTCCGGGATCAGCAGACGACATATTATATACACACCGCAGACAGTACTTAAGACTCAACAAAGTGAAACATAACTTTAAAATGGATCTCCATTTAGAAACAGCTTTGGCAGAGAGGAATTTGGAAGGGAAATGCTATGTTAACTGTAATGCCAGTTCTCTGGAAGCAGACATTTTGTCTTAAATGTCTCAAATGGGTACTTTATATATTACACAGTGTTCTGACAAACTTTTAAAACTGTGGCATACACACAAGCACAGACAGGCGAAATGACTGCCAAATGAAGAGAGTGAATTGGCCCAAGTGTTTTTATTTTTCCATAAAGATGCATGAAGTTTTTTTAATTGATGGGTGAATGAAGCTGAACAAGCTATGTTTAGTGAGTTAAATCAAACAGTGCTATACTATATATATATATATATATATATATATATATATATATATATATATATATATATATATATATATATATATATATATATATATATATATATATATAATACCGTATATATATATGTACTGAGGAACACATTGAAAAACGTAAAGCTGTGCTATTACAGGTGGATGGAAAAGGTTTTACATGCTCCTGTTTACAGAGCATTTTTGCCGTCATTTTAGTCAAAGTCAAGTGTACAGAGAAAATAGCAGCCATTGTTCAAAGCCTCTATTGGGTTCACTTACAATTACAGAAACTATTTACGCCGCGCACACTATGTGCTGTTTGTTCATTGTTGCATTGCACAGAGAAATTGCTTTTCTCAATTGCATATTGATTCACTGTTTTACATCCATGTCCGCCGTCAAAACAGATGAGAAGAAGAAGGACTGTGTGTTCCCCAAAAAATAAATATATATAATGAAATTTGTGCTGCCAAACCTCCCATCCAAATGAAGCTTTATTTGTTTGTTTGTTCATCACTCTATTTCTATCAGTGCTGATGTGTGCTGTGAGACGGATGGCGCATTTCTCAGAACTGTGTTGTATTTTGTCTGCAGAATACTGGGCCAAGAAGTGTCTCACTGACCGAAACTGGAGTAATGAGATCTCAGTGAGACACAGATGTTGTGTACGCGCAATAATTCATCTGATTTACAAGTGCTATTTGAATATTTACTCATGCAAACATTCACTCTCTCGTTGTTTGTTGATATAAGAGTGCTCAGCCTCTCATTAGGATACACTCTTTCAAAAGGCCTTGGCGTCTTGTTCGCGTCTATTTCCCTTTAATTACCAACAACAGAAAAGCATGAGGGAGATCTCGTAGGTAAGCGTCATCATTAAAACATTCAATATCACGTCTGACGTATATCCTGCTTTTTAATCCAAATTCTTCTCCATCAAAGCTGTGGCGGCAAAGACCTCGGGCGTGTACGCACCCTCTCTATTTTTCATGTAATCCAGGTGTTTGTCATTTCTGCATAATTCTCACGATGAGGAATAAAGGTCTATGAATAAATTTGAAAGAGTTTGGGGAAAATGTCAGCCTTCGGTTTTTGAATTAAAAAGCCTTGAAAGCTTGAAAAAAAAGTAGAGAATTGGAATTATTAAAATGAATGCAAAACTTCCTTGTTCCTGTCCTTCACTGTACGCCAGTGTCATAATATTCCGCCTCCTCTCCTGCTGAGCCGCATGCTGGGATCTTTCCACCCCCGCCGCTGACCTTTACAGATTTTGTCCTTTGCTGCTGCTTTGTGTAAACTGACCGTATTAACTTTTACTTCAAACACAGTGGTCATTAGTGAGAGTCAATTTGTCACCTGAGAAGCGTGCTGCCACCATCCATGATGAAGAAACAAACAGGAAAAGCTCATGATTCAAAAAAGCGATTCCTCATCACGTGAAGAGGTAGATGCAAGAGATTCACGGGGACAGTCAAAAATAGATGAAGGGCTCTGGGAAATAAAATGGGAGAGAAAGAAAAATGGCTTTTGACACCATTCCAGTACACAATGACTCATTACTCTACAGCTGTGCGTCTGGCAGGACAGCACATCTTTATGCCACAGCAGCTGCCCATTGCCGTCAAGCCAAACTTCAATACGCTTTACCACCCTGCAGGATGGCGGCACCATGAATAATCGAGCCCCTACTCTCCCTCTTCATCTTCCTCTTCGCTCCTCTGCATCTGACTTAAAGGATTGCGATTGGAAGTTGAGCCGTTTAACTAGTTTTCTTGCTTCTTAAAATGTGCGTCTGTCCCAGCCTGATTTACTTTTCTGGAGCTGTGATGAAAATGTTTTGACTTGGATGGTGGTGCCATTATTCCGTTTCCCACATCTTGTTTTTATAGAGTTTTCATCACAGGATAATAAATCAGAAGAGGCACAATTATGTCTCGCTCCAACTTTGCATCAGCAAAAATATGAATTGTTTCATAAAAAAGGAAATTAAACAAAGGAAGGAACCTAAATCAAAACTCATGTTTTAGTAGAACGGCCACAATAATAATTAAATAGCAAAATTTTACTTCTAAACACAAAGCACTCTTCAAAAAATCACATAAAATCCTGAACCCAAAGATCACAATAATGAAATTAAAACTCAGGCCGAGCACCGCCTGGTCCCCAGAGCATGTTCTGTGGAGGCGGCGTGAGTCCAACTGCTGGGTTCCAAGCATGAGGAGCAGTTACTGGTTGACCACTCAATGTTCTGCAGTGGACTGCAACTCGTTCAAAGTGGTCAGGCTCCATCCAGTGGACGCATAGGTCAAAGTGGACCTTGTGCTGTCTCAACTGTGCAGTCCCTTCTTCAGTTTCTACTCAACAGTGTTTGGGAGACGGCGTTCTTGTTGTGTCTTGAGCTCGGTCATGGCTGTGTAGCCATCTGCTGGTGTTGCACTTTTTCGGGGCACACAACGTAGACCTCTCCTTTGCGGAAGCAAAAGTTCCAGAGAACTGCAGTGGACCTTCCTTTGTCAATGTTGCTCTTGTTGGCCTTGTTGTTTGCCTTCAACGAATGTGTTCTTCTTTTGGAGACTACACTGCCTCCTACTGGGCGGCAGGTAAAATGATTTTTGTCAGTGGCACCATGAAACTAAGTCGCACTCACTCGTCAAATCTGGGTTACATCACAGTGACCCTAGCTTTTTATGAGACTGGTGATTCAAAGTGGCTGACATAAAATGAAGAACATCTGCGCTCCTCTTTTTTTCCCTGTTGACCACATTTTTATAAAACTACTTGCCTCTCTAGAATAGTTGCTGTCAGACTGACACTAAAGAAATGTTTTCGTCTTGACACTCTTTTCTCTCCTTGGCTGTTTGAGACTACGATGAGGTTATATTTCGAGGTGTATGTCACAATGTATGTCACATTTATTGTGCTGCCTTTTGACAGAACAACCCCGATCCAGTGTTCGGAAACTTTTAACCAATGACAGATTTTCACAATACTACGTTTTTACTAATTGATGTGTAATACTGTGGGGTATTTTAAATTAATCTTATTATGACTCACTTTGTATGAGAATCCTTTTAACTATCACTTTGAAGGCATTGCTGCTTCAACTGTATTATGGAAGAGCTGATCTACACTGCCTCCCTGCCGGGCTCTTCCTAGACCCCGGTGGACACCCCCCCACTTGGCTTTCAGAAAGATCAAGGTAGAATTAACTTACTTCCTTCTTCATTACTTGATATAAAAATAGATCAGCCGGGGTCAGTCTGGTAATGACAACAGGGTGGGTAACATTTTCCCTCTTTTATCCAGTCATTGCCCTGATGTCCTAGTGGACGGCTGACAGAAAAATGGATGAATCTTTGATGCTTAATCCTATTACGGATGTAATCACCATCTTCTAATGCAATTATGAAGTCCAGCTAAAATTACTTTGCTGTGTCTTTAAAAAGCTGCTGGACCTGATCTGAAGCAAGAGTGAGTCATAAGGGTTTTCAAGGTTCCTGTTTCTCTTTATGTCAGCCTTGTAAACGGACGGCAGTGTTTAAACCAGCAGTGGCGGTTTGCTTGACATGCTGAAATTGTTCTCTGACATATTTGTAATTTTGTAAACCACACATCACAACAAAATCACTCTTGCTTGGTGCAAAGCAGTTTGAAGGGAATCGTTGTAAAGACAGGGAAATAAAAACCTTATGCTTTTCCCTCCATGACATTCTGTTCAAATGGAGCAGATTCAGTTGTGCTCATGCATCAACCAACTAAGAAATGTACTGTGCTTGCTGTGACAGGCGTTTGGTTTTCATGCACACATTTTATATTTCAGTTTTTTTAAGGGTAGTGCTGGACTGCCCGAAGCCCTTGTGTCTCTCCTAACTTGTCCTCACTTGTGTCTCATCTGGTCCTTATGTGATGGAAAAAAAAAAAAGATCATGACTCCTCATCTCTCCTATCACCACACCCAAACATGCACAATAACAATTCCATGCAAAGTGCACATGCCCTCGGTACGTCCCATATAAAGCCACACACATTCTATGTACAAAAGCTCGATAGATAAGATCATAAATGTATTACTTACACATGTCCTCGTCCTATTACTATATTAAAATGTGTATAAACGCACCAGATTGCATTTTATTGTTTATTTATTTATATAAAAATACTATAGTATTCATTGCAGCAGTGTCTTCATGAACGGCTTTCTTCAGCATAAAAGGCTTGCACATGTTTAATACAAACTACTGTATGTGGCACTTTTCTTTTCCCTGCGACAGTCATGAAAGCTCCATACACAGAAGATTTGAGCAGCTATTAATGATGCATGCACACCAAATGTATGCAGTAAACAATCAGTTTGGCTGCTGAAGCAGGTTCTCCTCTCTGTTTTTTCCCCTACAACAGCAGTTTAATTGATATTTTGAAAGCCGCCCAACCTGCCACATTTTGTGCAATATTTTTTTATTAGTCCAGTTTGTCGCCAGCGTGTACCCCTGGGTGGAATTGCACCATGTCCACCCACTCACTCTGTTTTGACAGGTGTCACTGACTTGCCTCTCGGTAATAAGCAGTTACACTATTGTAACAGACAACCTTGGTTCCACGAGGATTTATTCTATCTCAGCAAGGGGCCACTTCAGAGGTGACAACAAGCCCTGAGAAAGAGATGTCAGTGGATTGGCTGAAGAACAAGAACAACACTGACAAGCGTATGTGCTTTGACTGTCCCATTTCAGCATCCCAGACACACACTTGGACCAAAACACATCTGGCTCTGGGTTTCACCATTGTTTTCCACGGCAACACAACAGGAGTTGTGTATGAGAATAGGCTGCCACCCAGCAGTATTTGTCATTTCAGATGAAGTTCACAACTACATGTGAACTTTTAGGTGTAAAAATATTTTTGAGCAGTAGTCAATATTCACATTAAGCAGAAAACCTTGAGCAGAGCCAGGTGGAAACAGCTGCGTGACACCAGAGCCTGGAAAGACAATGCTGCTCAGGAGTTGGAGGGACGATTTGGGAGCCTGCTGCATGAATTTGGACTTTGAATCTACAAATGCAATGAGACATGGCGATGATAAAAAAGATGAATGACATTTATTTTGACTGAAATTGGTCAGATCAGCAAACACAAATGGGGGTGTAACTAGACAGTACACTTATGAAACTATATGAAATGACCAAACAAGGTCCACAATAGAACAACTTCAGCGCATTTATTCCACTCGGGTTCATTGTTACTACAGCCACTGGCTATGTTTGGTGCTTCAGGTCTCCAGCACAACGGAGATTGATGGGCATATAGCGAAAAAAAATCTGACAACCATTTACAAAAACTGTGGTAGTAGACTGGTGTCATCATGATTATGCTGAAAAGGCTAACTGCAGTGCCGCACCCGAGTCAGAGGAGCGTAGAGTTTTCAATTTACGCTGAACGGAAGTGGAGTACAGGTTGTTTGACACTTGGTCACGCAAGAATTGGTAGTCCAGCTGTATTCCTGTACACCCTGTTACCGTGTTGTAGAAAGAAGATTCCATAACACCCCCAAACAATTGCCTCAATTTCGCCAAATACTTTTAGTCTTTGTGAAATTATATCAACAGCATTTCTACTAGTAATTTGAATTTGGATTGTTGGTGCCTTCCCAAGACTTCCATTTGCTCCACGTCGCCTGGTTTATCAAGTACCTTGTATGAAATGATTGATATGAGCATCTAAATCACTTATTTTTGAGACAAACAAGGTTTTTATTCCCCTCGGCTCTTCTTAAAATCAAAGGCTGTCAGTTTCCCAGCTGGTGAATAAATCTAAACTGATCGGTGCCCAGGTGTCTACACATACATGGCAGTCATTTTATTTTCATGTGGCGATGCTGCTCCTGTCAGTACTGCAGGAGAACACAAAAGATTGAGGATTGCACATCATGATATTACTTTTATGATGGTTAAGACGTTTTGCATTGGTTGCAGAAACAGAGGCTCAACTACCACAGCCAACACATGTCTTTGTCCAAGCCAGTCTAGGTTTAACCTGGAGCTCTATAGCTGCAGTAGAATGATATATTTAAGTACCCGTACAGAATATGTGGTTTTCAAACAGCATGTAAATACAGTTTCAAAGGTTGTATACCATGCAGCTGAGTTATCCATATTCTTCATTTATTATAGTGTTTTATTTTTATTTTTTGGAATGACAAAATTGACATAACTGAGTATAAAATGAACCCAGGAGTAAACGGATTGTTTGAAAGTAGCAGCTATACTTCAATTCTGCACAAACAAAAACGTATTTGAGCCTAAACACCCATTCATTTTCCCATCAAAGGCAAAGTAAGTAAAAACAAGCTTTAGATGCCAGCGTATGAGATGATTTCTGGAGCTTCTCAGGCAAGACAGATTGGGGGGAAAAAAAATAAAAAAAATGTTGGATTTGTGCTGCGTCCTCTAAAGTGTGCAACAATCATGAGGGTCTCTCTACACTGAATTCAGAATTGGTATCTCGAAACAACAGGCGCTGTGGTTAACCATGGAGCAAGCAAAACAAAAACAACTTGTTAAAGGCGACAGTACATAAACAACAGGGACTCTTGATCGCAGTGTAATGAGCGATGACCGATGAAAGTTCATGAATAAAACACTGCTGTGTCTGCGTTTGCTCGCGCGCGTGTGTGTGTCTGTTGTGGCTCTACAACAAACTTTAATATACTGCACAGCACTGCACTAGGCAACCTCAAAACAGCTCAGCATGGCTTCTGCTACATGCATACAGATGATGTTTCTTTATTGCAGAGCTGACATGAATATTGACTGGCCCATTAATTATATACTGGTATGGAAGAAGCATGCATAATCGTTCAGGAAAATTAAAAAATGCACACATTGAACATTAGCTTAGCAAATATTCACTCAAATTAAGTTCAAGAGATGGCAGGGCACGTGGGCCAAATGCGGCCCGCCGATATTTTATGTGGCCCACAGGGGCTGTATGGATGACACAAAATTCAAATCCAGTGCAAGTGCCATAGTCTGGCATGTTGATATTGTAACCTATGGAGATTTCTAGGAAGCAGACTCGCCAATCTATCTGGAAACCATGCCATTGGAAGGGAATCTGATTGACAGGAATAGTGATGTTAATAATAATAAAACTGATTGTCTCACATGAAGGTATTTTTTGCAAAATGGACAACTGGGAGTCTTTATTTTCTTCAGCCTCCAGGAATTAACTGGATTGAGGATTCTTTTTTTCTTGTTAAAGGAGTTCTGATGAGACATTCTTCAAGAAGCCTAACAATAGAAATATGTTCTTACTGTCCATAAAGCCTTCGACCATTTAACACTGCTCGGTTTCCCAGAGCGCTGTATAGTTACGGCGGCTGACTGATATCAACTAAACTCCCTGCCATGATTATGTTCTCCCAAAAAACTATTTAAAAAATAAAAAAATAGCATTTAACAACAGCAGCAACACATGTTGAACACCTATTTTGCTTACTGACACCAAGCAAAAACATAGTGGACCACTCAGTCGTGGTTACAGGCATAACCGGTAACCACGACTGACAAACTTGGTAACACTGCAGTTTATGTTTGGCTACTGACTGAATGCAAAATCAATATAAACAACTAAATGGCAAATGGATAAAATAAGTACTTCACTAAACAATTATTGACTATTGAAATCCTTACAGAGCAAAAAAAAAAACAAAAAAAAAAAAACTTAAAGCTTGCCTTTTGCAGGTAAAGTATCATCAACTAGACAAATCGAAGCAGCACAGTGGCAAAGCAATACGTCTTGCTTCAGTGACCTGCATGATTTTCATAGTGAAATTGATCTCACAAAAACATATGAATCACTTCTTATTTTCCATGGAAGCTGCACACATGCAGTGACAACTATCGCGCTGTGGTTTGATGAAGATGCATCACTACCACAACACATGCAAATTACAAGACTTTTATTTATTTTTATCCTGATGTTTTCTATCTATTTGGAATTTGAAAGTGTTTGCAGCAGAGGCGCTGGATGAGTTGAGAGCCGACATGTTTGCAATTTCTCCGGCTGCATCGACCAAAAGAGGTTTAACAGACGGCAGAAATGCCAGTTGGTGTCCCAGGCTATTGGTTCGATGACCATCGTAGAGATAACATGGGAAATGGCACAAAAGTGGAACCGTACATCTCAATGGCTGAGCAAATGTACAGCAATGGCAAACAGGGTTACACAGAATGACAGAGCACTAATCCTGTTGAACGTGTGGATGAGGAAGGCGTGACTTTGGAGAAGCAAGTTTGTTTCAAAAGCAGCTTGAAGTACTAAACCCTTGCACGAACGACTATAAAAAGCTCCTAGTAGGATGTTTCTATTCATATTCACATCATTTCTACAGAGTTCTGCTTGTTAGAAAGCAAAAAAGAAATATTGGGAAGGCAAAATTGCTGGTTCATATTATGCAAAGTGATGCAAATCAGTAGCTGCAGGCGTTAAATGCTGACGGTATCACACATTTGAGCCTCATTTCTTCGGTTTTCCAGCACTGTAACAGACCAGAGTTGAAAGTAAATTAGTAGCTTTTATTCTTTGCTGATTCCAAGGAAGAGGAGAGGGCAGATTGTTAGGTTGACATTTTTCAAAGATGTTTTGGGCCGCTCCTTTTAACCTCGTACACAAGTTCACCGACACACAAAAGAGTCTTTTGTGAAACCGCCAAAGGTCTTTCACACACAGCGGAATCGATGAGGTCGGAAGGTTAATAGATTTAAGGTTAATTCATTTAGTGGTGTGGATGAATCAACCGACGCGCGCGTGTGTGTGTGTGTGTGTGTGTGTGTGTGTGTGTGTGTGTGTGTGTGAGACTCACCTCCACACAAGCCGCCATGAAGACCATTTGGATAAGTAATGGTCGATTTTCATTCCCATTACAATCTTGTTGCTGACTCATTTTCAAGTCAACAATATTCTTATTCATCATCTTGCAACTGCTTGTTTGAGAGGACACTAACAATGCGTGGAAGTCTGCGGATTAAGCGTCGACGCATCCCCTGCCTAATGAGCAACAAATGACTTTCATCAACAAATGTTCTTCTTTAAGTATGACATTTCATCCTCTGCATTCTGCCACATCTATAATCCTCGTGTACATGCTAATGAGATATATTAATCATGAGCGTGAGAGGTACGCTGCAAGAGAATACATTCCCAACAGCCCGGTTCAAAACCGTGTCCCCCAGCAAACGCTGACTTAATCTACTTGTTGAGAATCGACGGCAGCATCCGAGATGAGTGACGTTCCGCTCCATGGACAGTGACATCATAAAAGGCAGCCTGCCAGTAAATCGGCCAACGCTGCTTATTCCTCGGAAAGGAAAACGCAACAAACAAGCCTCCACATTGCCCTTCTAAATGCCCGCTGTCCATCCCCCAGGATTTTAGCGGCATCTAATAAGAAGCACACCAAGGCCTTGAGCCCCGCGATTATTCCAGCGCTTAATTAGAATTCTCATTATTTACAGAGTGAAGGCGACGAGTCTGCAGTCACATTCACATCAAAGGCGTCATCTGTAGGCAAAGATGATAATTAGATAGTCTAATCTGTTCTCTGAAGTGTCTGTTCCAAATCTACATTTCTGGAGTGTTTGTTTTTCCTCCCCCCACCGCCTTTGCTTTGCTAAGAGACTGATCAATTAAAAAAAAAAAAAAAGACTCGCTGGTGACTTGTTCTCACTCTCCCACCAAACAGCCTTGCTTTTCTCCCGTCCACATGGCATCGATTTGTTTCTAATATAGTTTGGATTTTGTAGCTCGCCTGCCATTGTTGCCAAATATTTTAAATGTTTTTTTTTTCCTGACGTATTGCTGAAGACGTTTTCCTCCTCATTGTGTATTACCTGGACAGAATCAACAGATGGCACTGTTCCCCTGCTCTGACACTGAAGCTCGTTCCCCTTGCCACACTTCTTTTTCTCTTCTTCTCCTCTCTGCACCTCTTCTTCATTGTCTGTCTCATTCCCCTTTTCCCATTTACTTAAGCAGAATGAGGGCACCGGAGAATCATTAAGTGTAACTGCTACCTGAGATTAGTAAGAGGGGCTCGAATGAAGTGTCACTAATATGAGGATTACCACGGCAAAGCCACCTGAAGTTCTCCCCGATACGCTCTGCAACATGAGATCGGGCTGACGAAAGAAGGAGAAGCTACTTTTACAACCTTTATCTCTCGCCGAGATAACTTGTGTTTACACATTGGATGCGGCAATAACTTCCACAAAGCCTTGCTGGGAAGTGCTGCGTTCAAGGTTTCACGTTGAAATACACTCATTACATCACGATTCTTAAACCCCGCTACATCATTAGCGCCCTCTTTGTGTTGAGGAAATGGTACGAGGTAAATACTCGTTGAGGGTTTAGATCTGGTGTTAACATTCTGTTTCTGACATCCACTTATGTTAGCATGTTTCAGCGATGTTTCCACCAACCTCAGTCTCCTCCAAAGACTGCAGTTCAGTTAGATAAAAGTGAATCCCTCTCTCTTCCTAAAATAATTAGTCAAGCAGCAGAAATATTTTTAATACTCTTTCATTCAACGACCGAGTGCTTCCCTTTCAACCAACTGCTGTGAAGATGTTTGGAGGAGCAGTTTTGTTACTCAGATGGTAACTGTTTTAATAATTCATTTGCTTTTTAAAATCATATTTGTTTTCACATGAAATAACACTGAAGATCCACGAGACAAATTCTGAAGTGGACCACAACTAATTCACCGTCAGCCACACTGTCATCATCACGTCTGCTCAGGCCCTGTCCGCGGGGAGACAGTTGTGTGTCGTACAGCTTTTCATCCATGCCAATCAAGTCTGTATGGATCCGCAACTTTTTGGAACCAAGTCCCAGAGTGGATAGATTTGTCTCTGTCTGCTGGACAGCAGAAACCAAAACTTTTTGAAAACGTTTCCCCCACCCGAAGGTTGTGACTGAACTACAAAAGCGGTGGACCACATACTGGTGCAGCTATTAATGTTTTGGGAAATATTCACACCGATCTTTAACTACTCTCTGATAATGAGAGGAAGATACTTGTTGTGCCTCAGAGGGTAACGCACTTGAGACGCCAGTCACAAACACAAGTTTGATATTTTGAGCAAATGTTTGTTTTCTCCAACCACAACCAAAGAGGAAGTGAAATCTCATTGAAATTCATCCAGATTACTCCCTTGTTGGTGTTGATGGAGCGTGACCTCAGATCTGCTTACACATTCAGGAACATGAGAAACACTTGTCCCTGGCCTCCCTCTAATGTCTTTTATTGAGTTAACTGTTGCACGTAACAACAGCTCTCTTTGTTGTTACTCCACACCTGGTTGCTGTACTGCTGTCCAGTACCAAACGCTCCGGTATCTCCAGTGACGCTGCGTTCCAGTGGTACTCGGAAATTACAGGTTACGTCACCCAACGTAGAAATTCTCACCACCCTGAGTATGCAGCGTAGAGGTGAAATAGAAGTTTAGAATCGCTGAAATTCATAGAAAGCAAACAAATTCTGCGAGTTCATGTTCCCTCTGTTCTCCCCCCGACTTCGATAACTGGAACGCCGCGACGTAATTACAGCTCCATCTTCCCACTTTCGAGGGAACTAGAACGTAGCAATAGTGGTCGTATGCTGTGTTGTCATCCTCTTGTTGTTATAGCATGGCGACGCCACTTACAGGCCCAGCATGTGTATTGCATTGATTTCCATGGATTTGTCTGGATGCCTGAAAGGCCTTTCTGCAGAGCAGGTTTTTGAAACCGGCAGGGATAAAGACTGGATAGGAGAAGATGTGCCTCTGCGTGGATGTGAAAGTTGACACTTGTATTGTAACTTCAAAGGCTTGTAGAGAAAGCACGGTGAGTGACAGGTGTAAATTCGAGTAATGAGATGGTAACATAGTTCTGTCTACCGGCTGAGAAAAACTGTGTCTCCGGATCTGTAAATGCGGGAAGAGTGTTTGTCAGTCCAAGAACTTGACTGCAGGAACTCCTTTATATTGAGGAAGAAATGGTTTTATATCTCTCAGTCTTTAAAGAGGTTGCCAGCCTCAACCTGCACAGGCACGCTACTGTTTTTGTTCTTTTGTCATGTGTAATCACTGGTCGCACCCAGTCAGACCTCGTCCTCTCCATCATCTCTTCGTGGAATAGATTCAACTGCAGCAGATTTGTCGGCTGCACATCCACGATGCAAACCATCTGTCCCACCAAAGATGCACTTTCGTGTTGAGATCTGTGAAGGCTATTCAAGTAACACATCGTCCTGTTCAAGAATGCAGTCTGTGATGATGTGAGCCTTGTGGCTTCCTGCTGCTGGAGGCAGCCGTCAGAAGAGGGTACACAGTAATGGTGAGGGATAGAACATGGTCAGAAACAATACTCAGGTTGGTCGTGGCATTTACATAATGATGCTCAGCTGGCACTTGGACTGAAGCATGCCAAGAAAATATCCCCACACCAGGGCTAACAGCCTGAACCGTCGAGATAAGATGGGATGGGTCCATGGTTCCATGTTGTTTCAACCAAATTCTGACCTATCCGTCTGAATGTTGCAGCAGATATTCAGACTCATCAGACCAGAAATGTTTTTTTCTTGCCTTCTATTGTCCAATTTTTGTGAATTGTAGCCTCTGTTTTCGGTTCATAGCTGACAGGACTGGCCCCATGTGTGGTCTTGTGCTGCTGTAGCCCATCTGCTTCAGGATTTGATGTGTTGCGTGTGTGTAGAATATGAAGAAGTGTATCTCAATAATTCTTGACAACCAACGCAAAACAAGGCTCATAAAGTGATGTGATTTGGGGGATCGAAAAGGAACAGAAAAGGATAAGCGGTATAAGATTTGCCCCTATTTCTAATGTATTTTCAGATTGTCAGCTCTAGGTTTTACTCAATGAAGACTATTCTGTTTTCCAGACTCCAGTGAGTTGAATTGAATGATCTCAGGTTCAGAAAGAGCATGAGAACTAATTACTGGAGAAATATCATCAGTCATGATTGAATCCTTAGTGTTTTGGACTTCAGATGCTTTCATTGCTCTCATTCATAGTCTGTTGGTTATGTGCCAGTGGGCCTCGTCTGGGATTTGGTAGACTCCCACTTCACCATGTTTCTTCCCGTCTTTATAGACCTTTTGTGTGTCGTATTGAACGGCTGAATGTGATCCTGGTTTGATCATTGACAGTAGGGCTCTGTATTGGCAGGTACCATACGATACATATCCCGATACTGGAGTGTTGATACGATGAATTGTGATATATTGCTATACAGTAGGTTCAATGTATTGTAATATTTGTTAACAAGACTCATCATTTTAGGGGAGAAAAATGGATAATGCAGTACAATTGTATGTGCAGGAAAATGATTTGTTATGAAATCAGTGCAGTTTGACTTTCAGTCAAATTTCACAGCCGAACAGTGGAATGAACAGCTCCCTTGATCAACAAAATAAACTACAGTGTACAGAAAGAAAGAGGTAATTATTGTTAAACACGTTTCAAATGCAGCATATGGATCATATCCAAGTATGGATGTATTGTTACAGCCACCTTAAAATACCAGTACAATATCACACAATCAAGTATTGCAGTGTTTGAGCATATTTTCTCAGACCCCTAAGTGACAGTGGCCTTGCAGACCTTGCAGATATGCTGGGTTGGTACTAAATTCCTCTTTGGATCCAACCTTCTTCCCAAGAGCATCATCCTCCTTCCTCGCCTGATCATTTCCTTGTTTTGGCATTATTTCCACATATTTTTGGCTCACTCTTTCATTTTGGGTATTTCCCTTGAATGGCCAAATTTCCTCGCACAGAGTTGCCATATTCTGCTTCGTCATATCTTCGTTTCTGAGCGAATCTGTTTCTCCAAACGCTCCATTTTCCCCGCCATAAACGTCATTACTGCAGACCCCCTGAGATGTTCCCCTTGAGAGTTTCTTCCGACAGACTTACTTCCGGGACTTCCGGTGGGGAGGCCCTTTCCTTTTACGACATAATACAAATGACTTTCCATTTCCTCATCATCTCGAAGTTTCAGTCGATCTCCCCTGCTGCAGTTTTCGTAAACAGCTGTGGCAGATATTTGCTTTGTCTGCAGGTCTCATTCAGGAGCTCTGGCAAGTTGTTACTATCAAGTCTGGTCCCTTTATTGCTTATTATATGTTGCCTGAAACCAGGGGTTCTTCGGTTACCTTTGCTTTTCTGTTATCTTAAACCATTCTGCCCATTCTCCTCCGCCTCTGACATCATCCTCCATCGTCCATACAACTGCTGCTCAATGGGTAGTTTGTGTGTGTGTGGGACCATTCACTGTAGACCTTTAACCCACAACTACGCCTCTTATCACTTAATTCCACTAGGGATGCCCCGAACATTTGGTAGCCGAATATATATTTTGGCCGAATAGTGAAAAAAGGGCAACATTATTATTCAAATGTTTGCTTTGAACAGAGGCAAGTTCTCTTCTCCACATCTAGATGTCCAATTGCATTGGATTTCCGCCATGGCTGCTTGGCTATTTTTGTTACCAAGCAATTGAACGGGTGTCCCTAATAAAGTGGCCAGTAAGGTTCAGGTTCAGAATGATGAATCATTTCCGTCTCACATTCTTCTACTGTCAAGCATTTACTACTTGTGTGCCAAACAATAAAATACATTTACTTTCACTAGAAAAAGTGATCAACAAATATCCTTGGTGGGACTTGGAAAAGGTCACAAAAGGTTTCATCTCATTTCATACATCAATCTCTCCACGTCGGTAAGATGTATTCCGTAAGCATTTTTCTTTGAGCATTAACTTTAAAAGGGGAAAAGGTCAAAGTCCTGTGTGCTGAAGCTTTGAAAGAAATGTCCTACATTACTGATGTGGCTCCTCACCATGACTAATCAGAAATTTGAATGCACGTCTCCAGACTGACCTTTGAGGATCTTTGGCAACGCAATGTGTTTGGAGACACTTGCAAAGCTGGGCTGAATGTGAAGTTTGAGGTGATTTGAATCCAGCTCCCGATCGAGCAGTGGCTACTGTTACTGTGCTCAATAGCCTCGCCACACTCTGACTACAACCGCTTTGTATCTGCCTTAATTAAAGTTGGCAACCCGACACAAACATTCAGGGGGAAAACAGCCATCAGCAGATGAGAGCTGGAGAGAAGGCTAAAGCAGCAGCAGCCAGCAGCAGGAATGGACAGATGGGCAAAAAATGGGAAGCGTAATCTATGGGTTACTTTTCATGTAGACTCTCAGCAGTACAACATCATGCTATTTTATTTATGTTTGCGGACCATGAACACTGGAAGTTGATATTTACCTGCATATTTTACTTCACTGAGTAAAGGTCATTGTCTTCCTACAGAACATAAACACTGTTTCTTATGAGTGACAGCGGGAGTTTGTCGTGGTGCTGACGCAGGATGTGACCGATCACTGTTGGATACCAGACTGTCAGGAAGGAGTGTGACAGATGCTTAAACGCACACAATGCAACCTGTGTTTTCCCGTTTGACTACCTCATTCTTAAACTATATGTGGTATCTCCAAGTGCGGAATCAAACTGGCCCAAATAGAAGAGAGACTTAACCAACCCCAGTCTGTTACTCAAGTGCCCTTGTGTGAGGAGTGACCATAATTCTCCTTTGGAACAGGAAGAAAAGTCCCTCACAGGCTGGGAATGAGTTCCCTCTCCAGATGAAAGAAGTCAGATATTGCAGAGTCTAAGTATGTGGTGCATGAAGCGCGAGATGGACAGAAAGATCAGTGCATTGCCTTTAGTCAGTATCGATGATCCTGTGTGGAAAAAAAAGCTCTGCTAAAGGCAAAGCTCTCGATTGATCAGTGTCTCTGTGTTCCTACCCACCTGGTCGTGATGATTTTGGGTCCAGCTTGCTTGGCTGGAAGAGGCTCAGACTAGAACTTCTCCTCCCCCACAGTGCTTGATGCCAATTAAGGAGGCATGTGAATCTAGTCGGACCGCCAACTAGAGGTCTCCCCGGTGAGGTGTTTTGACTTTGAGAAGACCGAGGGCAGACTAAGAACACAGTGCTGGGGAGATTACGTTTCTGGGTTATTCTGGGAAAGCTTCCTTTTTCTCCCAGTAGAGCAGGTGGAACGGGACGTCTGGGCCTCTTCCACATGACCACTGGCCCTGTGACCAGAGCTGGGAGAAGGAGGAGGAAATAAAGTGATGACTTTTATCATGAAATGTTATCATCTTTGTGCTATTTAAACCTTATGATTTGGTTCCCACCCTCTTTTGCAGTAATGTCCTTCAACTAGATTTCTCTCCACTTACTGCCCCTGACAGATAAAGGGGCTCTGGACCATCGTGTTTAGACTGCCACCAGTTCACATGCCATCAGTCTGCATAGCTTAAGGGGGTGGGTGGGGGTGGGGGAGAGTATCCAGCTTGTAATCGTAAGGTGGCAGTTTCTTCCTGCCCGAAGCTATTGAGAATCAAACCTGAGAAATGATCACAGTGCTGTGTGGCAGCAAGAATCAAACTCCAGTAATGGAGTTTGGAATTGATGGAGGAGGAATGTGGGGCAGTGTTCAGTGACCAACAGTGTTACATTCAATATTGCTATTGATACAACAGTCAATTGTTGTTCATCGAAGTGTGTTGTGAAAATGTGTGCACTGTGCTTTGCAGGTATTTAGTTAATGCTATTACAGTAAAATAATTGTACTTACTATTCGCTGGAACAATCTCTGCCGTTTTCTTTTTTAACAACAGGTTGTTCATCTGAAGTTAGATGGGTTTCACTGCTCACGGAGTCTGACCTGATTTCTGTGTCTGCGTGCATGCATCAGCTGTTCCGACAGATGTTACCTGTTTACTACGTTTACATCAGCCGACACCCCCACAACTAATCACAGACGCCAATTTTTTTTCTTCTGAAAGCCTGCAGAGATAAAAAAAAAAAAAAAACACAAGAGAGCAGCTTGAGTTTGAACTTGAAACTATGCCTTTGCTAAATCATGAGCCCGTGTCTGTGGGCTGCGACCAGAGGGAATCCTTCAGTGCAATGATCAATAATTGTAGGCTGCATCAGTTGAGGAGCACTGGGATAGAAAGAGAGAAATAAAGAGAGTCTGGGAGATCTTGAAGAGCTAAGACAATGTTTTATTTAGGATAATAAAAGAGAATTTTTGATGACTGCGACATGGTGGATGAGGGAGTGGAAATTTGTCTACTACAGTCCGTGAATAGAGAACGGTGTCAAGCAAATCAGGCTTTGCTGTGTTGACATTTCAAGCAGTGATAATAATAATAATAATAATAATAACAATAATAATAATAATAATAATAATAATAATAACAATAATAATAATAATAATAATAATAATAATAATAATAATAATAATAATAATAATAATAAATATCTGTCTGAGGTTATGCAACCTTTTTGTTTAGAATCTACATGAGGCAAATAAATAGGCCAAACTCTTTATATTTTTGTCATTTAAAATGTAAACATAGAATAAATAAAATGCAATGAAAAATCAAATATAAAAATGAAGGTCTTTGGCAAATGAGCTGAAGTTGAAACAGTTTATCAAATATTCATAAGGAAAGAAAAAAAACATCAGATGCTCAAAGAAACGTTATTTTGAGGTAAATATTTTTACGCAACAAATATGAGATCAGTGTATCATGGTGATGGCAAATTTGCCCGTTGCTACTTTTTCAGCTTTAGAATTGATCAAATATCTAGCATCAGCTGAAGCAAAACGTGTCCTGAAATGTGTCAGAACTGCACATTCCCTCGTCCCCGCTCGCATTCCGTGGCGATAAAATGGCTCAAGTGCTCATTGATTGTTTCTATCAAAGGGAATTCCTCACACAAGGGCGCATGAATAATAGAAGGCTTTGCAAAGAATGGCTGAGAGAAATGTGAACTTTTTTCCCATGTTCAATTAATGTTTTAGCTGACTTCAGCCCGGCCAGGTTCACACAATCAAGATAACAAGGTGTTCAACCGCAAAAAAAAAGGGATGGTGGGGCGGCTACGACGGGGAGTCACGGTATAGATCCACTCCAGCCATTGAGCTGAACAATCAATGATGCATTTCTATGAATGCAGTTTTCAGTGCTGTGCAGTAAATGAAAATGTCAACAAGGGCACCGGTCTAGAGTGGAGTAAACATAAAAAAAAAAACATTGAAAAAAGTGATCCTATTAAAACTCTAGTTAGTCATTGAAACACAGGCGTAAACATGCATCTGGAATTTGCATAAAATGCATAATTTACATAAGCTGTTGTACTTGAAGTCACATACAGTACAATGTAAATGCAACCTCATTTTGTTCACTTGCACACACTTGATGTATTTGTTCAAGGCAAATTGCAAACACATTAAAAGGCTGTAACCGTAATATGGCACATTCATTATTTGAAGACGAAGCTGGGATTACAAAGCGAAGACTTGAGAGTACATGAATGTACATGGCATGAATAATACAGGGACTGCATTGCAAGCAGAGAGACGCGGTAAAACAAGCTCCGCGTTCTATTCACAGGCCTCTTTGTTGGTGGAAGTGAAGTGACTTCAAGTTAAATGATGCAACTTTTGCACAGTGCTTGTACGAAGTGTTCAGCTCAGACAGAAGTGGCAAAAACAAAACACTTGTGCATTCAATTGGATATAAATCACGGCTGTGTGAGGGAGGAAGGATTACAAGGTGAATACACTTCTCATGTTGACCTCGCGGTTCCATTTAGACACTCGTGTGAGCATGAAAATGTGCTTCGCAACAAACTTGGGCTGCGCATCTGCTGTTTTGCTAAGCACAAATGATGAAACACTGAGCCAAATTGATGTGTTTCCGACCTGAACTGACTCTTGTTATGCATACACTAGGGCTGCATCGATTAGTCCATGTCATCGATAACTTCCACAACAAAAAAAAAGGATGCACAGAGGATCATCGCAGACTCTACTCATCCCCACTATGCACTGTTCTCCCTCCTGCCATCCGGCAGACGGTTCCATAGCATCCGATGCAGAACCACCAGATTCAGGAATAGTTTTGTTCCTGGTGCTGTCAGGCTGCTGAATGTTAGACAGTAGCTGCAATACTGTTTATTTGTACATATTCTTGACTAGTATTTATCTAATATTTATTTATTTTTGGACATATAGTTTTGTTTTTGGAAACCAGAGGCCTCAGACCGAAATTTCGTTGCCATAATATAGTGATATGTTTTTGTGAAATGACAATAAAGAAAGTCTAAAAATGTGTTGATGTGTTGTGTTATTGTGGCGGGCTGCTGTGTGGGCATGGAGGTCGCTTGTTACTGGTCACTTACAGAGGTGGAATGGTTAAGATATGTTAATCTCTGTTCCCCTGATCAGTTCCTGATGGAGGTCACTCGCTGTGCGCTGCCGGCACCGTGTCTCCGCCTCCTGGGTTACTGCGGCTCATCGCTGTCACAGAGAAGTTTGAGCATTTAGAGGTATGTCACAGGTAAAGATGATGTCGGACGCACCCATTCAACATTGTGATATCATGTTGAAAGAGTGTTTTGTGTTTGATCTATGACGCCGTATTTCCTCTGCTACAGATTTTTCTCGAGGCATAGATGCAAGTAGACATTTCAGTGTCTGAGACACTGCGCAGCCTCGAGCTAACAGCTAGCATGTGGGTTCGCATGACCATGACTGCTGCTGTCAGTGGAGATTGATTTGTTTTTGATGATGTCACACATGTCAGATTTTACCGTGGATGTTTCAACTTCCTCAGGAAGCATGGGTGGTGTCTCGCACCGACGTAAATATCCATAGCCGAACTAAGGAGCTACACCAAACACATCATTTTAGATGTCTTGAAAAGGTCCAAAGGCAGTTGATGTTGTGTATGTGATGCTTAACTCATCTTGGCTACGATGACAATGATGGTTTCTGCAGCCTGCTTGCCAACACACCCTGTCACATGATGGTCTAAGCCGGTGCCAGCCAAGAAGAGGACAAATGCATTCAGTGGTGTTTCTGTCATCTGCTGAAATAAAGAGACCATCGTGCTCTTGGTGAACTGTGTGGTGTGTGAAGCCAATACACTTCCAGCTACTCGTGTTTCTTCGCCCACAAATCAATGAACTCTAGAAGGGGAGAGAGTTTCAAAACCCTTTCACTTGTTTATATTGTGGTTCTAATAAGACCTTTTAAGTACGATGAGCAGATAAATGAGACACATACTGTATATGTACATTGATGTTGTTAAATTGTTCACACAGACCAATAAAGACCTCCGTTTTAAAGAAAAAAAAGTTTGAAGACTCGACTGCCGACTGTTGAACGGTTCTGCCTTCACACATCCAGTTGAGACCTGGAGGTTTAATCCACTGGGAGCTTTTTGATCTCTCCATGACTTTCCCTCTAACATGTGCAACCCAAGAAGTTGGTGAGCAGAATCGTCATTTAAAAAAAAAAAAAAAAAAAGTAACACCGGAACCTTTGTAAGTGCAGGAGTTCCTGGTCCACTGATCACACTAATGCACAAGACACGTGATATGATAACAACAACAACAAACATGGAGGAATCCCTGAACAAAAGCAAACAAAAGCTACACAATGGCCAGAGTTTCCACTACTCTGAATGTACTTGATATTCTTATAACATTGAAATTCTTATACAAACATTTTCAAGACATTAAAAGAGCTTCAGTTTAAATGAGGTGATATAAAAACTTGAATATAGCCACCATCGTGATTTATTGTGCTGTTGTCAAACTGATGCAAAATAAACAATATTTTGTTGTTTATGGTATGTATGGGTCCATCATTTGAGTCAGTAATATACCAAATTCATTCAAATTGAAAAATGTGGCCTCTTAAGGCAAATATTCTTATACGATTAAACTGCGATTAATTGAGATTAATTAATCACAAATTCTCTGATTAACTCGATTTTTTTTTAATCGAATCCCACCCCTAGTTATCACCCATGTGTCTCAGAGAGATGCAAAAAACACGTTTTGTTTTTTCCAGATATTACATCAGCAAATAGTAGCACACTAATGGGATATCAGTGAACTCAAGCTATTAATAATAACAGTTAATAATAAGATTCACAAGTGGAACACCAACATTAGAGTCATTGAGGCTTCTTGGGAGACACAGAACATGTAGAAGGTCAATGCAATGCAACTCAAATGAGTTAAGTAGCTTGTAATATCCAGAACAATTCATAATATCTAAGACAAAATTGACCAAAATGTGAAAAGTGTATTTGTTCTTTAGGATTTGGGTTCAGTTTCAGATGAACTCCATGAACCAACAGTGAGATGAGGCAATATAAAAGAAATCTTTAGATCTTTTCTTAGTACCTCTTCAGCAGCAAAAACATCAGTGGAAACTTGTCAGAGTCGATACTTGTCACATCTGCTCTGCTGTCACTTTTGCATTTGACACCTTCTTCTTAGAGTTTTCCAACAGGAAACATCCTGTCTCCAGCATGCTACCATAGTTAGCTTAATCCACACGCTGACACATTTGATTTCTGACAATATCTGGTGAGAGCAGTGACAAGGAAACACCACCTACTTACCCGTCACTGTCTTCTAGCAGCAGCATGTCAACAGATCCTGTTGCTCACTGCAGCCCACCTGTTCCATCAATATTGAAAGAGCTGAAGGGAATCAAGATTACGTATATAAAGTTTGCTTCCTTGCCACAAAATTGTCCCTTGTTTCTAACACTCACTCGTCCTTGGCTGTATCTTTTACACTTTGTAATGAACTAGTTATGACACGACATAAGTCAAAAATGACATATATGTAGCTGAAAAAAGCCTTGCTGCTCATTGTCCATGTTCTTTATTTGAAGAAAAACAAAGACATATGATGCCAATCTGTGAACCTGGATGCGTAATATGTATCTTTGTTATCGGAGAGAACAGAATAATTCATGGCTGGGTAGGAAAAGAAGAATTGATGAACAGGCAGATAGGATACTTTCATACCTGTCGCGGTTTTAATTAAATGCCGACCAGAATATAACCTGGACACACCAAAGGTGGCTACTTTTACTTTCTTAGACTACTGTGACCAACTAATCTGAAATGTACTTTATATGGTAATGTGCATGCCCCATTGCAAAGATGGAGGACATCCTGTTTGATGAAATAAGAGATATGCACTATTACATTTCAGAAAATTCCACATAATACTACATTTAGGTTTATGATGAAAGCATCTCTGGAATATTTTAGGGCATGCAGGATATATACTTTATATTGTGCACGATGAAGAAGTGTAATTCTAGTTGCAGGAGGCCATATTGTTCAGTTGGGACTTCTGCAAATACTGATATGAAAGGAAATGTTTTAAATTTCACTATGATATTGTTGAGTCAAAACAGTCTCATACATCTTATACTATAGATTATTTTAGGGATGTGAGAAAATATCAATATGCTCAAATATTGGTTCTGCAAAATTGTATTGATATTTTTGCAGAAATATCGTAATTCTTGATTGTGTTATATTGTCTTGATATTTAAGTTGTGTTGTGTTGATATTCTACAGAGATACTTGAATAGGTTGCTGCATTTGTGACATTGTCAATACTAACATTTTGTTTTTGCGCACGTTACTGTATTTTGTTGATTAAAGGAGAGATTCATTCATATTGTACCGCATTATTTGACTGTCCCCATTACAATTATGGTGCTTATTACAAACATATTGCTAAATTTACAATATCGCAATATATCACAATGTGTGGTATCACCACTGCTCTGTTGGGAAACCTATCGTATCGTAAGATACCTGCCAATACACAGCCCTATATGAAACAGAGAAATATGTATCGTGTACCTACAATGTGAAAATCATTCTCTGCACAGTAAAAACCTCCACATACGCAAAAAAACACGGACAAGCATCAAATACCTCAGAACAAGGAGGACACAACAAAGAAACTAAAACAAAAAAGCAAAAAAAGCAGATTATACTGTACAACCAGAGCTACCAACTCAATAAAAATGCAGCCCCACACATGGAAAAAACCAGTAGAACAAAAATAAAGGAACAACAAAGAACAACAAAGTCACAATCACAAAAACCTGTACAAACATAAAATAGAGAATAGCGTAGAAAATAAATAAAGAAATGAAAGCTGCCATGTCACAAAGAGCCGGTACCAAACTGCCACAACAAAAATGATACCAAAATCCAACCCATCATCTCAACAATTGGTGAAGACTACAGCTGTCAATAAAAAAAAAAATCACGATTTCTGAATCACAGGTTAAGAATTTTTTTATCAACACCAGTGGACAATAATGGTTTCTCAATTACAAGCACCCAAGAGATACAGATACGGTCCAGAATGTTCTTTAGAATAACCTCACGGGCACAGAGCACTGTAAACACATGTCATAAATAACACCACGACAATGTTTGAGAACACACACAAGGATGTTTATGTTTGGAATGACAAGGAAGTGAGTCTTTGGCTGTGAGTGATCTTAAGACCTCACAAGACCTGACAAAGCATCAAGGTACCTCCAGTCTGAGTTTTCATTCAGGCTTGCTGTGTGATTTTACACGTGGGTTCATAAAAAAAGTGAAAAATACAGAGTGTATTTCTCTCTTTGTTCAACTGAAAGTCATGCAATGAATTCTAAATGTTTAAAAAACCTTGGATGAATGGAAATGAGCCACAATCTCAAAGTCAAAGAGTAGCAAAATATTGCTGAGTCTGAGCCACAGAGTGGAACAGACTCCTTTAATAAAACACCACAAGCATCATGCATTGTTCAACATCAAGAAGATGCTATATGGTCCTTACACCAAGTCACCCAGTCACGTACACAATCATAAACTGTCAACAGTTGGTTGCGACAGAGAGCATCTTCTGAACCGATGAGCACACAGGGGTCAAGTGTCAGGTACTCATGACACATACATTTAACCAGCAAACCTCTCAGTCGCAGGCCGACCTCGCTGATCTTTCCATGCTGCCTGAAAGATAGAACATTGGCCACAAATACCACGGGGCCACACAGTCACCCCCAACACGTGTACATCACGCTCATGGTGTCTTGAATTATAGAGTGTTGGATCTATAGGTTCCTGTCTGGAGGTGTTCCAGCATTCACTGCAGGAATGGAAGGTTGCTCTTTTGTGCGGATGTCATCAAATTGTGTTGTCAAAATCCAATGTGGTGTAATAGCAGTATTTTTGATGTCATCACCGGCATGTGACCCACCTGGAGTTTTTGCACCAGGAATATAAGTGCTTGTTTTCTAGGAAAAAGCACATCGAGTTAGATTGCTATTGTCACCTGGCCAGCATCTGTGGGGGAGTGACAGATGACCCACAGTTAAATATGTTGACACATTCACCAAACATGGTGTAAAACTGTACTGCACTTTTGACTGCAATTCAAGTACAGGTTTCCAAAGTAAAGCTCAGGTGTCATCATCATGTGTGTATGTAGAGGACACACATACTAAATTAAATTCTATCTGAATGAAGGAGCGTTGTGTACCCTGATACTCCCACACTTGCTGCATGGAGTCGCAGTGTGGGGGAACACCTGGCAAAGGAATACAACATCTCTGCATCTACTGCAGAGGAAGACTATTAGAATAATGTGGAAGGTAGGTGGCCCAATAGAGCTGCTGCCCCAAAGCAAAGGTTCAGGGTTCGAATGCAGCTCTGCGTATCTGACACAGAAACTGCTAAATTATTCTGTAGAGGAGACTTTAAAGATCAGTTTGATCAGTTGTGAGACAGAAATACCTTATGAATATTGTGATTCAACTTTTTCCTGGTACCAGGACTCATGAGGGAAAACATTTTAGTTGCAATACTTAATCCACATCTACTTAATGTTTTATTTACAAATGCCCCATCTGTTCTTCAGATAAAATAAGACGGACCACATGCACCGACTCACTATCACCTATATCACATTCAGCATTGACTCTCGAGTCCCTCTGATCCAGACTTTCAGACGCCTCATAAAGAACGCCATATTTTAGCTTTGTCAAAGACGCTGTTTAAGAGAGTCTCTGAATCACTCGTACTCCTTGTCTTTTTTGTGACTTGACGGAGTAAATGTTGTGATGAACCCCCACCATTACAACCAGTACAATCAGAATGACCTCCATAAGTCCAAAAACAAACACACAAAATAATAATAATAAACTGAAAAAAATAAAACTTGAATCACAAGCAGCTTAACAAGGAACAGTGGATAAAAAAAACAACAACAACACAATTTCCTGACACTACTACCTTAAAAACAGCCCCAAAAAACGACAAAGAAACCAACCAACAAACATAAACAAAACCATAAATAAATATATACAAAAACTGGCAGAGTGGCATTAGCAGCACAACACGGTATCTTTGCAATAGTCAATTTGAATATGTTTATTTCTTTGCCATGTTTATGCTTATTTGCGATCTTTCTAAGATGTCTCCTCGATACACTTAAAAAACATATATGTCATTTTTGGACGGATGGAAAACACTAAAATTTTCCGGCCGTGTGGTGAGCTGATGAGAAAGTAGAACCTTTACTCAAGCCACAGGGACTCAGTTTTCTGCATATCCTGCAGATAAATGTCACTTTATTAATGTCTTCTTTGTGGTGGCCAAAGCAACGACGGATAATAGACCCTCTGCTATTTTTCTTTGGCTCTAATTTGTCTTTTTCCATCACTGAATACCAAACTCAGTTTCACCTGGTCTGTTTCTTGGTTTTTGTGCTGAAACAAAAGTCGTCCACAAAAATCGAGTGGACTGGAGAGAGAAGTGCAGAGCAGACCAACACCCAAATTTGCTGGTTTTCACACCAAGCATTGACACATGACTTTTACACCAATATATGTCCATAGTTATGTCTTGTAACTTGTAACTTGTAACTTAGAGCCTTGATGTTTGATGCTTGTTTTATATATATATATATATATATATATATATATATATATATATATATATATATATATATATATATATATATATATAATTATATATATATATATATATGGCATACAGAATACATTGTGCTACAGCATACATTGCCACAAACCGCTAATGTATGCATGGAGATGCTCTCCTGGGGTTTTATTTGTATCTGTTTATTTGTCCAAACATAAGCTTTTTTAAATGAGGTCTCCTGAGACATCACCATTGTTTTGATGGGAGAAGATGCATATCCATATTATTTATACATGCAGATATCTAACGCAGGATTAGAGGTGGTTAATCTCTAATGAACACAACAATAAAGTAGATATGCACATCCCTGCATCTATTGTGGGTTGATCGGTTTCTGTTAGGAAAGGGCGCTGTTGAGCCGCGCTAGTGGTGCTGACTCCCCTTAGTTTGGTTGTGTGTAGGTTTCTGCCTCAAACTTGCTTCTGTCTTCAATACTTTCACCTGCTTTTGTTGGGCCTGATCGACTATCAGTAATAAATTGATTTGATCTTCTGTGACAAATAAAAGTATTTGTCACAGAAGACATTAATATCACAACTATAGTATTAATATCACAACTATACCTGTATAATGCACTGCTTTAGCACATGAAAGACAAATAAAAGTGGGACTATAAAAAAAAAAAAAAAAAAAACTTAGGAAAAGAAATATTCATGGATTCAAGAGCAACTTATTTAAAGTGAGTACAAATGTAATTGTTGAGCCCGTCGTTCATTGTTTATTTCCTCTCTATTAGTAAGTCAACAAATGAAATTTCACGTTAAACTGACTCAATAAATGTGAGCACACAATTGTCGAGTGGTGTGATGAAGGTCTGTTGTTTTCTTCCTGCTATGATTCGTGTAAAGCAAAGCATTTGGTTGGGGATTAAAAGTTTGGGAAAGTAAAGTAGTCACTGAGCTGAAATTATCAGGTTTGTAGCGCCCAACTTAACATAAATCAGCAAAACAGAAACAGTACACAAAGTAAAGTCTGGCTCCAGCTGGAGAAACCTTGGCGACATCACGCTAACTAACACATTGTTGTCAAAGATGCCAAAAATATTTTCAGTTTACAATCCTGAAGCTGCTGCACAGTGGCTCACAACAAACCAACTGAGCAGCTTAACAAACTGAGTGTTCTGCAATTATTTCTTTTCTAAATTTCTTCTGCTTTCATCATTTTTTATTTGTTTATTTTTGTTATACTGGACCAAATAGTTGGAGGATTTGCTTCAGTATATCAATGCTGTTGATCGAAACAAGGAAGTGGACACACTTTCCCCTCTTCTTCTTTCTTCTTTCAAAGCAGATACTTGCTTGAGCTGTGCTGGACAGCATTAAAATGATGTAAATATATTCTAAAGCTTTTATGCCGGTGAGTGGAGGTGTGTATTCCTCTCACTTACTGCATCAGCCGAACAATCGGCATAAATCAACCGACTGCACCAGCGAGCGGCTGATAAGCTTTGGTGAAAGAGTGACTGAGCAGCCACCGTGCCGACTTGTGATTTTCGAAACCATCCTCCATCTGTTCGGAGCAGCATTTGAGCTCTGATCTGATCTGCTGGGTTAAAGGAATACTCTTAGTTAATGATAAGCTCTGGATGATAGTGGCCTCATCTCCTTGGACTTCAGAGTTCAGCAGCTTCTGGTGAAATGTTGAATATGAATATCCAATACACTTTGCACAACTATTGAATGAATCTCTTTCATACGACATATTGATCATAATTCATGATATAAACTGATAATGGGGGGGACAGACAACACTTGAGAAAGCATTTTTAAAGTTTTTTTAAATTTTGATATTTGATGTTTATTATCATCTTTTCTCACCTGGGAGATTAATAAAGGATTCTCTTTGGTGGCTGGTAACAATGATTATAGAGTATGAAGTGTGCTGACCACTGTGCACGGACCTTGGCACTACATATGGAATCGTTGTTAGTTGCCTTGGATACACAAAAGTGTCAGTCAAATAACACGTCACGTAATCCATGTTGCTCCAGATAGTCATTGAAACCGTTATAGAAGGTTTTGAGTATGAGGAACTTGATATAAGTCCTTTTTTTAACATGGATTTTGGGCTGTGCATGTGTCTGTCTATTAAGTCCTCGATCTTTGGCTGCATACTTTCATATATTTGTAAGCTTCCAGAGGAACGCTGAGTTCTGTTAACTGCTTATCATTTGGAGTGGAACTTCTGACACTTTTTACAGATGGTTGTCCATGCTATGTTGTATGAAGAGAATTAATTCAACTTTAGTCCAAATATATGCCAAGGTTTTTTTATACTTCATACTTCCATACTTTTCACAGTAATCTTTGTGACATCGCTGTATCTGTGAAGTCTTCATTTCCTGAATCTGGCATTCCAGTGAAGTAGCTGTGCACCCTAATAATAATGTAAATGTTTATAATCAAGTTCAGTCAAGTTACAGTTGACAAAACGGCCGCCTCTCTCAAAACAGGTGTCTACTGAATAAGACCATGGAGCCTTTGTAATGGGGTCTGTAGAAAAGGCAAATACAGTGGAACCTCGGTTCTCGACCACAATCCGTCGATCTAGAAGCGAATCGTTCGAAATCTGAATCGATTTTTCCCATTACAATTAATGGAAAAATAATGCGTTCCAAGCCTTAAAAGAGGCTTTTGTAGGAGTGAATGTAGAGTGTCTGCTGCAGGTGCGCTGTTCCTCTATGTGTGTGGCCGCTGCATGTGGGAGGGGTTGCCGAGTGAGTGACGTCTCTCCAGAAGTGAAGAGGTGCCCGGTGCGTGTCCAGCTCTGAATGTGCGCTTCTGTGCAGTTTGGCTGTGACAGAGTCATAAACCAAGTAACGCTCTGTCCCAGACTCGCCTCATCCCTGTCCAAGCTCCAGCCGACAACAGGACATCAAAACCTGTCGAGAGCGAGCACCTCCCCTGTGACACTCTACCACGGTCCAGTGCGGAGACAGGAAAGGTTTTACACCTCAATATGAAGAAAAAATAGTCAGTAAATGTAGCTAATGGGACACGTCTGCATACAGAGGCTGCGCTACACACAAAAACAAAGCACATCGTGGGTCAGCTGATCGGTCCGCGCACGTTATGTTTGTCCGGCTTTTTTCGGAGGCGTTCGAGTTCTGGATTTTCATTCGAAATCCGAAGCAAAAAAATCTAGAAATTTTTGTTCGAAATCTGAGACGTTCGAAAACCGAGACGTTCAAAAACCGAGGCACCACTGTACATGTAGTTCTCCCTCACAGCCAAGAACAGGCTTCTTCATCTTTCAAGTCAATAGTTGGCCATGTTCAAGAAGTTGGTCCATGATGGCACTTTTTAACCAGTGTGTTGTGCCATTAATGCCATAATCATGTTTTATCACTGAGCTTTTGCGATGTCATGTTGGTGTGAGTCCTGAGGTGATGAAATCTCTGTGCTATAGGAGTGTTTTGTGTAGGTGCCACATGAAATGAATGAATGGATATTGTTCTATCCCACGTCACCATAGGTTTCATCTTGCTGACACCATGGACAACCATAATGGGGCCCTTTTAAGTCTCGCTTCTCAGCTTGCATTTGGCGCAGTAACTGGGTTCAACTGTTAATAAAACAAAACATCAACTTACTGGCTGAAACACAACAGTAATTAATTTCTTGAACAAGAATAACTTTTTTAGTTGAGTATTAGCATTTATCATATGAGCTTTTTGACTAGTCAGTTACATTCTTGTGATTGATCGATGCATTTTTTTTTTTTTTTGCCGACGTTACGCTAGCTTATGCTCCGTCAACTAAAAAGGCATTCGAGGATTTTAACATTCCCAGCTGTGAGCGTCGTTCTCACAATGCTTCTAAATGTGGCTTGTGGCAGGAGGCATTGTGACAGTGCCGATGACAAAGTGAGTCTTTGTTTTCAGATTATCTTATAGCGACGCGGCTCTCGTCCGACGATTGTCAGGGGCTTAAGCGTAAACTGCCAGGCATCAGTGAGAATGAATTTCCGACTCCAAGTGCAACCCATATGCACATTCTGTTTTTAATGACACAATCAGGAAATTATTATTTTGGAAGCTGATACTCGGCACATTCATCACGGGACAAAGTGTCACTGGTGTAATCAGACTGCATCTCGCTCACTACCCAACGCTGTGTTATAGTCTGCACTTCATCTTCTGCGGCATTTTATGGTTATTGCCCGTGGATAGTCATCCCTAATGAACACTGCCTCTAAAGCCATGATACTTTACAATCCAAGGTTGTGAAATTGGCGAATTTATCTCGGAATGTTTTGTCAAAGTGTTGCAAATCTTTGCTTTTCATGCATGACAGCTTAAAGAGCCCAGTCATTATCTAAAGACATTGCCTGTAACATTCAGAGGATCTGTAGCGGCGCTGAATAGAATGGAAATCAATTCAAGGAATGGTGATGACAGTGGGGTGCTGGCTGCTCCAAAATAAATAAATAATTTCCAAGTTCATCATGCAAATTTCATCCTCCCAACCGTGGCACATTCTTCAAACAGACACCTCCTCTGTTGGGTGGGAGACACAGTCTGATAAGGAGACAAATGAGCTGGTGATCTCCCATGCTAGCTTCTCTCCCTCTGTGCGCCTTCTCTCTTTCCCTCTCTTTATATCTATCTATATATATTTTCAATCCTTTGCAATGATGATTATATTGGTAAATAGATTGTGACAACAGTCTTATTCATGTTAGGCCACCCCTCCATTGGGACATATATAGAGTGGACATCAGTAGAGACGAGACTCTCCTGGATTACTGAGCTTCTGGCTCAGCAGTCATTTCTTTAAAGAAACTCATTCTGGTTGCTACTATCCAGTTTTGTTTCATATGTCACTACACAAAGTCTCAAATCCAAAATGAGGGCAGGGATATATTTTGATAATTTTACTTCATTGCTCAACTCTTTCTTTTTTTTGAGACAGGCTGATATTGGGTCCTCGTAACTGAAGATTTTGTCTGTCAGCATCCATCCATCCATCCATCAGTCCTGAAGAAGAACCCACGGTACAATAAATCTATTTTACTTTGAACAGGGGCTTATGCCTGGTTGAGAACAATTGCCTCAGATTTAAATAATTTACAATGAAAAAAAAAAAAAAAAATGTAACAGAAGGTAACAATGGCGGAACGTGTGTCAGACGGTCAAAAACATTTTATCAGCTTACACTCTAGTAATAATCAGTAATTACAGTGTTGTTTAGTGTGACCGTTTCCTGGGTAAATTATAGTTAGACTTAAGACTCTAAGGTACTTAGAATAACATGCTACTAATAGACAAATGAATTACTAGTTTATTTATGGTAATAATCTGAACTTCAAGTCAAACTATAGTGCAAAATATAATTTCACAAGCAATTGTGTTCTTCATCAGCATATCTTGTTATGCACTATGACTGGTACAATTCTATTCTATATTCCCCTAAATGCATTCAAATATTTTGAATGAATAAGTGGGATTTAACTGTGCAATAGTCAGTCAGTTCCCCGGAGTCTATTTAAGGTGAGTTGTTTGCCTTCCCTCTGGCATGGTCATGAGTTCTGACAATGTTGTTTACCTTTTCTGCTGCAGTTTTATTGGATGGCATTATTTCTTTGTACGGTTTTGACACAAGTCTCCAGTGGACATGACCACCTTATTATTCGTTTCTGTCTCCACTTTGCAGAGCATGTCTCATTTAAGTTGCCCAATTATCCCGACTAGATCACCTCTCAAACATGAGCTAACCGAACGTACAATCTGTTAGACTGCACAGCCAATTTACTCCGCCTTATATGGGAATTTAGTAAATCGGAACCAGTGCTTTTCCTCTTACTTTTTTTCTTTTTAACCTCTTCTTCTCTCCCTGTTTAGCTGAGAAATGCATGCACATATTCCAACAAGGTGATAACAAATTTGCCTGACATTTCCAGATTTATTGCTGTATTTTCTTATTACGCCCAAGAAATACAGAGAGCTCTGTCCCATAAATCACAGGCTGAGAGCAATTGCAGACACTATTGTGTTTAGCCCATTGCTACCTTTTTTTTTTTTTTTTTACTATTAGAAATAAATTGCGGCCTCATTTTCACAAATGGAAACGAAGAATCACTGCTGGTGCCACAGCATGACTTTCCCCTAAAATGATTTTCAATGGATGGATTTCCTGAGCGCTGCAACACGAGGATCAATTTCGATTAGCCCTTACTGGTTTTGACAACAATCTCAGATGCTTCTGCAATTGGCACTGCTGGGTTTTCGTTTTGTTTTTCTCTCTCTCTCTGTGATCTCAGATTATTTTAGAAATACTGCCCTGTGTTTTCACCCCGAGGCATACAAATGCATTATGCTCACACAGCAGTGACAATATTGTGAATTAAATAGTAATAGCAAATAGCGATATTTATTCGACACTATTTTAATTGTATCATTGTTTCAGCTCATATTTGTGGTGTGGGTTGTTTTATGTGGAAATGATGAACATACACTGCCGGGGCGCGGAATGAACACAGCACACACAAGGTGTCATTATTTTGTAGCGTAAGAAAGAAAACAGATTCAAACTTGATAGTGCTATGACCTTTCTCTACACTGTTGAAGGCAAAGGATCTGACACAGACATTTATTTTTAATATTTATGGGCTTCTTGATGCCACACAAGGTCAAAGCAGATGTTCTTGCTGCACTTCTGAGATAGCACTTTCCTTTGACTCGAGAAGCCTTTTTTTTCGGTTTGGAAAATCACTGCTTTGTGCTCAAAGTCAGCACATCAATAGGGAGGGTAGTGGAATGATTTTAGACAGTTTTCCTTCAAGATTTGGGCAAAAATGTTCTTGCCAAGATTTACAGTGCTCTCCTCAATTCACCTGACCCTGCACTTTCTGCTCCTGCTTGTTTGGTTTAAAAAAAAAAAAAGAAAATCGATATCTTAGCTTTTGTATCATGACAGATCCGCCCAAAGTAAATAAATAAATCTAATCGTAAGCAAGTGAGTATCAAAAAGACATGGGAAATGCAGCTTGTTTAGAGGAGTTGTGCAGTTAACCTCACATGAAGTAGAACAGCGGACAGGTGGGGATTATTGTGCCGCATCTAATGCTCACTCTTCATTGGCTGTTTGACTTGACATTGACTTCCTAATAGGGCAATGTTCTTTTAGTGACCCTGTTTGTGGGCACACATTTTTTGGATCACAGTGGCATGGAAGTTGTGACAGATAGGATTGCGTCCTTTAAAAGGTCCCTGGATCCAGATGACAATCCAAAGCACTGCCGAAATGTACCACAACTGTTTTTTGTCATCATCTTTTCACGAATATTAATAAAATGATGAAGATTTTTCCCAGAATGATATCAAGATTCAATGATCAGCCTGTTGGTTGTTCATTATTTTTATGTTTATTTTGATGTATTCCTTACATGTGACTGCTCACGGCTGTTCTTGGTCTGTCGCTGTGGACCAGGTCCTACATGTCTGCACTAGCTCAGAACAATGTCTGACTAAAATGCCCCTATATGGGCTTGTGTGCCCCCCACAAATTGATCGGTGAACTCAATTGTAACACCAAGTTTAAGTCTTTCTTCAAGCAACGTAAATAAATTGAGTCGAAGACGTTGTGTAGCTCCAGGTTATTTGAAACTGATGTTTACTTATGCCGCTTCAGATCTACTGGGCCAGGATATTACCACGTGGATGAGTCCCTTAGTAAACATAAACCTGCAAATTTCATTTTCCCTCATTTCCTCTGCTAGATTTTAAATGTATTCTGTGGAATAATGCTATAGCTGCGAGTGTGTTTGATGTGCTGCCAGTATAAATAACACAACATTGTAGCCAAAGGGAGCAGTTTTGGGAAATTTATTTCACTTTTTAGTGTTTATATCAGACTTTGGCGGCATCCTGGTGGGTCTTTCCTTATCTTACCCATATAATTTGTTTTAACACATACTTCTGGTAAAGGATGGGCAGTTCTGTTGGGTCCTTTGTTGAGTTGAGAAGTGAAAATTGTTTCTGGACACTTGATTGATGTTCTTGTCTCAAGCAGAGGTGCAGTTCTGTTCTTCAGTTTGTCTCTATATTGCTTTTGGGACTTATCACAAGTGGAGTAATTGCAGTCATTTACAGTGTCAGAATGGGAACGGGACAGCTTATAAAAGCGCTGTAACAAATTGTATATACTCTCTGTTGTGTTGTGGCCTTTAGAGCACAGTCATCGCTTTCTAGATGACTGCAGCGCCACCTCATTCTGGCACGGAAATATGAACCATGGAGGGAGTACGCTGATACGACCAAACATCGCGGGTCAAGATGAGCTCATCAATTGAGTCAAAATATGACTTAAACACATTAAATCAGCTGCTACAATTACTGGAAACAGTGCAGCACATTGGAAAACCACCTCAGTTGAATCAAGATATCAGGTAAGGTTCACCGTCTTCTTGTGACTTTGCAGGACGGCTGAGCACCTTCAACAAACGCCAGATGCTTCCACGCTGTGCGAGGCCAGACTCTTTCTACATTACTAGTCTCAGCTTTTTATTTGTATGTTAACCAAAACTTAACATCTAAGTCAACAAATTAGAGCCACCTTAAATAAGACCTGTGTAACGGAATTGAGATTTGAATGGAGGAAATGGGTGACTACCAGCGGGGTCATGAAGCAGAGTGTGCATTGGGGCGACATGGCTATGTCCTGTTGGCTTTGGTCACCTTGGTGTTCAGCTGTAAGCAAAGTGTCATTGTCCCTTTCTGATGCAAAGTCGAAGCGTGTCACTTTTCTGACCCCCTCAGGAGTAGCCGGTCCACAGTGCTGAGCAATAACCCTACAAGTGACAAAAGGCCAGAAGCCTATTTCATCCTGGCCTCCAACCAATAGAACATTCCATAAAAAAATGACAAGTATTTGTATATTAAACTCAACAACCTTTTTCAAATATCAATATTTTACTCCAGCTGTCTCAACACCTGGTGCAACGGGCAGAAATTGCCTGGCCACCGAGTTTCTTGGCAACTGCACCTGAGAGTGGAAAATTCTAACTGAAGATGGAAACAAAGACAGTTTATTGAGTCACAGTGTATAAGATTTTCACACTAAAGTGAGATGCTTTTAAGGCCGTGTACCGCTCACATTCTTTAGTTACAGGTAGACCTCACTTAACTAAGGCCAAGAAGATTGGCAGTGGCCTTTATAATAAATGATTTGCATGAGTTTTGTGAGAATATGCATGCGCAGTGGTGAGTGCTTCGCAAAGGGTGCTCTCCAACTCCAGCTCAGATGTTCTTGATTTTTACACTGCCACCACAAAGTGAGGCAAACACCTTCCCCAACGCGTTTTGACTTTGCTTTTGACAGACATGTTGATATCTGTGATGATCACCATTCCAAACAACACGTTTACATGACGGCCAAAGGTGACAGCAGCGTGTCTTGGATCCCTTGAGCATTTTGAAACTCCGTTCATAGCAAAATAATTGGCTCTATGCACCCAGTCACTGCGAGTGATCCATTTATTGACGGTGGCTGCGTTTGGTTCCTGGGACTAAGTGCCCTAAGTTTTCAAAGTTTGAACCATCTTCAGCTTTCAGGATAGTTGCAATATACATGTCAGAACTAGTTATAAGGTGGTGAGGCTTCATGAAACAGTGTCCCCACTTTCAGAGCCCTCAAGATGGCACTCTCTCTCTCTCTCTCTCTCTCTCTCTCTCTCTCTCTATATATATATATATATATATATATATATATATATATATATATATATATATATATATATATGTCGTCGTGAGTTCTGTCAAGGATCTTGTGCCTTATAAGTCAGAAACCATATTGATCAGGCATAAAACTTGACAAAAAGAAACATTAGAATATTGGTCGCAAATGGTGGTTAATGCTTCTGATGAGTCCAGTGTTTAGAGCAGCCAATAGCCGTGTCTTGAAAATGTTTTCCTGGACCCCCCATCGTCTTGTGGGACAGTGTAATATACTTCAGATAATGCAAACTCCACATTGGTATGCAGATTTTAGAGTGTTTTTGTGAGAGCATGAGCATTGAAAAAAAAAAGAAAAACGACAAATTTCCCCACAGAGACACCAATAAAGGGTTTATTCTTCTTCCAAACAATGCAGACAATCATGGACTTACACTGCGTGTTTTTCTGCCGCAGCCTCAGTAGTCTTATAAAATAAGGTTGTTTTGGAAGAAAGTGTGTATTTGCATTTAGCTCCGTAATTCTCTATCCGCTTCTCACATTTTAATTATTTACTTGAGAACAAAGCCTTTACCTACCCTTAAGGATAAAAAAAGGGGTTGTTGAGTCAAGTTTATTTTTGTTTCATAATGTGCTGTAAAGTTGCCCAGGAAAGTGCTGACATGAGTTCTAAAGGAAGAATAAGCCTTTCATGTGGCAATATCACACATATGCAAGAATATTGAAAGAATTGAATAATTTGCAGCAATAAACTTCATTCTTGTTTTTCTTTAAGGATGGCCTCCACCCTGAAGTTGACCAGTTTCCTTTGAGGTTTTATATTTATACAGGCGTTGTCTTGAAAGAGAACAAATTTAATAATGGTTCAGATAAAGTTCAATTTGTTTTTTTTTTTCTCCCCGGAAGTAAACAGATTCATAGAGAGATAGTGAAATGTTTTGGATGCAAATCATCTGCATGGCAGAACAGTGGTATATGAATAGTTCTCTCTCTACGTCCGCTATAATCAGATGATCTTCAACGGAATGAGCTGAATTCATTTTTCATTATGAATGAAATGTAAATATAAGGAAAAAAATCTTCCCGGAAATATGGTATGCACTGATGGGATACTGTTCTTCCAGAGTCCAATAATTGAATTGCAGAAGAGGGACGTTTCAAGGGTGCATTCACCTTAGAGAGCACAAAATTCTGCTGCAGGATCACAGAAATAATTCTGGAAACAGTGCCTCGGATTGATAGGAAGAAATAATGTTAAAGCTCTCAGCTATGGTCCTTTCAGTGCCCAGTTGATCGTCGTGTCAATGTGTGTGTGTCCATGCATTCGTTTCTGTTCCTGTCTTTTCCTGCAAACTGCTGCATATTTATAAGACCTGACAGCCTTTTGTGGAATTCATATTTTAGTGTAAGTGAAACAAAACTGGCCTCATCTGCTTCTGTGATATTCATTCATCTGCTAGTGCTTGTTTGACCCAGTGTTCCTGAACAGCGGAAGTACCCAATCGCAATTTACATTCACAGTTCAAAAAGGCACTTATTGTAAATTCACCTGTCTTCTTCTCAAGGCTGAGTCACATGTTTCCCTATTCTTTCTCTCATCCCCCTTTATTCCTCTTTGTGCACAGACGCCTACAGCATTTCTGCATTTATCTCATGCATCCTGCTACAGTACCTACTCATATCGCATGCAATTACTCTCCACACGGATCCAGCCTTCTCAGGTTCTCTGTGCTCGGGTCGTGAGGGCAACAGTTCAAGCAAGCTGGCCGAGACTCCCATCCCCCCTGTAAGCCCCAGCTCTATTGGGGAAAAACCGAAGGAATCAATGACAACAAAGAGGTGGAATCAATCTGCTGTGCCCAGGTCTGCCAGGGGTCTTCCAGTCACAGTTGGACTTTTCCACAACACCTCACCAGGGAGGGGTCCAGGGAGCATTCTGAGAGGATACCCGAGTCACCTCAACTGGCATCTCCTGATTATGCGGAGCAACCCATTCTCACTCCCAAGGTGTTGAATAGCGACTATTTACAAGCACAAATAGTCGCTGTGTTCAGCCTTCTGCGTTGCATCGAAGTCATTTTGACTGAATCGCATTGTCATTTGAGGCACTTTATATACCATGGGACACAATGATACAGAGTAAAGAGCACCACCCAATGTCTAAACGTAGTCCCAACCTCAGTCTTTCTTTTACACAATGTTAAAATAGTTATGAGTTTTTCAGTCGTTTTTGTTATTATTTAAATTTGAATTTTTGTCTTTCAAATTTTGTTAGTTTTAATTAGTTTCCGTTTTTCAAAAATGCTTTCACTCTAGTTTTTGTTCGTGTAATTGCTAGTTTTAGTTATTTGTGTTTCATTCCATGTGTGAAATCACAGAAATAGGCAGTAAGAGAAACTCACGATAAGAGACCATGTAAAAACAATACATTAAGTTTGGAAAGATGACGCTTTTGCCCAACACAAGTGACATCACGGACTTGACACGCCGCGCCTGGTCCACAGCTGTTGTAAAACCAGCCAAAATGAACTGATCTTAAATCATCTCAATATGAAATAAACAAAGACAAAAAATGAAGGACAACTTTGCTTTAATTCTAGTATGCTTTCGTTAGTTTTGTAAACAGACAATGCAGTTATAGTTAGCTATCGTTTTTATGACAAACTTTCATTTTTAGTTTTACTTCAGTCAGCGCAAATGATTTGCAATTCTAGTTTTACTGTCTTCGTGAGTGGTGAATGAAATAATCTTGCCTTTACATGACATGGAGCCACGGTGTCAGGATATGCCAGGGAAGGCAGAACATGGGGATCACTCTCGGGTGTAGAAGTCCACTTCAACATGGTCGCATTTTGACGCCTAGGGGTTGAGCTCAAAGTGGTCTTTATTATTGCTGCAAGAAACAGTGTCAGTTTGCTGCTGGGAACCAACACATTCTCACTCCACCTCAACATATCGACGATCATCAAGTGGTGGACTCCTGCGTCCCAGGGTCTTCCTACATCAAGAATTGCTGTGGGAGGGGAGCCTTTGATTCAGATGAAATTCCTACCAGTCAACACTGCAATGTAGAGGGCTGACTCTTACAGCAACCAGTCAGGTCCACTCGACGATCATCAGCATGTTTTACGCTGAAGGTGTGAGAATGTGTTGCATGGACAGTCATAATGTATACCATCCGACCAAACTCAGATTAAGGCTTTCATTGGATGTCACTTCTTCATCGTCTTACAGCTTTGTTTAGGACATGAGTGCAGCCATGAGTTGTTACAGGAAATGTCTCTTCACAGAGAAAATGACAAGTCAAAATCCTCTATGTCTAAAACTCCTTTTTGCTGTTGGCATATTTGGGATCTAAACCAGCCTTTATGTTTGGCAGTTGGGAGGCGAGCTAAAAGCTGAAGTGATAACTTAACCCTAGAAAATCTGACCCAAAGTATGTCCTATATGTGTTGAGGAATATGACATGGAAAATTCCCTTTGCTTTTTCCAAATTACTTGATGACAGATAAAGATTCAAACCTCTCACCACTTGTGCCGTACTACCAAATCCAGCCCGCCAAATCATGTTTTTGCGGCTAGCAAGAGCTGGATGTGTGTGTGTGTATGGTTGTCGTTTATATTGTGACTCGCAAAAGCAAGTGTTTACGCCATTCAACGGGCTGTTTTCTAACAAATGTAAATCACATATATCAACAATTAATCCTGACACTTGCAGAAGGAAAGGAATTTTGATGAAAGATGGTGTGGCGGATGTCAAATTGAGAAACAGAGATATGGGTCGTAAATATAGCTCCAGGAATTAAAAGGCAGACTGACATTTCTTTAGACTCTTTATGTCCTGGCAGGAATGCTATTTGACAACTAATAAATATACCTTTTTTTTTTGTAGCCGCAAGACAGACTGTTATAAATTCAGACCTTGTGTATTATATAGTACGTTATAAACAATGTAACATTTTAAACTCCCTCAAAAGTAGCTAAGATGAGCTACAAGACAAGTTAGTATTTGTGATCTGCTTTCTTTCCAACAACTTCCACTGTTCATCTGACACAGCCTCATATTGAAATCGCGACTCCAGTTATACACTTGCACACAAGTGATCAATGATGATCATCAATGGTTATGTATCTTCAAGTGTTTGTGATGTGTTATACGGCCCTAGAAGAGTCATTTAGCAATGAGAACATAACAAATCCTACGACGAAACTGCTCAGTGTAACTTCATCAAAGGTGACAGTCGGAGAGCGTTTTGTTGCAGGCACACAACTAGTGTTTGCATGTGCTTAAAAGCTTACAGTTTTAAATAAAAAATAAAATAAAATGCAAGATGCAGTCGGGAAGACAGTACTACAAAAAACATAAACCAATGTTTCAATGCGGCATAATTATTATTTTTTGTGTGACATAATCTGTTTAAAAAAAAGTCTGATATTTGTGGCGTCAGAAAAGTTGAAGGCTAGAACTTCTGCATTCACACATCAGTGTCTGGGGCTGTTGGCGCTTTAAATAGAACAACGATTCAGTGATTTCTCTGGTGAGGAATGAGATCAGACCTGTTAGATTTAGAAACTCTATTTATATGGAAAGTTATGGAATTTTAATTGCGTTTCAGTTTGTGTAGCAAGAAAAAAAGAAAAAGCCAATATCAGGTTTGTCTTTGTTTCGACCTTCAGCAATGATCTTCGAAGATAAACGAGCAGGTTTATGGTTTACGTGTTTCAAAATGAGTTTGTGATGACTTCAGCACAAGCAATTGAGGGATCGGCGGTGCTCTATTGCTGTTTTGGAGTCGCTCTGGAGCGTTTTCTCTCATGTTGCTTACTGTCATTTCACTGTTTAATTTGTGCATCAGCTTATCACTTGACAATACTTTGATTGTTTTTTTTATTTCTTATAAATCCATTTGTCATTGGGCCAAACTTGTCATGGCATTAGATGATATTATGCATTATGTTCAGGCGCACCTCCAAAAAGAAGGGCCAATAGACCAGACGGAGGCTGTAGTGGATGGCGGATGAGGAATTAAAAAAACAAGAATAACCACATACTTTCCTCCCTAAAACCAGATGTACTGCATGGCCACCCTAGAAACTTTGTGAACCCCGCCCACTAGAGACATATGCATGTCGTCCTCCCACACGCAGTTGGAGGGAACAAGCTGGTCAAACGTGCAAATTCAAATTGTTTATAAACCTTGACCACAGATAATGGAATGTTCCTTTTCTGACCCATGACTCCCATAAACTCCATAGAGCTAACGGCTAACATGATGTTTCGGTTCAAATTATTTATGCATCAAGGTTTACCATATTGTAGAATAGTTAGATTAAAACAAATATACAGTATCATATAAATGTGCTCCAAAATATAAACCCAGAAAGAATGCTCTCCCCTGTTTTAAGTTATGTGGGGAAGTTATATTGTGAATGCTGATCGTAAAAAGTTCAGCTGTTTGACAGCGATGGCATCATTCGATTTCAAATACTTCGATTGGCGCGGTAATAAATCATCCCTCTGAACCAATGCAGTGTCGCCAAGCTGGCCTCATCTCCTCAAATCCTCAAGCACTATGGCACCTTGTTATCCGGCCAACTTGATCTCATGAGAAATGAAAAGCGGAACCAAGAGAAGGCAGCTATTTTCATTAGTGCCCAAATCACACGGTAATAACTTTAGAGGTACATTAGGGGCTGCATTTTAGGTGCTGGTGATGAAGTCTGAGTGGCTAAAATAGTATTATCCTGTCTCTCTCCGAAATACCCATGACAGCTCAGCCATTTTCACAAAGCCGGGGGAAATTCTACATCATAATGGAAGTAGTTGGGGAATAATTGCAGTATAAGTTAGCAACAAAGCCATCTTTGAATTTATTAAGACTTTAAACAGCAGAATATTTGTCCAATTTGTTAACCGAAGTTACCATAAAGAACCTTCAACATTAAGCCACGATCATGTTCTGCTTTACAAGAGTGAAGACCACAAACTCCAGCGTGTGACTTGTTGGGATGGAATCAGGTGCAGAAGCAGCTCAGTAACAGTTCATAAATCGTACATAAAAGTACACACTACCATGGACAGACATGTTTTTATCGAGAAGGAAGCAACGAGCACTAGGGAGGCCATTTGTGGCTCATGTTTGAAGAGACGATATTCAAGCTCCAACGTTCAGAGAGGAGCCTAAGGTCTGTGGACATGCTATTAAACAGCTGCAATGATAAATAGTAACAGACAATCCAACTCTAAAATCCTTGCTGGTCATACGGTGGAAATGTCTAACGCACATGGCATCAAGAGAATGTTGGATTTCCCCACTGTGGGACAAATAAATAATGTAATGTAATCTAAAGCAAACACTGCTACAGTTCCCATCCCAAAGTGTGAATTTGCTTTGCTTTGTTTATTGTATTGTATTGGTGAAAATATGTTTCCCTTAAGTTCACCTCCTCCTGCAAATTAACATAACAAGGTCGATGCATAGACAGAATAGTTCTCACTGTCTGGCAATTTGGAATGTAAATATACTCTCAATAGAATCAATAGTGTTACATTTTCCACCCCCTCGCTTAACCAACCATCTCTCCTCGACATGAATTTTCATGTTATAATGCATTATGATGCTCATAAACTCTCATCAAGTAACAGAAATGGATCACATAATAACACTTCTATTACTACTTTTAATAGAGAACTTGTTACTAGTTATGTTAATGACTAAAAGTCCACAAATATTTATGAGAATATCTGTGTTTTACTTTGACTGTACATGCAGATATTTATTTGAGCTGACATTCGAAAGATAATCCACGGCCTCCTTGATCACAACAAGTCTGACAGACCTCTCACACTGACAACTGCTTGCCTGCAGAAAAAAGAACAATGTCACCATCTCAGTGGTCGACTTTACACATTTATTTTCACCTCAACATTTGTCCAGGAAATCCTCCATGTGACTCTTCAAAGTCAACTATCAGCATTAAGAAGGAGGTGAGAGTCAGTGGAGGTTGCAACTTAGATGGGAGTTGGTGTTCGACTGATACAGAGAGTGAGCAGGAATCAGGGAGCGTTACACAAGCAGAAGGTGTTGTCATTTGAAGTTAAGCAGACCAAGATCATCCAAATGATTTTAATCAGAGGTAGCTGCCTCCTCAGTGATAGTTTTCCACTGACTCAAGAGTTGTTGGATGAAGGCTACAGCTGCACAACCAGCTGCACAACAGCAGTTTAGCAGCTCTTTCCTGCCTTCTAGTCTTCACTTTACTTTTTAATGCATTTCTATTTCGCTGATTTCTGCTTCACTTTAAAGTGTTTGATGCTAAGAAATTATTCATAGACTTTTATAAATCATAAAACAGTTTGTGGATTTATTTTTACTATCTGCTGCTGAGAAATGTGCAAATCAATTTTACTACACCCTTGAAAAAACATGATGCAATCCTATGAAAAGTCAATTTGCTTTGGACTTTTTGTGCGGCAGAATCAACACTCTTATCACCAGGAAATATATCAGAAATCAAACTGGATAGTTTTTACTCCACTTCAATGCCGCACGCAGCGGGGTGCTAAGTCTTTATTTATTTATTTCCCCCCCCTAACACCAGTGATCATCTGTGCATGCTTTGGCTTGGACGGTGACTGAGACGGTAATTCAAATCCTGATGCGTGAATCTAGAGTAGCAGGAGCTCTGCTATTGTATGCAGCACTGATAGGTCCCCGATTACTCTTCATTTCTATGTGGGCGGCCAATAATTGTATTTCCAACCCCACCAAATGCGGTGTTTGTCTTCTGGGAAGGAGGATGGACTTTTTAATGCAATGCATCGTCCACACAGTAAGTGTGCAATCACGCCGGCCCTTGCTGGGTGTTTCCATTCTGGTGGAGGAACCAGTGGGAAATAACAGTGTTTTTTTTTTTCGCATCAAGATGGAGAGTTATGTGCGATTGCATATCACCTTCTCAGTCACTATTATAAGTACTGATTTAGCTCTTTGGAATATTCTTAGATTTTGTTTTTCCGTCACCTAAAGAGCCGTGATCCCATCTGTGTTCTGTACTGTAGTGGTGGTCAGTATTTTCACCGCTCAGCGGGTATTTTGACATTGCATCCTAACCTTGTGCTTCCACACCTCTCCTTGTTCGCATCAAGGAAAGTGGACGTGTTGTCCTTTAATTTCCAAGGTATCATGGTGTTGTGTACTGCAAACATTCAGTGACTTTTCCAGGGTAAAATATAGTCAGGGTCTTTGGCTTTTATACAGCCGCACCGCTGATATTTTTAGTGTTTTTTTAGTGTGTTTTTTTAGTGTACCTGCCCTGTTTTAATTTTATGTATTTATTGTTTTTAATATCTGTTTTATCCTGATTTTACAGTTGTACAGCACTTAGTGACAATCTTGTATTGATTTTTAAGTGCTTTATAAATAAATATGGTTTGGTATGGCATGACTTAACAAGACATTCATTATGGTACTTTATAGTGGTTCATTACTAGCTAATATGCAGCTAATCCATTTAGGAATATCAGTTTATTCATGGTGATACCAAAATCTAAGTCGTAACAATGCTGATTTACAAATGTATCTAATAATTTCTCTCACATTTCTCCAATAAATAAATAAGATTTAGTTGCAGGCCCAATTCTAACTTCCTATGTTTGAGGGAGGAGTCTGTGAGGTGCCACACAAGACGACGAAAGTAACGCATGCCTCCCTGAATAAACTAGAGGTTGTCACGGAAGCGCTGGCGTACTTTGACTCATGCTACCTGAAATATATTCACATAATATATACACATCTTCCCCAGCATTATTATTCTCTCTCAAATCATTTTAATCTAATCTTACTGGCATTACATATAGCCTGCTTTGAAAATATCTGCTCTGGCAGTGATGTCATCTTGCCTGTCTGTTAACCATGTTTCTGTTAGCACTGGTGTCAGAAATAGAGCATGGCTGCGGACTGTATGCACGCAACCATCATGTCACTAAATCACTAAACTAAAATCAACTCCTGTGCTATTCGACATTGTTAGCCTTGGATTTGAGGACAGTGGCTTAGTAGTTTAGACACGTTGCTTTCACCAAAGTGAGTTTGAAGTGCAGGAGGAAACTTTTTTTTTTTTTTTTTGCCCATGAACCAACACAAATGTTGGATTGTGCAGGTTATTTGATTGAAGTGAACTTCTTGGTGGACGTATGCACTATCTCCGTATATTTTAGATTCACGAAAGCCTGAAAAGTAGTATATTGTGGACAGTGTGAAATGAACTGAAGACATTTGACTGTAGGATTTCAGGTCTTGGCTTGAATAGATAAGAGGAGCAGACTAATCTAACACTGCTACCCCTATCTTTGAAACTCACAGTACACACTGGCTCGGCCTGCAGATAGACAATGGCGTACTGAAAATCAAACGCTGCTTTCAGTGAAGAGGAACGAATGTCTGCCTCATGGAACCTGCAGTGGCGTGTTTCATTTCATTCTGAACAAATGCGGTGTAAGAATTAAGTCGATCAAATGATCATATGTGGGTTAATAGATCCAGAACCAACTGGATATTTGCTCCCTCATCCGTCGCGCTAAATTTACTCTGTCCTCCTCATGTTAATCATGAAACACTTTTTTTTTTAAACCAATCTCCCACTTCGATGATCTGGAAAAAATGAGCGCAATCATTAGATCCTAAGCTCCTGCTTTAACATTTTTGTTTTTGATTGAGCTCAGACTCAGTCAGTGTGTGCTCTGAAAGCAGCCACAACCCAAATATCCATTTGTCACAGCAATGTGTGTGGGCAGTGGAAGCTTCTGTCCTCTGCTGCCACGCTGGCTGCGAGATATATCACACTCCCCCATCAATTGTCTTTCATCATGTCATACTACAAAGAATAAAATACCTTATTATCCCTGCTGCTCATTTTCATCGCAGACACCCCACATCCGTTAGATTACCGAAGTGATATTATGTAGGCTAGAGGCTGCACAGGCGAAATGGGAAGGTCACCTTGGCTGGTATTCTAGCAGAAAAAAAAAAAAAAATCTAAAAATGTACACCACGCTGGGTAAGATAATGGACTGCTACTGGGCAAATTTTATACACAAAAAGTCCAATGCTATAGAACAGCTTGATACTCACTCTTACTGTTTTAAGGCACGGATATCATTGATATGAATAATGCATTTTCTCCAGTCTAATGGTCAGGGAGTCAAGTTCATGCAAAGGACTGGCTCACCTGGGGTGTCTGGTCATTCCTATCAAATGCTTCACCATGGGCAAATAATAGACTAAGTTCGGCGTCACTCTCACGGACATTAGTTACTGAAGGCCTGAGTCATCACGCTGATATTTATGCGGATGTATTTCCAGTCTCAGAGCTAAGGTGGGAAAATAATTGTTTCTGCATTTAGTGTGTGGTTACAGATACACTGCAAATGTATAAAGTGCTGAGGCTAGTGATGTGCTGGAGAAGCCTCATGAAACAGTGTCCTCACTTTCAGAGCCAACTAGATGGCACTATTTGCTCTGAAATCTTTGGCCTCAAATAACTATTTACATATCCAGATGAAGGCAACACTCAAAATACAATTATATATGGCCACTGAAATTAATCCATATCCTCAAAGAATTTATTATATTATATTATATTATATTATAGATTAAATGTTCTTTATTTGTCCCACAGTGGGGAAATTCAACGCGTCACAGTTGCGACAGTCAATAACAACAAAGTCACAAAAGAAGAACAAACAACAAAGAAGAAAGAAAGAAGAAGAAACAAACATAAAGGTGTTCACAAAGAATCAGGCTACATAAAAACACAAAGCTAAAAAATAAGTAGTAACGGAGTGATGAGAATTCATGAAACAATTGTGCTCAGAAGGTGGCGCTCTCAGTTTAAGAAGGACGCAAGGTTGTTGAAATTGTTGATTGAAGATTTTAGAGCTGAGAGTGCCATCTCGTGGCCTCTGAAAGTAAGTACACCGTTTCGTGAAGCCTCACCAGCCCATCACTGCAATGAGCAGTTGAAAAGCCGAAGTTTAAAGAAACTTTCTTAATTCAAGAATTTAAGACAAAATTGGATAAATGTCAATTCTGTTTGAGTATTGTTATTATTATTATTTTACATTTTGTCCTCGTCTGTACTTGCGTTGTTTGTTTGTTTAAATAACATGAATACATAATTTAAATGATTTAATTCCATGTTCTGTCTCGAGGTTCAATATCATCTGTCTATATGTCCCAATACGGTACAACCTTAATATTTGATCTTGATTCTTGTCAACCATAATTTCACACTCTTTACTGCTGATCATGTGTTATAATGCTGCTTCAACTCAGATTTGAGGAAAACTTCGAAATTGCAAGCGGCATAATCACAAGCATGCTCGACTCAAGACCATTTCTCAACATGTCAAAGGGGAAAGAAGACCACGCGCTGCCTGACATACTCCAAAACTAGACGTCACAAATGTGGAAAAACATTACCTGTTCCGAAGGGGGCTCCACTCCTTTGTTGAAGGGATGCTGTGGGATTTAAGTTATTTTCTTCGGCTCCTAAAAGGCCCAATGTGTGCCAATAAAATGTCACCCACACCATTACACCTCCACCAGCTGCCTGAACTGTTCACAGGAGGCAGGGTGGATACAATGTGTTCGTGTTTTTTGTGCTGAAATCTGACCACTCTGACCCTTCGTGTTTGAAGTTGCTTTTTTATCATCTTCCCTCAAGCTCCTTTCACCTGGTCCAAAACATCTTTTGTGCCGTAGCCATGAAATGTTCACTTCGGTGACATCATAATTCTTTTGGCGAGGGAGACAGTGTGGAGATTTTTGGGACTAGTATAATTCATATTTTCATGTCATGTGTTGACAAGCAAATAGCTGTTAGCTTACTCCTGGTATGAACACAAGCGTTCTGATTATGTTCGTATTGAGAGTTTCACAGAAAAATGGCTCATAAAAGCAACGTGGTTGAAAAAAAAAAAAAAGAGATCTGAAGCTGCGATTATAAAGAAAGTTGTATGAGGTATGCCCCCCATGAAACACGCCTTTACACTGATGCAATGCACCTCTCACTTCTACACATAACCTCAGGCTGCTCGCCGTAACACAAAGGGACAGCTGCTCTTTGTTTTAACTGATCAATCATAAGAAAGTGTTGCAACACTCAGGCTTGCTACAGCAATTGTCAGGGTACACAAACATAATCCTCACATACGGTTAAACACGTCGTTCCTGTTCTTATGATTTGTCAAAGTTGACACATGAGACTTTAAATAGCCCTTAATTTTCACTTCACAACTGTGTTAAATATACTGTCTGAACGCCTAAACACACGGCAGCCTACGCCTTGATAATCTGGCACACAACTGGCTTTTCTTGCGACGAATAATGAACACATTTTTTAATTTGATATCTCTCCTCAGCACGAGTTGTTCTTAACCACAGTCACATGGGTTCATCTTCACTTATCTGAGTGGATGTGTTAGTGCTACCTGCTGCTTGTACTGCCTGTATACTGGCCTATCTCCACCATACATATTGTGAGACAGCGTTGTCTCTTATTGAATAAATGGACTGTAAAAATAGGACATAAATTCAGAATATCCATCATACAACTGCCTGTCACATTCATTTTTTTCCTCGCATGACAGATATCGACTGCAGATGTATTTTGTCTTCTCAATGTCACAGCACTTAAACTGGCTTGTAAAACAAGGTCATGCATAGCTAAAATGACACCTTCTCCTACCGTAAATATCGTGATGTCATTGTTTAAGGGCCCATCAAGTCATCATATATTTTTTAAATATTCATATGTACTCGTGAATTTTACATCACAGAGCACATTTTCATATGAAATATGAAATACAAAGGAAATAAAATTCCACCCCGATTTAAAGTGTCTCCCATGTTTCAATTTTGTGACCCTTCTCATGGCTGTCTTCACAAGGTTGATTTATTCGTCTGCATCAATTGCAAAAATACTATGAACCTCGGAACCCATGTGACCAGGTAGATCACTCTGCGCTGCTAACATCAGCGTTAGCTTCCGACCAGAAGCCGTCTGGGGCGAAACTAATAAAAGGAATGATTGACTTTACCAGCCAATTCTCCAGATGCCATCAAGAAGCCAGAAGCCACCGCAACTTTTCTTTGTAAAGATTAAGTCTGCACTTCGTAGTAGAAAACAAAGGCTCGAAATGGCTTGTTCAGATGCTCAGACGACTCTTAAGTCATGCAGAATCCTAAACATTTGACTGAAACTTTTACTCCCAGGACGTATGGATGTGTGAAAGACAGTGTGTTAATGAGTCAGTAGTGAGAGTTGCTGTAACCTGTAACAGCTGGGCATCTTATTGACCACAGTCGTTCATGAAGGAGTGATCTACAAGCCACAGAGGTTCTGACAGAGTCATACAGAACTGAGGGTGCTAAGCAGCAAAGCAAGAGTCTTAAGGTACTTGTACTCTAGATGTGTATTTCAAACCTGCTGTTTTTCAGTTCAAGCTTGCACACCAGCAACGTTATTTCGCTGAGCCGACGATTTTTCCAAAGTTTCACATAGGACGTGCTCACATCCGACCAGTACATACATCACAAGCCAAAACATTCAACGTGGTGGACCGCCTGATAGTGTTCCTATCCCAGCACCCGGATCTTTAGGATAAACAGCAATAATGATGACAGCATTTGGAGGAGAGTAGCTGCAGAGATGGACTATGATGATGGGGTGTGTTTAATCTAGGTCATGCTGGTGTAAGTTGCTGCTGTTGTACTGAGGACCGGGCCACTCCAAGTCTGTCTGTGGTAGACAGCAAGTCCACGACAAAGTGAGGGCTGCTCTGCCTTCCCAAGTAGCATCCCTTCTCACAATTTTCTCTAAAAACATGTCATGTAAAATACCCGATATTCCATGTAAATTACATAATCAGCCGTTGATTCCATCCATAAAAAATGTAAGTCCCTAAAATGTGTCCTTCCAGTGTCAAGTATTTAATCTTAATACTCGCATATCAATAGTGGCTTCCTCTCCAACAGACCACAGGTGGTGAGAATCGGTAACCATCTCTCCTCCCCTCTTGTCCTACAGGTACACCTCAGGGCTGCGTCCTCTGCCCACTTCTATACTCACTATTCACACACGACTGCACTGCCAAGCACAACTCCAACATCAGCCTTAAGTTTGCGGAGGACACCACCATCATTGGCCTCATCACCAACAAAGATGAGAGTGCTTACAGAGACAAGGTGACCAACATTCGGGCAGACCAACATTCCCCCATCCAGATCAACAGTGCCGAGGTGGAACTCCTCAGTAGCTTCAGGTTCCTCGGCGTAGACACATCACGGAGGACCGAGGCGGACAGAGGGGGAAAAAAAGTCTGCCACAATCTTATATGATAATGTTGTTCTAGTACCTTATGAAATGAAATCAAATGGTTTAAGGTGTTTCCATTATTTTGTCCACCCCCTGTAAGTGTTAACTTGCTGTTTCCAATGAGTTTAAATGAGCAAATCAGAGTAAAAAATAACCCACAATATCAGGAAAATATGAGGATACAAAAACACATTATTGTTACATACAGCAGAGCAATAGTCTTGGGTCACAAAGCGCATATATTTACAAATACATAAATATTGACCGTGTCCCAGACTCATGACATGGCAGAGATGACCGAAGACTGTTCTTCTGTTTTATTTCTGTTTCTACTAATATCGCTAATATAGTATCCGTTGTTTCTAATGACTCCAATAGGAACAGGTTTATTCACTTTCCATAAACTAAGAGGAATAACAGTTGTGAAGCTCAAATCGAAACGTCTTTTGGAATGAATAGAATTAGAATTTTGACTCTATCCACTGTTTTTGGCTCATGAGCTGAGACAACGTTCTATATGTTGGTCCATGCTCTTGTGGAGTGAACTTGTAATGCAACATTTAACAACCCCTCCTCTGTTTCCTAAATTCTTCCAGTCATATTTATTGAAACTGGAGTCCATGTTTTTCCCAGTTTATTGCGGGTTTTCCTCTCCTTCCACTGGGATGTGAACATCAGCTCTTTGCTGAATGTCCAGAGAAATGTCAGCAGGCCGCCAGCTTGTTATCGCCCGCGCCCTTATCTTTCTCATGCAGGTGGAGCGGAGCGACAACAAAAAAGCCAACTGACCCGCGAGCCAAGCCCAATATTTCATTCCGTCTCCGGAGATTATTCTAAGACAAATAGTTTAGATCGGAGAAGCTCTTTGTTTACAAGATTAGATACAGAATTGATGATGCGGAGTGAGATTTGCTGAGAACCTAAGTACTGGTCACTTTATCAGACAGAAACTTGGCTTAAAACCATGAATATGTTTGGAGTTGGTGTGTGTCCGTGGGTGTGGTGTTGCAGATTGCAATCAAGTAGATTTCCATTCTTAGCCCCACGTATCCAATCTGCACTGGGCGTGTTCATCAGCCCGCCACCGCTCGGACATCTGAACTGAAACGCAGCTCAACGCCTCGCACGTATACTTGGTCCTTGTTTAGGGCGCATACCTCTCCGAGCCCAGTCGCTGTCCTGTGTCCGCCACACAAACCTTTCTTCTGCAGCAGCTCTGCCCCTGTGAGCTGATGCTTGTTGTTTCTGGATTTTGCTGAAGTTTTAGCACATCGTGTTTAGTAATGTTTGCATAATCCACCCTCAAACAAACAAACAGACATAAAAATAGCTTCTTGGCAGAGATAAATATGACTAATAAATAATTAACAGAGCTGCTTTGGCTTTGTTAGCATGGGTTTGGAAAATATTATCCGAAGCAACAACAGCTGGGACGGAGCTTCACTTGATACACAGATAGTGAGGTGCAAAGGGTAAACGGGAGCCACCGTTATTATACTGTTTTGTTTTTGGTTTTATGATTTATTTATTTTTGCCATTGTAGCTGTTATTTGCCAGACTCCACAGCTACAGCTACTCCTTGGTGGAAATAGCTGTAGCCCCCCTGAAATGTTGAACCAGCTGAAAATGTTTACCCTTTTTTATAAACCTAAACAAACCCTTGACTTGTGTGTGTGATTTTTTTTTTTTTAAGTGCGGGTAAAGTTCATATCTCACTCTTGCGCGATTTCCAAAAGTGTTCAGAGGGAAGGCGAGTTGAGAGCAGCAGCAGGCGGATGCTGTGCTGCGGGACTCCACTTACATTTTAAGCATTGGAATCAAAGCATCATCACCATTAGAAGAGATCAAGAAATGTTTCTGCATTAAATTTTAACTCTGACTTAATACAGGAAAATGATGGGGTCCTTTTTTCTTCTAAAGGTTTGTTTAATCTTCACACAGATGCCAAATAAAATCCCTTTGATCGCTCGCTCCCCTTTAATCAGGGAACATACTCTTGTGCCCCCTCGATCACTTCTGCTTCCCGTTCCGACCCCCCCTCGGCCCCCACCCTCTTCAACCCGTCTGTCTCTGTGCGCTGGTTTCATTTCTGTTGACAAAGCATTACAGAGCCCTCATGTCTTGTCTTGCCTAATTGGTCCACGTGGACTAATTTGGCATCTAATTACCGAGCTAGTTTTCGTGCCTCTGAATTTTCAGGGTCGTGTTTTGCCTTTAGATGACTTTTCTGTTTCTCTCAAGGCTGTGGAGGTGCGATGCTTTAGTCAACCATGTAAATAATTGTGATAGGAATGTGTTCAGTGAGGGAACAGACCATCATAGCCAAGCCTTGGCTCTGCATGTTGGAGGGGAAGGAAATAAATACGCCGCGTGATGGTGACTGAGGCTTGTTTAAGTGGGACATGCATTCAGAACTTTCCTGACTTGTGTGTATGTCTCAAAATATTGGAGGCGTCCTCTGCATGACGCAGTAAGATGGGAAATCTCGTGAACAACGAGTGAAATTCTGACGTCACATTGTGACGTCTCCCTCCACAACCGCTACAGTCAACCCCACCCACCTATAGATGGCGCTGTGATATTCCAACCTGTCTGAATTGGACACATGATTTAGCCCGCTAGGTGCCATAGTTGTCACCCATAGTGCCATAGAAAATAGTCTCGTGTTACCCAAAAATTGTGGATGGAAGTAAATGTGTCATGCTCAACATTAAGTACGGATCCTGATATGGGTGGAGCCTTCTGTTTGTGTTCTGTGCTCATTTATTTCCAAATACAAATAACATCCGACTTACAACCAGGATCAGTTCCAACCAACTGGTCGTAAGTCAGATTGGACGTAAGTCGAATGCCATTCAAAATAGCGGACACAAAGGATATAGGTGCTACTGTATAGGATACACAATGTCAATCTGTTGCATTTTTAAGCAACCTTTTCCATTGGATAATATTATATACCAAGCTGTTTACAGCCGTGACTGTCGTATGTGATGCCAGCTGGCTGCCATAATTGGCGTACACGTTGCCGGACTGCTACATGCTGCGGTGCCAGACATTGAAATAAAAATAAGCATATGCTGGCCATAGTCGTAAGTACGGGAGGACGTAAGTCGAGCAGGTCGTAAATCGGATGTTACTAGTACGGACCAAACGGAGCAGTGCCACCGGAAGACGTGAGAACAGTTTTGCAGTTGCAACGCGATTTGAGATTTCATGAGACATAACATATTTAATGGCCTCCCTGACCAGCCTCTCCTGCTGTAGTACGCTGCCTCCGTTTTGTCTTTTGTGAAAGAGGTTTGTTATCAATACTGCTTCCATAGTCACCATGTTTGCTTTGGAGTTTGTTGTTGTCATAAACATTTGACTCTGGGCTGCTTCCTCTGGGGGATATATATATCTATCCATCCGGTTACATCCCCCCGTCCGCCAACCCGACAACAGCTTGTGACGTCGTCCACAGAGTGGTCTTTCATCCCTGAAAAAATGACAATGAAGGATTCTTTGGTACGTTTTTCTTTTCACTCTGTCCTTGAATCTGCATGTTCTTGCACATTGTTTCTACGCTCTTTTGTATTACTTTCTGCACTTTATAATATTATTTCTTTTTCATTTTATTGTGATATGTTGTGTACAGACCATGTTACCAACACAATATCCCTTGAGATCAAGTTTTCTGATTCTGATTCTGATCTCTCAAACAACAATGCTGATGACAATGGCTGGGCATCACTACTGTCGGGACCATGTACACCAGAAGATGTTTCTTTCTTGTTGACCTCACACAAGAAGATTCCAGGCGCTGCAGATGACTTGTGTTAGGATGTTTGACTGTGACAAAGCTTTGGACAAGCATGTTCAGTTGGACATAAAGAAACATGAAAGCAGATATTTGGAAGCCATACATTATCACCAACTCAGCCATTTATGCCCAGTTTGTGATGTATGGCACTATGTTTTAAAATACTAAGAAAAAACAGAACATTTTTGGTGAATTTTCTTTTATGCTGCTGGTTGTTTGAAGTTTGTGCGGACCGGGAAGTTTGGGCTTCCCTGCTCCGAGTGCTGCCTCCGCGACCCGACCCCGGATAAGCGGCAGAAGAAGGTGAAGGTTGTTTGAAGTTTGTGTCGGCATGTTGCTCAAGCAATAGCAAGAGTAAGTTTGTTTTCATTGCTTTTTTTAAAGAGTAAAATACTTCAGTCCAGCTACAGTCTAGATTAGGCCCTAGCATTTCTGACAGTGGTCAAGTAGCTTTCCAAGCACCGTATGCCTCAAGTGCACCAAGTTTCCCCCACATTTTTTTAACAAAATATTTTTATCTCCTAATTTTAACTTGAGCGTCTTTCTTTTTTCACCTCACTGATCCCTTGGAGAAAGTCAGTGGCAGAGCTGCTCAGCATCAGCCAGTGAGGGTGGAAACTTTGCTTGTTGGGGCCCTGTTACGACTCTCTTCGGCGACATCAGAGGCCAACTCTTCTGAGCAGTCATGCTCTCCTGCCTCTGAGCACAACTCAAGGCCCAAGAGTCACTGAGCCCCACTGTTTGGAGCTAATTGGGTTTGATGTGTCTGGTAACAAAATATTTAAACTAAAAGTTTTGATGACATTTGTGGAGGTGCGGGGTGGGAGCCCCACACACACCCTCACACAAATCTTCATTATATCTAATCCACTTTGTTCAATGAACTTCCAATGTTTGCTATGAAACAGCGACATCTAATATACTTCTGTGGACATTAGATGACCACACACCCATGGCACATTAAGATTTATAACCTCCTTGGTCATAAAGTGTAATAAAGTATCATACTTTCACACATTGGTTCTGTCTATGAAATTACTTTCCAAGGACAAGCTGGGAGAGCACGTTTCACCGCAGCCCCTGAAACTAGAGACTTATAATAAATACCTCAGACGCTGATGGAGGAAAGCAAATATTGTGCGGAAGACTGAGGGAATGACATCTTATTTGTGCATGAATGAGTGCTTATTTCCTCTTTCAGAGGGTATTAGACTGCTGCTTGCAGTCTTATTATTGAGTGTGTGAGTGGATCACGCATGTCTGAAAATGCGAAACACAATTGTTCATATTTGATTCCGACTGCAGAGAGAGAAAACTGTACTGACAGCAGATGAAGGAGAACATTTTTCCTGCACACGTGTTAGCTCTCTCCCTCGAGAAATACAGACAATGTTTATGTGTGCTGCGTGGGTTGGAGCATTGTAACACTCTGTGTTTGAAAAATTCTGCTGTGCTCATTTCAGTTCTGCTGTTCTTTTTCTTTTTAATAATTCTGAAACGTAACTGTACTTTTATATAGAATAAATCACATGTATTTAAGTGTTCTGCCTGCAGTGCTGGGACTGTGTTACGTGACAAAACAGAGATTAACATTTCAATCTCTATGGTGGAGACAGAAAATACGGAGGCTGGCTTCAAACCCTGCTATTACTATTATTGTTTTTTTTTAAGCATCTATTGTTCAGTGACATTATTCGACTTGGGATGTATCAGTGGAAGAAAAGACTTGACTGTATATGGGGTTGGTTTGTTAGATGGCCGTGTTGCCAACTGAGGATAAGTGGTATTTAACATGGATTTGAGGATCGTAGCAATGATTAGGCAGAGCTAGACCAACAAATACAGTCTGCTGGTCCCCTTAGAAATATACTGAGAAACGCCACCATCTGCCACACTCTCAGAAGAACATCTGCTTTCCAGTTACGGGCGCCAGGAATATTGTGGGTTTGAAACAATGCTGCTTGTTTCTGGAGATATTTCAGCCAAGCCCAAATGTGTTCAGATTCAGGTTCTCAGAGGGAAACTGTTGTGAAGTCTATGTTAAGTGTCACGCAACGGTCGGTGTTCTCTTCTTTTCATTCAGAACAGGCACAAAACATTTATTTATCTGACATTGAATTTGTACTTCGTAGGGTCAATAAAACAACTAGGGATGCCCAGGACGCTACATTGACTTCATTTGCTGCATGAACGCAAATGTCAGTATCAAAGATGATTCACTTTCCAGACTTTGAACCTTCATCACCGTGTCCCACGTGAAATTCTATGCCTAGTTAGAGTGTTACAGTTAGTGTGTACAGTTACTAGTTACAGTGTTTTTCAACCATTTTCAAGCCATGGCACACTTCAAACACAGATTCATAAAAGCTTGAGACACACCACCAGCGGTACCTCGGCTAAAGCACAATTGTGCTTAGTCAAAACTCCTGCAGAAAATCCCTTTTGTTTTGTGAGAAATTGTAGCTACTGACACTATTGCAGCTGTTATTTACGGAAACAAATTATAGAAAATGTGTTTGTTTAAGAATGTTTCCAGAAAGAGGTGGGCAATACTAAATACGTCATGATTTATTTATACATTATTAAGAACTGTTTCGATTTTATCACAAAGTATTTTGCATGATTTTATTCTGGTTTGAGGGATATCCAGACAAAATCATGAACATTATTTGCCTCAGCTTGATAACAACAATGATTCTTTATCTCTTCACATGTTGGTTCTGAATTTAGTTTTTGCTAACTTTTAAACCACGAAGCAAACTTTGACAGTTTACGAGAGTCAATAAAGTTTTCCTCAGCTGTGTTAGCTCGGCAGTCTTTGGTGTCGCGGATCCAACAAGGAGCATTTTATCGTTCTGTCATGAAGGCGTGTGGTCATGTTAGAGTCACATCAGGTTATAAACAACTCGAAGTTGAGCATTTGACCGGCTTCTTCGCTGCGAGTGATGGATTGTCAGTAAAAGTAAAATAATATAATAATATAAAAAGAACCAGGGTGTCTAAATCGACAAATCGATTCCCGAGACAATTTGATGGTCCAAGATCATCTTAAAGCAGTGGGAGGTTGCTGGTGGAGTGAGCAGCAAGTTTCATCTGTGAGTGACTTCTGAGGAGTCAGAAGAAGAGTTTACAGTTCAATTCCTTGATGATTGCAGTGGAAAAAGAGGCAGAAATGCAGCGAGTTCGCCTCGCTTCAGTGCAGCTGCCTAGCACTGCATGACATAGAATGGAACAACGGTGGATAAACAGCTGAACATACTGCGTGGTAGGTTATTTCTGAAAAGTGTGACATTGTCGGGATGAACTTAATGTGCTGCTGGACAGGGTTGTCATTTCATCCAACTGCTCTTTACTCTGATCACTGATCTGATGGAAACAGAACTGAGGCGGTATTATTTGAAGTATTTTTATGAGTGAATGAATCTTTAAAAGTGAAACTTCAAAATCTTTGCATGTTAAGGAACAATGCTGTCATTATTTAGTGTTGTTAAATTAAACAAATCCAAGATAAATTATTCTGCAGCTTAGTCTTGACCGGCTTTTAAATAATGAACTCAACAACATAAGAAAGATTTAAACAAGCACCATAGTTTAAACCAGGCCCGGCCAACCCGCGAGTCCCGAGGTGGCTCTTCACCGAATCAGCCGCCAAACTGGCTGCGGTTTTGGATGAAGTTGCTGTTGAGATTAACTATTCCTATATAAGAGCTTTTCCGGCGAAATGTCAAAATATTCTTCAAAGACTTTGACTTGCGTTTAACTTTGAAACATAAACAATAAACCTTGCCACATGTACTTACGCCGGACGCAAGCCTGCAACCTTGTGTAACACACGCACATTCGCTTTAAGCGCTACACTGCCGCTAAGTCACATGACCAGCTGTTCAGGTGAGCCTTACAACTGTACATGTTGGTAGGATGTGGCTCTTTTCAGCAACACAGTAAAACAATGTGGCTCTTAGCCTCTGCTTGGTTGGCCGCCCCTGGTTTAAATGAATGATGTATAAAGAAATAAAAAGTGTCTAATGGCTAATGATGGCTGGAAGGTTCACTTACTGTTGTTACATCTACTCCAACTTACGTCAATGAGTATATTATTTATAAAATGAAAGAAAATATTCATATTCCACATGACTAGTTGAGAAATGGAGTCATCGCATTTGTGAGTTTTCAAATTATTTTCAAAGAGTACAGTGCTCATTTTTCCGTCTGCAGTTTCAGCCCTTAATGTGTTCACAAAGTGCATTTGACTTGTGTTATCGGCCCCTTATTAGCAGCCATTATATTTTAATTTAAACAGAACCGACCAAATTCCAAGCCCCATAGTTACAGACCCGTGTTTCACAATTACCTCATTATTTACAGTTGATTGGTCCAGGAGGAAGTAAAGATGAAGACTGCAGGGGAAACTGTGGGTGTTTTGTTTCATCTGGAAATGTAGAAACATCTGAAAAGAGCAAGTCCAGCACTTTCTGAAGTCTTCTCTGGGGATGATTTTATGAAATACAACACCAAGTTTCTGTGTAGAAACTGGAGTGTGTGTGTCCGCAATACAGGGTTTTCAGAGGGGGCGGGGTAAAGTGAGTCAGCTCACTCTAGAGAGTGGTGGGTATTTGTTTTTTTGTTTGTTTTTTTACCCCATGAAGACCGTTCTTTTTATATTGGGTAATGTCAAGCAACAATGTTCTCCCAGATCAAACGCACTGATGTGGCATGTCTGCTAATCTGCACAAAAAATCTGGGATAAAAAAGAAAAAGTATTTTAGTGCTTGTTGTGTTTGGTTTTTCAAAGCTTTATTTATTTGGTTTTCAGAATTTGTTTTTCTTTTGTCTAAGAGGGTGACTTACTACTACTGCTACTACCGTTACTACTACTACTGATAATAATAATAAAAAATAAAAAAAGATGGTCTAAAGGAGGTGTGGGCAATTAAATCTCCTATAGGGCCACATTATAGGCAGTCATCATGCCAAAAGAAAAACAGCGATAACTACGAAACATGACGAGAAAAATAAATGTAAGTAAGGATATTAAGAAAAGGCAGTTTGCCATGAAACCTATAACAAAAGTGTAATTTTATATGCATTTTAGTTTATATCAGTAATAAGACTAGGACCTCTAAGATAGTTAAAAAGAAAATTTCAAATTTTCCTTCATGTATTTTTTTGAAAAAGACATACACCCAAAATAGGTAATTAGAAAATAAAATCTTAAATAAGGACATGTTATATCTATTGTTGAACTCGTGGCTAAAAAAAGTTCTAAATATTACCATGTATACATTTTATTAGTGTGACCTCTAAAGGGCCGCCAAAATACAGGCAAAGGGCCTCATATGGCCTGTGGGCCGCATCATGACCTGGTCTGGTTTAAAGTATCGGTAGAGGTTTACTTTTATATATTGCCTTTAACACGATTCTTCCAGCTCTGCTTGAAGACAAGCTTCGCCAGCTCGACGTGCCTGACTCCCTCTGTAGATGGATAACAGACTTCCTGACCAGCCAGAGTCAGCGTGTGCAGCTGGGGACGACTGTCTCTGACACTCGGACCCTCAACATCGGGTCTCCTCAGGGCTGTGTTCTCTCTCCATGGCTCTTCTCTCTGTACACTAACTGCTGCACCTCCAGCCACGAGTCCGTGAAGCTGATCAAGTTTTCGGATGACACCACCATCATCAGGCTCATCTCAGATGGAGAGGAGTCGGCTTACAGGAGGGAGGTGGAGCTGCTGGTGTCCTGGTGCAGCCACAACAATCTGGAGCTCAACGCCCAGAAGACAGTGGAGATGGTCATAGACTTCAGGAGAGTCACAGTTTCTATGTCCCCTCTCATGTTGGCTGGTTCACCCATTCCTATTGTAGACTCCTTCTGCTTTCCTTGGAACGACCATCACTGAGGACCTCAAATGGGAGCCGACCATCAGGTCCCTCATCAGGAAGGCCCAGCAGAGAATGTTCTTTCTGAGGCAGCTACGGAAACTACGACTGCCGACGAAGTTGCTGGTGGAGTTCTACACGGCCATCATCCAGTCCATCCTCGCCTCCTCTATCACCGTCTGGTACAACAGTGCCACCTCCAGGGACAGGAGCAGACTGCAGCGCATCGTACGTTCTGCTGAGAAGGTGATCGGTTGCAGCCTGCCACCTCTTCAGGACCTGTACGCCTCTAGGACCCAGAGACGTGCAGGTCGGATCAGAGCCGACCCTTCTCATCCTGGACATGGACTGTTTGTTCCTCTTCCCTCTGGCAGGAGGCTACGGTCCATCCAGACCAGAACCTCCCGTCACAGGAACAGCTTCTTCCCCTTGGTGGCAGACTGTTGAATTCGTGAACAGCCTTGTTGTTATTTTATTTTATTTTATTTTATTTTTGTCAGCACTTTATTCCAAAACACTTTCCTAGTTAGTGGGCTCCCCACTGACCATGGCAATAAATTAGATTCTGATTCTGATTCTGATTCTGATTCTGAAAGTACGAGTAGAGGTTTGCACCTTTTGTTGGATGCTTGCACTGTGATTGGTGGAACAGATCTTGAGTTCATGTCTGAGTTGTTTTATATGAACTGCCATTCAGTATTTCCCCATGTGAAATGTCAATTCCAATATGAGAGAATAACCATTTTCTTTGTGGACTTTCCTTGTCCTCACTGTGCTGGTTCTTTGGGATGCCCTGGTTTTCTTTCCACAGTCAACGACAAACAGATGTTTACAGCAATACAGGTCATAAATGAGACTGGATTCTCTGTAGGTGTGCGCGTGTGTGAGTAGCTGCCTGTCTGCCCCTGTGTGGAAATAAACAAGACAATAATAATAAAATAATTATAAATCACTTCTAAAGTGTGAATAACAGAAAATATTTTAAGCTAAAGTAAAACCGGATGCTAATTTGGATCCCCTCAGCTAGTTCCGAGTTCCATCCGACTTCGATTACTTGACAATGTGTTTTTATCTTTTGGCGTTCCACGGCATGTCAGTCAAGAGTTTAATCCCAGGTCATGGTTATAAGCGGGGTGTGGGTCAGGACACGCGAGAGAAGCTTGACAATTAGCCTACATGCCGGAAACACTATGTACATCCCACACAGAGCCAACCGAAGACAAGAAAAGACCCACCATGTTGATTATCTTTTGTTTTTACCAATTGACCTGAATCTGTGGCTCTGCTGTTTCCTGGAGACGCTCTTCTCTTATGAGCTAGTAACAGGCTGTCGGCTAATTTAAAAATACAGCCGGGGCAAAGCAATTTTCATTTTTAATGTTGTTTTGTTGGTAGTGGTGGGAATATTGTTTTGCTGTGAATACAGTTTAACCAACCCTGACATATCGTCTAATGTTTTTGACTCATTTCTTGACTAGGTAACTGACAAACTTTGCAATTTAAATGATTAAATTTTTGAACCTATTTTCAGCATGTTCAGTTCCTTCTAAAATGATTGCTAGATCTGTAAATAGCAGGAAAACAAAATAGAGTGACCTAAGAAAAACTTTTGCCATATGCCTAGCATGACGCCAAATGTCCCAAATTACAGAAATGTGTCGAAACATCTGAGATTGTCTAAAAATGTGTGTATACTGAAGAATAAAGAACCACGGTGAACAAACAGGAACAAAGTGTGAAATGGTGCCCTCATTTTTAGGGCTCAGAAGGTGGTGGTCTTGGTTAAAAAATAGTTGCTCAAGACGATAGAGCGGAGAGTGCCATCTAGTGGGCTCTGAAAGTGAGGACATTGTTTCATGAGGCCTGACTGGCCCATCACTAAATGCAACAGAAAGCATCCATGCAAAATTTCAGCACAAACTCGGCTCGATTTGAAAAACATTTCTGTTTTATTCATTTTCAACTGTCAAGCATTTAATCCATCCACTTAAAAAAACGTAGTTTCTTGGCTGTATGTTTCTGATGAACGTCGAACAGCGGCTCATTCTGACTAAACAGATTTAGGACACATCCAGCACATGCAGTAGATTCTGCTGCAGTGGTATAAGTCTATTTTTTTAATTTTTATTCAGATATCTAAAACTCTAAACCTGTACCTGTACCTGTACCAGCGCTACATGGTAGCCATAACTGTAGCACCTAAATTTGAAGTACAGTGGTACCTCGGTTCTCGACCACAAGCCATTCCAGACGGTTGTTCGAGAAGCGATTTGTTCGAAATCTGAATCGATTTTTCCCATTACAATGAATGGAAAAATAAATAATGCTTTCCAAGCCTTAAAAGAGGCTTTTGTAGGAGTGAATGTAGAGTGTCTGCTGCAGGTGCGCTGTTCCTCTATGTGTGTGGCCGCTGCATGTGGGAGGGGTTGCAGAGTGAGTGACGTCTCTCCAGAAGTGAAGAGGTGCCCGGTGCGTGTCCAGCTCTGAATGTGCGCTTCTGTGCAGTTTGGCTGTGACAAAGTCATAAACCAAGTAACACTCTGTCCCAGACTCGCCTCATCCCTGTCCCAGCTCCAGCCCACAACAGGACATCAAACCCTGGAGTGAGCGCTCCAGCCTCAGAGGTGTGGAGAGCGAGCACCTCCCCTGTGACACTCTACCATGGTCCAGTGTGGAGACAGGAAAGGTTTTACACCTCAATATGAAGAAAAAACAGTCAGTAAATGTAGCGGGACACGTCTGCATACAGAGGCTGCGTTATCCACAATAACAAAGCGTGTCGTGGGTCAACTGATTGGTCCATGCACATTATGTTTTTCTCTTTTCGGGGGCGTTCGAGTTCTGGATTTTCGTTCGAAATCCGAAGCAAAAAACTCGAACTCTTTGTTCGAATTCCGGGACGTTCGATAACCGAGGTACCACTGTACTAAATCAGCAAGTAGTAAAACAGCTGAGAGAAGGATAAAAAGGGAAGAGAAACTTTGGAAAGTAAGACATGATGTCAGACAGGAAGTGAAGGAGAGCCATAACGAAAGGTCAGAAAGGTTTACATTGAGGTAAACAATACAACACTTCCTGAGCAACTGCAGCTGCTTAGAGGGGAGAAGACAGAACAGTTGCAGACAGTTTGATCCCTCACACCGGGTGGAGGAGAAACTGTGGTAACAATAAAGACAAGGTCGTCCAATAATCACAAAGACAATCGTCTGCCAATAATGATGTGAACTCCTTCTTAAGAGCCAAGATGATTCAGAGTGGCAGTGTAAGTGTTTCCACTCCATCTGGTCCTGGGTCTCCATCCAGACACTTTAGATCACAGAAACAAGGCAATGATCATCCATCCAAGACGCAGAGATACCATTAAACACACACACATTATATTCCAAAAAATAGCTGCCTCACATCTTGTGATACTCAGGAAGCATGCGAGGTGTGTGGATGCAGCCGAGTTCCGACGGAGTGTTACTTTTATGGAATCACACAGCACTTATTGATGAATGCTGCTCAGCAAGTCAATGGCGTAGCACCAGACTGTTGAGTCATCTGTCAACAAGGATTAAAAAAAAAATACCAAAGGATGTGCAGAGTATTTATATTCTTTCAATCTTAATACATATTAATGTGGACATTTTTTTCTGAAGTTGTTTCCTCAGGAGGAATGATACATCCACATCAGCCTTCATGTCAAGGTATCCATCAGTCTGAGTTTTATATTGCTGCTCAGAAAAGTCTTGAGCTTCATGTCAATATTTCACTCGAACAACTGCGGCTGCACCAGTAGAAGTTGTGATGGATGTTTACAAAATGTGTTGCCAAGGAATGGAATAACTGATTCAAAACCGAGACATTTCTAATGTGATCATGTCATTCTCTTGCCATCTTCCTACTCATAATTCAGTCTGTCCGTCTGTCTGTAAACCAAACACACCCAACACTTTCTGTCTGAGCATTACACACTGACTTTTGTTCCGATGGCAAATGTGCTTTGCTCAAGAGCTGCAATATTCCAGCAAATAGAGGCGTTTGATATGTTGATGCAGTCACAAGAGCTTTTTTACTCAGTGAAATTACTGCCCCCGCTCTCTGCTTTCATTCGTGTTTTCTCATTCACTCAAACTAGTAATTAAAGGAAATAATAATTGATAGTCAGCAAGTGTGCTGAGGTGATGTTCTCCACAGAAAAACAAAGACAGTGACATTCATTTGACTGAACAAATATTGTAAGACTTCCTGCCTTTTTGGAACAAGAGTGAAATGAACATTTTCTATGCTGGACAGGTTGCAAGTACAAGTACCATCCAACTTACGACCTGCTCGACTTACGTCCACCTGTACTTACGACCACGGCCAGCAGATGCTTATAGTTTTTTATTATTCAATATCTGGCACCGCAGCACGTAGCAGCCCGGCATCGCGTATGACAGTTACAGCAGCACAGCATCTCACTCTCACACAGCGATCTGCCACAACAGTAGAACCTACAACATTCGCGTTTGCTATTTTGAATAGCATTCGACTTATGTCCAATCTGACTTACGACCGGTTGGTCAAATCCGATGCCGGTCGTAAGTCGGATGTTACTTGTATTTGAATGTACCTTGAGAATTACAGTGTGGAATCCCTTGTTTGTAAAAATTTCAATGTGGTTCGAGCAGCTCGAATTGAAGCAAGACGCTTGGAATAACTGAATCAACTGGACAACAGAGTAAGAATCCTGCCAACCAACTGCAAAAATTGCAGGCTGCTCTGTTGATTTTACTGCTATGCCATGTAATGCAAGTAAGAGCAACAATCTGTTTGGCTGTCAACCCGCAATTTAAATCGCAGAGTGCCCTGTGTTATTGTCGCGCTAGTAGCTATTTTGTTATTATTACAATTAGATGGAGTCACTCAAACGTCTGGTGGACTTGAGACATTGATTTACTTGGATGATCCAAGATGGTTTTAGCACCCAGTCCTAGCAATGAGACAGCATTGGAATGCAAAACAAAATGAAAGTGTTTAGTAGGGATAAAGGCTACAGCCATATTCTATAGTGCCCAGCAAATGAGGAGTCTGAAGCGCACACTGAAAGGAAAATCTCCAAACAAGTTTGCTTGGCCAATAATAATAATAATTTTAAAAAAAAAACGGAAAGAAAGAAAACAAAGAAAAGAACAAGGTCAAAGCAGGCTGTAAAAACTGATAGATAAAGGTCATGCACCCGGACACTGTGCTTACAAGCAAAAACCAAGAGTCGCAGGAAACAGGAGGCTGATAAAGAAGAAGACGCTTCTTACAGATAAAGGGGGGTGAAGAGGATTCAAAGTAGTCTCATGCCTTCTGTATGGATGGGTACGGTGGGCTTTTCTTTAAAGGAACTACATTGTACCTGGACTGCCACCTGAGAAACTCTTTTTTTGTTTGACTCATTCAGTCTGTAAAACCTGCTCTCTTTTTGTTCCACAAACAGTTTGAGTTTAACATTTGACTAAATGATGAATGATGTGATTTGCAGAGAAAATTGCAGGTACTTGAGTGTTAATTGGAAATCTTTTCAGCTTTGTTCAGCCTCTCCACCTAACCCAACTGTGAAACATCTGCCGCTTGCTTCCTTAATCATGACTGGCACTGGCAGTTTGGACTGTATGCTTCCCAAGGAATTCACTTTGGGGGGTGGAATATATGTACAGGACCAGTTTCACAAGCAAATCAACGATACGCAGTGTCTATTTTTCAAACTGTGTTAAGCATCAACACAAAGTCGATAACTGAAAAAAAACAAATGGAAGAAATCTTGCTGTGTTCAGCACCAAGTAACCCTCAGAATTTGAAAGTTTATTTTCAATTTCTGTTCATTCAAGAGTGAATGCCAGACCTTTTTTTAGACGTGATGAGTGGCTGGCGATGCCATAAAGCGAGGTGAGTCCAGTTAAATGCACACGGTGACGAAGATAAACACTGACATTCACAAGAAGATGGCATTGAAAGGCATTATTTCCTGACGCTGAGGGGAAGCTGTAGGTGGTGGGATCATCTTGTTGTGAGACAGTCTGTGCATGTTTTGGTGAGTGGAGTTTCAGTTTCAAAAACCTAAAATGGTCTGCTGTTTCATTCTTGCTTCAGTGAGTGGAAATGAGTTTTGCATCATGAAAACTACTTGTAAATAGAAGGATGTTGCAATAAATGCTCTTTGTGGAAAGGTGACTTCCGTCTGCTTATTCCAGATATCCTTTCACATGGTGCTCCAGCATTTCCCCAAGGTTTGTTACCCTCCTTTTATGATGTTACATACCACTGGACCCATTTACTGTGGTTCCTGTTTGCATGTCCTATGAAGCTCTCTCTGAGAATTTGGCATAGAGGGGTGACCCACAGTAGTGATGGGCTGGTGAGGCTTCCTGAAAGCGTCCCCATTTTTGGAACTCAGAGGGTGGCGCTTTCAGTTAAAGGATCCTGTGAAGTTTCATTGAAATAGCTGTATGAAGCCAGAGATAATAGAGCAGTGAGTGACATATGGAGGACTCAGACAGCGAGGACGATGTGTCATCTCACACGGCCATCACTGATCCATGGGTTTTGTCTAGGACTGTGGTTTCCTAGTGGGCAGTCTGGTGAGTTTGCGGAGGCATTGCACTAAGCCAACCAACTGAGCCGTTCAACATGGCACAACACGGCTTGAAAGGCCTCACGTAGTACTAGTTGTATTACTAAGAGAAAGACATAATATAATATCAGGTCATCCATTCTCACTATAACACTGTTTAAGTACTTCATCATACATCTAAGACTCTCCCAGCCAAGGAAAGCAATGCAACGGCGCCCCCACTGGTGTCCGCCTTATTTGAATCCATCAAGTTTTCTGTCAGACTGTCAGAAGTGAGAATGAAGAACTATTTGTGTGTGTGTGTGCGGGCATGTTTTGTCAAGTATCTAGTCACCTTTTTGTGAGGACTGTTTGCATTGTGAGGACATTTTGGTCTGTCCTCACAAGCCTTAGAGGGTTAAAACACCAGTAAAAGTAGTTAACTATAATTGGGTTGAAGTTTGGTTCAGAGTTAAGGTTAGCCATTGTTTTGGTTTTGTTTTGGTTACGTTCAGTGTGAGAGGCTGGGGAAAGCATTATGTCAATGAGAGGCCCTCACAAAAGTAGCGAAAAGTAGCGTGTGTGTTTAAGCCTTAAGCTGATCTATCCCAGTGAGGACCGATTTTAGGGAAAAAAACACCACTCATGCCTTTGTGGGGCTCATTTGCTGGATCCCTCAAGGTTCAATTCAGCATGAAGACTGACTACAAGGTTGTTATAGGTTGTGTTATAGAGCGACAAACCAGTGTGTGACTGTTGCACAGTTTTTTTTGGAATGTACAGTACATTTGAAATGAAGACTCAGTTTCATCCTGAAAATTGCTGAGTAGTACCAGTAACCCCTAAAAAGTTGTGAGAATATTTGGAGAAAAAGTTGAGAGGATGTGAGTGGCGACCAATAAAAACATATAATGTGAAATAAAGACGTCCTGCTGTGAGACCGTTGCAGTAAGTTATGATTGACAAGACTGAAGCCTGACAGCATCATGGAATGAATTTTGATATCATTCATTTTCACTTAGCACAATGTCATGTTTTGACATTGTGCTCAGTGAATATGTTTGTTCATGAATATTACTTTCCTAACCAGCGTCCCTAAAATTGTCTGTCTCGTTTGGTTCTGATGATTGACTGCCGTACCTACTGAACTGATCAGTATATCAAAAATTAATTGGTGCTCTATGTCACATATAAATAAGTCCAAATGTGGCGTGCAACACAACCTGATGAAAATCTAATAACACTTCTAAAAGATTTAGTGAAAAGCCTTTCTGCATAATGATGTTAGATTAAATCAGTCATTGAGCAAACATTGCTTCCCAAGGGCACCGCGCATCTCCCCGCAGCTGTGCCGATCGGTCCGGGGAAGGGGCAGCAAAACACAAGGTTGCGCTTCACTATTTGAAATACTGATGAATTACAGGTCAAGACCTTCCGAGTTTCCATACTGTTGGACACGGGGAGTGTAGGACACAAGCATGGGCAGGGGTTGTCGTGCCGGAGACTGTAATCTGTGCTTACCAGTGCAGCTCTCTGTGTCGGGGAGCAAATAAATCTGCCAAGCAGCAGCAGATTCATAAAATCCCTCAGGTGCCTCTGTTCATTTATCTACATTTGCCAGAGCTTCCAGCTGCCAAAAGCAGGTGGCACACTTTGGCTCGAAAATAGACTGTTTTTAAGATCTGGACCTTTTTATAGGGTAGGAGGGACAGACGGGAAGGCTGCGGAGGGTGGGGGGGGGGCGCATGAGGTCAGTGACAAGGTCCGTAGGTGAAGGACACCCCGAGTGATGGAGATATACATTATAGCCTGGTAAGTATCTACATCAAAAAATGTTGGATAGATAAATTAAAATGGAAATGTCCCCCGCATTTCTAATTTCCTCTCCCTAAATTCAATTTCTAGATTGGAGGCACAGGAAAAAGCTTAAGGGGTTGGGTCAGAGGGACATGCCGCGCCAGATAAGAAATTATAGATGGAAATAATCTGAGGATCTATTTCCTCTGCCCCCTCCTCCTCAGGTTTCAGCAAATATGATATGGTGAGCACGGAAATTAAAAGTCAGCGTGATGCACCTCATTGCAGCAAGCACTTGTTGGGGACCAAGCTACTTCTTACAATTGCTCTCCAGGCCCCCGAAACAGCTGCCATCCAGCACACAGTGGAGGCCGGATTTGATATTAATGCACGGCCAACCCCAGACAGCGTGCGCATGGCTCATCCCCCAGCCTGCGTAATTGCTTCTAATTGTCTTGAAGACAGTTTGTATGTGGACACTTATGACCAAATGAGATAAACTAAATTGATTTTGCCTTTCTAACATATTGGAGGTGATTAAAACTCGGCAGAGAATATCCATCTTCATGCTCTCCCCTCAGTGTCCTTACAAAGGGAAAGAGCATTGAACAATCCAATTATGTTTTTCCAAACAGATGTTTTTTTTTGTTTTGTTTGCCGTTTTGTTTCCCCCAGCATTCACTTAACATGTGTAACAGACCTGAGCAACGTGAGCAGAGCATCTGTTTTTGTTTTCGTCCGAAGGGCATTTTTTCTTGTCAAAGTTGAAATCACAACTAAAGAATTGGCGACAAATAAACCACAAATGACCCACGTGTTCTATTCTGACAAAAGGAGATGGATTCAACAATTTAGTTGTTATCTTTTAACTGGCAAATTTGTCGAAACCTTGAACGTGATTGACCAAGTTAAAGAAAATCCGTGAGTTTTATCGATGCTGCATTTGCGGTGGCAGCTTCTTGAACGTTTATTCCCATTCAGATTTCGTTTATTTCCATTCAGACCTTTCCGCCAGGCATGTTTGTTTCTTTCGTGCTTTTATTTTGTTATTTCCTGTTTGATTCTGTGTTTCCATTTCCTTCGTCACCTCTAGCTTCCCGAGCAAGAGGAGAGAGGAGAGAGGTAACCATCTGTGTTGCCAGATGGTTACTTCGCCTTCCTACGGTAAACTCTCTCAAGACTCCATTCTCTCTTGTTTCTCTGAATCGTTCTAAATTGTGAGTGCTTGGTTTCCTTTTCAGCTGCCTCCTTAGTTGCATTCTCCTCGCTCCATTTTCTGTTTCTCATTTTTTCTCTGTTTAGACCGCCTGTGAGTGTGTAAAACTCACTTTTTTGTTTTCTCTTGCAACCATTATTTCCTCGTGAGCGGGTGTTTTATTCCACCACCGAGCGCTTTCTTTTTATTGGGCCTTGTAAGTTAGTTTCCGAGTGCGTTTTCGTTGTTCGTTCCTGTTTTCTGTTTCAGTTTTTTTCCCCTACTCTTGTGTGTTCTCCTCACTCTGTGTTTTGGCGTCTCCGCTCCTGTAAATTTTTTGTCCTTTTGCTAATAAATCAGTTAAACTAATCTTGTTTTCCTGAGTCTTCTGTCAGCCGTCAACAACTCAGCAACTGGGTCTGGCTCCTAAGCAGCCATGACATTAGGTCTAGATTCTTGGGTGGCGAAGGTCCTGCTCCCTGAACCTCCTTCACAACTGCATCCCAGTGCCAGGTGATGGAATAACTGGGTCATTTAATATATATTCTGGTAGTCAGCTGACCTCATTTTTGGGGGCCGTTGCTCACCAACTGCTGCCGCCGCGGATCATATCACGACCTCACTTGATCTTTCCCTGATGCCCTCTTTGAAAGGGTGAATCTGGACTCATCAGATCACACGACCTTCTTAAATTGCAATCTATATGCAAATTAAAGCTTTTTTATTTTTTGACCAAACATAAAACTGGTTTTCTTTATATCACACTGACACTTAGGCCCAGTCCTATCTTTGTCATCTGTTCCCTTCACTTGTGAATGCTGCTGTTTTGCTATAAATCCACTCATTTTCATTTCATTTTTTTCTTTCCCCACTCAATAAAGTGGAGAAGCCTCATGTATATCAAGTTTTAATAGCATAGTTACGAGGGGTGGGAATCTTTTACTGTCTCATGATTTCAATTGGATTTTCGATTCTAAACATTATCATACATGATGATTTCTGAAATGATTTGATCTACTTAAATCTGCTTTGAAAGACAGGATGACAAACGGAGACTTTCTTTTTCACATTTAGGTTTTAAATTGAAATTTATCCATGCTTCAATGGAATTGTCGCAACTGTCACATGAATGCATCATCACATACTGCTGAAGTAACAAAAGGGCCTCTTTCAAAAACACACTTCAGTTAAACAGGTTGCCTCTTAACTTCTGAGGAAAGTGCCTTCAGTGGCCACTGTACTTTTAGTGTGTTAGTAAAACTGTGGTACTGCTGACTCAGGAAAAAACATATGCATTTGTTGTGTTGCCGAAGCGCTTGATCTTAGTTTTGCAATGCGCAATGCAAGCACGTCTTTGTTTGGATGCTTTCCGTCTGTGCGTGCATTCCAGAACCGGCTCCGCGGTGACGTCAGTCATTTGATTCAGAATTGTAGTTAATCAGAACTGCGATTGAATCTATTTTTTGGCACAATGTGACCCCATACGGACACATACAGAGAACATACTGTGTAACCCATTCAAATGGAGCAGTAGGCTCCTCCTGTGCCCACTGGTTGGTACGGAAGGCTGTTATCGGCCACTCTATGAGGGCCTCTTAGATGGTTACGTCCATCCCTTTACGTGAGTGTCTGGTTGGAGGAAGGGTCAGGATAAGGGGGTTGCCGTAAGTTGCCGGGTGTCTTGAATTGTCTTGTCTTGAATTTGGGCTCAGTAGTTACGAAGTATATGCTACCTCATTTAGCCATAAGATTCAGTCAGGGTGGCCAAGATGTTTTTGATACATCATCATAACTGACCAGACGCGGTGTAGTCGCTGCCTACTCTACCAACTAGGAGGCACAGCAGGAGCCTACTGGCTCATTTGAAAGGGTGATGTGTGCTATAAGAAACGCCTATTAAATGGGGTGATTTTGTCTGTATTTTGTGCCATTGCACACCCTGAAACATTCAGTTGTGGTGGCCACAAAGAGGCCCAAGGCTCAGCTGGCACAATATACGCTTAGATTTCAGCTTGCTCTTCAGAGGATTCTGAGGTGACTTTGGTCTTGCTGCATTATATGACAGTGGATATGTGAGTCCATTCAGTGGGGAAGTGAATGGAAGATGTTCTTATCCATCTGTGTCACCAACAGATCAGATGTGTGGGTCATTTCTGAAGGTTGCTTTGAGCAATTTTTTTCAACGTTTTTGCTCTTAATAATTTCTGTCGACTTCTGATGAAAAGTCAGAGCATTCAGAATAAGGTTACTTGGACTCTTGAAAGCAAAGTGAATACAAATGTATCCAAAATACTGGCAATACTGTGTGCGTCTATATCCACGACTACCAGATGTGGGTATTTGAAGAAAGTAGAATGGTCCAAAAGTAGTTTTCTCACATGACTGAAACTTCTGTCCAACACCTCACTGCTGCAGGAACTTGTTGATGACAAAGCAGCGTCTTACAATTCCACTTGAGGGTCCAAAACAGCTGCTAACCAGCACAAAGTGGTGGTTTGATACATATTAATGCACCGCTAACCCCAGACAGCATCCAGGCTGCTCATTTCTCAGCTGGTGTAATTGCTTTGAATCGTTTCAAAGACTGTTTGTGGGCTTGCACGACTCAGATGAAATACCTTGGGATGGTTTGGGTTTTCAAACCACAATATCTCAAGCCATTTTATACGATGACAGAAATCATCCACCTTGATGGAAATTCAGTGGAGTGACATAATGAATGAAGAACTGATAATAAAACACTTTCCAACATGACAACTCATATAACAAGACAGAACAGCACATATATCTAACATATCAATATTTTTTGTTGAATTATTTTCATCTCTGTATGCTAGAAAATTTCACCTCAAAGCAAAGAAAAATAGAACAGAGAGACAGCTCATGCTACATCGTGAAAAAGTCATAAGTTGGGATACTCTTGGCACTGTATTCTGCAAAAACGAAGGACACTACTGAGAAGAAACGCATGATGTGCTATGAATAAAGGAGTAGCAACAGACAGACTGCAGATGCGTCCGTTTTTTCTATGAAATGTTAAACTTTGATATTTCAAAAGGTTGTAGCTTGAAAACCTTTAGAGCCAAGACATACTGTAAATAAGAAGAATCTTCATTCTGACCCAAAGTTTGGGATGGACATGGATGTACATTCACCCATCTAATTTGTATGTAAACGGACGTGCTGTCACAACACGAAGAAGCAGCATCACACACTGTCATACTCTCTTCCTCTTCAGAATCTAACTCAGTCAAATTCGCTGTCTTGCTCTCTGTTAACTCACTGTTAAGTAACTACAATCTCCACCGCCCCCTTCAACTGCGGAGCGATTTTCAAACTCCAAAACTCCACAAATGTCGCTCTGATTCACGTTTCGGGTGGTGATGGGCTGAAGAGGCTTTGTGAAACTCAGAAGGTGGCGCTCTTTGTTTAAAAAGGATGAGGTTTCATTGAAGTAGTTTTAAGGTTTCATTGAATCAGTTTAAAGCCAAAGATTTGCCATCTAGTGGGCCATGAATGTGAGGACACTGTTTGATGAAGCCTCACCAGTCCATCACTCGTACCAGGTGTCTGCCACCTGCTTGTGTGAAGTAGTAACCACGTCAGGCTCAATATAAACAGCTAGAGGTAGAAGAAGTGTTGGAGCTGGCAGAGAACCTTAATGATACAGAGTCCAATTTATTGTGATGGGTAGAATGGATTTATCAGTCATGGAATCACTTTATTAATTTATGAAATTATGAGCATAAATACAGAAGCGAGTGAACAAACCTTTAAAATGGAAACAACTAAAGGACATTATATAGGGAAATGAATGTCTAACTATCTGAGCTTACAAGTGACTAAGTGCCAGTAACCACTGCACAGTAACACCTCTAATTGAATGTATAAAAAAAAACGTCAAAAAATAAATAAAAATATAAAACGAAAGGTTGTTGTGGGCGAGTGCAATCAACTGACTCGGCAACGAAACAAAACAAGTCGATCGCCTTAAATATGCACAGCAGTGTTGAATGGCATTAATTAGAGGGAGAGTCGTCTTGTTAGATTTCTGTCTCTGCTCTGCGGACTGTGCGTTCTCTCGCACCCCGCAAGTCGCTTTCAAGCCCTTTTTTTGTGCCTTTAATTGCATCTCCATTTGAATTCAGCGCTGCCTCTGCTTCCCTATCACTTGCTTTGAACCTGAAGAGGGTACGGGGAGGAATGAAATGGGCAACAGCAAACATGGATATTAGTTTTCAAACTGCCGCGCTCACCACCTTCCTTTAAAGAGCTTAAATATTTACTGGAATTACTGTGATGGTTCACTTTCAAAGCTTTCAAGGAAAATGCAGTGGAGCTCCGCCAACGGGGTTTGACAACATCTCTCAACACTACTCAGGGTTTCAAACTTTCGCAGAGGTATTGGAATTATTCAGAAACGTATCAAAATGATGACCCTCTTCTATTCCCTTCTTCAAAAGTCTAGTTATTTTGGCTCGAAAATATGTTTTCTTTTCCCTTCTCTGGCAAGTGAAGTGGAGCATCACCATCTGCCTTAAGAGTCCCTGGACATTTGTGGTGCTGGACGCTCTCGACAAACATTCGCAGCATTATGCAGCAAACCACTGTGATTACACATCATTAAAGAGGGTGCGATGCTGATGACTGGAAATTTAAAAGAGCAGGTCAGGGGTAAGTAACAAGCAGAAAAGTGCGAGATTGGCAGATTCCTCCGCATGCATGTGGTCAACTCCTGCAGCATCACATCATGCCCACTCTGACACTGCTGCTTTTTTAGCGAGAGAAAAAAGGAAAAAAATAAAAACTGCCTCGAAAGCAGGTTCGCCGGTTTCAAGGATAGTCGGTTTGTCTCTTCCAGGTAGAACAGAATAGTAATCATTCTAGGCTCTCACAAAGATCTGCCTGAAGTGGGCCAATTGTAGCAACACCAAAAAACAAAACAAAAACCCACATTTCACCCAAAATGATGATTTAACTTGGAATAAACACAAAAACAGTTTTTGGCAGCTGCGTGAGGTTGGATAGCTGCATCACAACATGGCTGGAACAAAGATTTTATTTTATTTTTTTACACCCACATGATTTCAAACCTCATTGGGAGCGTTGTGTGTTTTTCCCAGTTCTTTCATCGCTGTGTTTTGCTTATTTTGTTTTTTTATTAATGGGTTGACTTGACTCCATTAATTTGTTTTGCAAATAGTAAATAACTTTAACACTTAAGAGGCCAACTGTTTTTGATCTATTATTCCATGAGAAACAAACACAAGGTTTCAGCTCGCTGAAATCATTGTCTATGCCTTTTCTATTGAGGCGGACGGAAGAAGGAAGTGTTTTGCTGTGGCAGGAGATAATGGATCGTCACAGCTGGTGGTGCGACGGAACCAAAACAACTTGTAGCAACAATCAGCTTGTAAAGTCGGCATCAAGCTACCTTCGACCTAGAACAGAGGTGGGCAATTACATTTATGATATATCGTGACCGTTGAGAGGAGCCGTCAAACACAAAGAAATGAAATCAAATAAAAATCAAGTGATGACATCATGCGTGATTATGAAATTAAACTTTGAAAATGCACATAAAATGTTGGTTTGTTGTGTTTTATTTCATTGAAACCACATTCCACTTCCATACGTTTCCACATTTCAAAATCTACTTTCAATTGTGATGTATTTTAAGGGACAAGAAATACTCCTAAACTAGCCAATGGAAAAGACAAAAAACAATGCACAAGACAAAAATGTAGAAGACAACTATGTCAGTTTTATTGTTTTACTCTGATTCAAGGAGGGCCACATAAATACAGTCAAAGGGCCACATTTGGCCCCCGGGCCGCACTGACCTACATGATAGTTTGTGATTCTTTAATTCAAGAATTTCGTCTCTCTTTTTATGATGAGCGGTCCAACTCATTCAGGCCTCCCTGCTCAGTGAAGAATGTTTCAGTCAAGACCAGACCAACCAAGACCAAGACATCATTGAGACGCCAGACCGCCAGCCCCTCCCTCGTGACTCACCTGGTCATCGACTGAGTAACTTTTTATAAAACAAACATCTGAGTCAAATAGTCGGTGACAGAGATGAACTCAGTAGCTGCTGCCACAACAACACTTTCAGAGGCAGGGGTCTCCTGGGCAGCTGCTTTACTCAGTTGACCCGGATAAATAAAAAAAAAAAATAATAAAATAAAATTTTTTTATAATGAATCTTTCTCTTGCTACAAGCTCAGTTTTGACAGCTTTGTGCAACTTCCGTCAGGGATTCGGCAAAGGCTGTGTGACACCCATCTCCCTGGCAGTCGTTACTTGATTATAAGATAATAAGTTTATTCCAATAATCTTTTATTCAGTTGTCTTCCTTTTGGAAAAAAAATGCAGTGGCTTTCCCAAACATTAGACAAGCCATGTGTTTTCATTTAAGGAGACTCGTCCTTCTTCAAGGTGCTGTGCAGTTTCAGCGGGAATCAAGGTAATTGCCCAGCGCCTGTGATTAAGTCCGTCGGCTGCGTTGCTCTTCTGCTGTGCTTGAATCGGATTATTTGTTTACTTTAAGCAGCTTCACCTGGGCCCTCACGATTTTATTGGCTGTGTATTTTGAGCAGCACTGTCCGTAAATCAGTGGTTTGTGTGAGCAGTTGCTTTTCATCGCTGACTGACATTACTGTGCCGATATGAACTTGTCATTATTCACAATGTCCTTTTCTCTTCCTCTTTATATGTTCATTTGAGTAGGATTATGTGTTCTCCATATGCTTATATATATATATATATATATATATATATATATATATATATATATATATATATATATATATATATATATATATGATTATAAAACACACAATCTTAAAAAAATAAAATAAAAAAGAGAGCTACATGCTGTCATGTAATGACGAAAGCAAATAAGGAGATGGAAACATGTATATCATACATCCCCCTCCTCTGATGGGCGCATCAACAGGAACTTGAATTGTCATTATTTATTGGCAACAATCAGTCATTTTATGGCGCCATTCTCTTAGAACCCTTTTATAAGGGTCAGCGTAATAAATCAGCATGTCTCTGCGGCATCCTTGACAGGGAAGGACAAATGGTTTGAGGCGAGATAGCCAATACATTCCGGGGAGATTACGGCTGCCAGATGGGGAAACCCACTTTAAAAGAAAAGAAACAAAAACAAAACAGGGAATTTCTTGTTTCAGATTTTGTTCTTTACGATGAAGATAGCTTGAGGTGAGGCGCATGATTCAGTGCAAACAGGCCAAACGGATACTAAAGTTAAAATTGAAAGCAATATTACATTTTTTATTTTATACTTTTATTTTCAGTATTTCACATTCAAACGGGCCTGGCACAGTGAAGCCATTGTTCAGAGGGAACGTTTCAGTTTGTCCAACTGGCGTCAGAACTGCAGCATCATCTGGACTTCTCTCACTGCACAGCTGGGCGCCTTTTTTCTCGCCACCACTGTCAACAGCCACATGATGAGTCCACTCCGATTAATCTGCTCTTATAATAAATGGTGTGCCATTCAACAAAGTAGAAATAATTTGAACAAACATCTCCACGGTTTCTGGATTTTGCCAGTTGAGGACAGGAGCTTGTCCAGACATGGGGCCCAAAACTATTGTCCACGCTGTTGCTCACTGACGTCTAGCAATGGAATTGTGTTTTAGATAGACTCTATTTGTGGTAAACATATTTATTATTAAGCCTAAATTATTATTTATAAATATGGAACTAAGTATATATAAATATTATAAATACAATAACAAAACAAAAATAAATACTATTCAAAATGTGATTTCTTCAGTAGCACAGCTACTAGTAAAACAAACGACAGTGCACTCAACTGTTGTTCATCCTTGAAATCAGCTGGAAAAACAGGCAGGGTGGACAATTGTGAATGATAAAAATGTCGATTACTAATGTTCAAAACTCATTGTGTGTATGTAGAGCTGATCGATCCTGACATGATTTGAGACATGGAACCGAATGATGGAAATCAAAAAGTGATCTGATAGAGAAACAAGGAAGCAAAGGGGGAAGTTTTGTCATTTTGATGACAATAAAAAGGTTAGTTTTTATCTTGTGTGAGACTCTGATGGACATAAAAAAATCCTGTGTGGGCCTTAGAGATGTTCAGTTAGTGCGTAGTATTTTCAGTGCTTACATGTGTTTTTTTGGCATGGTGGTGCAATGACTAAACTTTCCATGTTCATCCAAAGTACACAATAGATAAGGCTCTCTCGGCAATGTGCTATCTGGGACCTGCATCCTTTGGAATCTTTTCCTTCACCACTCAAGATGGCCAGATGTCTGACTCGGCATCTGAAAGTGTGCTGTGTTGTGAACAAAAACTGATGCAATTCTAAGGCCAGCGGAGGAAACTTCACGATCAAACAGTGAAGTATGGGTCACCGTGGTGGTGGCAGTGGTTTGTGCCGTGGCTTCACAGCTTGAAGATTCCTGGATGCGTGTCTTGAAGGTCCTCATTGGGCAGCGGCAAGTTACCATTCCGATGCGCCGAAAGTCACATTAACATGCAAGCCCACTGATGCAGTGTGTGCCGGGGTCACCAGTTAATCTGGGTCATATTTTAGGAAGGAAACCCGGAGTGCCTGCAGGTGCGTGAAACTCATCACAGAAAGGACCCAGCGTCACCCTCATCCAGGGTGGCCTCCGGTTGAATTTGATCTGTGGCCCCTCTGGAGCCTTCACACCAACTCTAAGAACATCTTCAATGAATCAAACATATTTCTGCAGCACAGTCTTTTAAAGTTAGTTTTGAAACTTTACTCTTCACCATAATAAACACACAAAGTGCAGACACACAATGCAGAGGCAGTTTGAAAAAACATCTACTGCCAACCTGCGAGTGCTTTTTAGGGGCCCACCGGGACACATTATATTAATGTTGCAGTAAATTCTTTTCGATTCTTCTAATGCCTCAGTCACTTAAGCTGACCGCTCGGTGGGAGAGTTGTTCTATAGTCAGTCACCGGCGGCTTCCCCAAAGTCTTTTCTTCCCTACAAAAAATAACCCAGACCAACTTGGCTGATTTCCTTCGTGAGTCAAAACTTATACCGCAATTTGACACGTTAGGTGACATTTCAGACTCCTCTGACACACAGTAAATTACTTGTAATATCAATCTTCTCTCAAACAGTGGTAATGGAAATGTGTTTTCTTGTTGCCCCACAGCAGATTTACTGATCAAGCAATGATTCTTTGAAGGAGCTGTTTCGCCTGCTTCTGTCCAGGGCAAACTATGATTGGCTTTTAAAAAGCGTGTATTTGCCAGCTCACTGTGTTTTGCCTCTCTCTCAAACGTGTGCTCAGACTCACAGCAGCCGATCTGAAGGCACAAAAGGATATTACGGGCCACCCAGTAATGACTGATATTATGTATCTGATATACCAGCTGATGCTAAAATGGAGCTTTCATTGCCTTTAATGCTTGTGTTCTTGCTGCCAAGAATGTTGTGAATTTACTGCATATTCTCCATTCTGCATCCACGCTGAGGTTGCACAAACACCTACAACCAATTTAGACTCACAGATTACATCTCATCATGTTTAAATCACCATTCATTGCCAACATAATGAAAAGCTGCAGTTGCTAAGGATCTAAGCATGTTTTGCTACTTTTGACACACCAGCTTTACTGTGCTGTTGTGTTCTTGTTGACTCTGGTTCCTCTGTGCTCCTCTTCTTTTCACCATCTTTTTTAAAATCCATTATAGACTAATATAATGGGGGTTAGCATTCCCCTCTTTTTTCAGGGCAAGTGTGAAACAGGCTTTAAAAGTTATTATTAAAATCTCAGTCTTTTCTGAAGTGGCTCAGGGAGTCAGTGCAGTGAAGCTAACACTGGCATGTTGTGCTGATGTCTGTTTGTCGAAGCCTCGCTGCTGAGTGCTGAAACAGTTGGAGGCATGATGGAGATTTGGTGTTGATGCCAGTCAGGAGCGAGCCGCAGTAGTCCAGCAGAGCATGCGCATCCATTAATATGCCTTTCAAAGTCAGCATGTGAGTTCGTGTGTGCGATTATTACTGCTTTCAATTTTTTTTGTGAGGATCAAATTTTGAGGGATCAAGTAGGATGCCAAGATCTTGGCAAAATAGCTTTGTGTTTTTTGAACATGGGGCTCAGGCTGCTAACAGGGAAGCTGCACTAAGATCATTTCACGTAGGACATGCTAATACTACTAACAGGTTCTGTGGTAGGAATCTTTGCGCCATCCAGTTGGTGACATTAAGGACTGCAGCAACGCCGTGAGAATCCTTCAAAAGTAAGCCTTTGTGTCGTCCACATCTCAGTAGAAGGATGCCGTGTGGCGCTGGATGATTTGACCGTGAGGTAGCATGCAGATGGAAAATAAGATGGGACCTAAAATGGAACCTTGAGGCACACCCCAGGTGAGTTTAACTATGGATAATGAGACATTCCCTGTGGTGACAAAAGGTGTCCTGTTGGAGAGATATGAATGCAACCAACTATATGCAGTGTCTTTGATTCCCTGCCAAGAGTTGAATATATTTATGAACTTTCTATGCCTCAAGAGGTTTTTTTCATCTGTTTTGTTATTAAGTTGAAACCCTACGTGACATGGGTTCTTCTCCAGCAGTCCGGCGCTAAATGAATCTGGATAATTCTGGCTTTTTAACAAAAAGATCACTTACATAAATGACCTTAAAATGCAGTGAACCACTGCATCTACATATTTCAGAACATGTGAAAATTCCATAAAAGGCCCACCACATCTACTTAGACTCCCTGGAGGTGGTATAGTGGTGATATTTCAAAACATTTTAGAAACAAAAAAAACAGCTGTAATTTCATAGTGGAAGACAGACACATTTCATAGAGATAAGTGGCTTTAAGTGTGGTCATGCTAAACTACAGAAAGATAAGTCAGTGTAGGGCCCTGGATTTCTATGACAAGCTTTAAAATGTGCTTTAAATGTCAGTAAACATTGTGAAAACAACAATTCATATTGGAAAACTACACTCTTATTGTAATTCAGACATAGCTGAGATAATACAATGAGGCAAAGACTCAACTGTGGCCTGATTTTAATAGACGCTATGAGCTAAATACCTTTCACTTTACTTCCTTTTATCTCACCATTTGCGCAGGCAAACGCTGGTTAATGACATCAGAGCCACAGTTATCTGACGTTCACGATCTGCAATATTTCACCTTTTCATATTCTGATTGTTCATGACATTTAATTGTTCCGTAACCGCCGTGCAAGCTCAGTGTTTGCTGGGTCGGTGGAGGCAGCCGAGCTGCTGCACAAAATCACTTGAAGTATAAAATTGTATAGAAATCCAAGTCTCCATTAATGACCGAGTGGCAGCAGCACTGAGGGATAAATTCATTTTCTATTCTATTTTCAGACCTCAATCAATCAGTCAAGGTCCTTCGTGGGTTAAAATAGGTCCGAAATGATCAGCTGCATGTCTGTGTATCACGTATCTCATTATGTTGAGAGATTGGTTTTAAAAATGTGAATCTATATGATGATCAAATTCATTTTACAGAGAAAAGAAAAAAGGATATAAGGGGGAAAAAAAGAGCCCAAAACAACCCTGGGTCTCTGCGGCGCCGCCACTGAAGCGGAGCGGCTGTGTGCGCCACGTCAGAGTTTCCACAGAAAAGCGATTAAACTAAATGACTTCCTGAATGTCCAATTATTTCCCCACAATTTCACAATCTCATACAGGAATTCACAAAATTATACGTGGCATTTACAATATCTGGAGTTATTTATGAAAATGCGCCGTGACCTGCAGATTATTGGCGGCCGCCCTGTGCGAAAATAAAATGGACAGCCATGGAAGTCATCTGTTCAACACTCCATCTGCATCTGGAAACGTGCCTCCCAGGACGGAGTGGATGCAATTGCGTGCTATATAATGGGCGCTTTCCAGTGCGACTCAACTGCCTTCCATTTCCATACTTTTTTTTTTTTTTTTTGTGGAAAGTTGCGGAAAATAAAATGGTATTAAATATTTAGATGACGTGAAGATTGTGGCCAAAAAAAAAAAAAAAAAAAAGACCCTCCCCCCGTCTGACTATAATGTCCGTGGCTTGCCTTTGCCGGCTACAAATAATGAAAGTATGATTACACATTTTCCAATTAATCCCCCTCTGCCTGCGCAAATGTTCTGATCCGTCATCATCAATCATAATCAGTTTAATAGTGTCTCCCATTGACCCCTTCATCTGCTCTACCTGCTGCCGCCCTTTCATATTCTTTTCATCTCATTAATTTAACAAATTTCAATTGTGTATGTTTTTGACAGTTTTCATTTTCTGTCTGGCCTCTTGCTGCATGTTATCCGTGTGGATTCCAACCCCCCCACACCCGACCGACTCATGCATCCATGTCAGGCTCAGCAAACAGTGCAAGGTTAATAACGTGCATCCTCTGGCGCGCACGCTCACGCGCATCAGCGTGGACGGTGGCATTTAAGATGATATAAGAAAAGAATAATAGAATCAAAGGGAACGTGACATACCATTACGTTTGACAGCGTCTGCTGGAACAAGCCACAGAGGTTTTGAACTATGCAGAGATGATTCAATCACGGATGAGCCGAACCGTATTTCAGCAATCAGTCAGTCCCTGAAATGACTCCCTGTTTTCTCCCTCTCAGACGCCTTTGTATGTGTGAGTGCTGCGTTCCGTAATCTGCAGCGCCATAGGAATCCATAAATCCATGCACCAGGATTTTATTATTTTATAAAAATGAATGTCAATTAGAGAGCAGAAGCTGTCATGGCTATTGACTTTCCAAACAAATGTAATGATTTTAATTGTTGTGGGGGGAAAAGAAAATGAAATTACAAAGCCAATAGGAGATCATTCAGAATATGATTTATTCAGATGAGAGGACGCATGGTTGTGCTGGGCTTAGTAAGAACCTGCAGTGGAGTGATCAGAGCCAAAACACTGAAGCTGTACGGTGGTAAAATCTAAACTGCAGTAGCCTTGGTCACCCTGCCCAACAATCATTTACAAGGATGGATGGATGGCTGGATCACCTTTTCATTGGGTCCATCCATCCCTCCATCCGTCCATCCTGCAAGCATTGAGGGCAAATCTGTTGCTCCATCTGGATTCTGGAGGTTTGATGGCTCACATGGCTTCCGCACAAAACAAACAAAGCCAAAGTCAATTCACTAAACAACCTGACTTTCATGTGGCAGTGGACACAAACATTTTTATAGATAATACTTGTAGAGCCTTGATGACTTTGTAACATTGACCTGATATCACCGGTTACAGCTGGAGATATTCATTATTTTTGAAAATATCAGAAGTAATATTTTGCATTTGGAATGGCTGAAAGAGCTGAATGTATTGGGGAGTCAGAGAATAGATTGATTTCAGATGTCTGTTGAAACAGTACATAACAAGAGAAGCAACAGGGCCATGGCCATATTGGTGTGGACCTATTAAATAAAAGTGTTAATTTAATGAAAACCATTCTAAGGAACTAAATGTCTAATCCAAATATTAAAAATACTTGTTCATAAAACGTTCCATCAGTCGGAAATAATGTGAGCAGTGTTGGTGGCATTCAAGTGGAATATCTGTGATAGATGATCTGTTTGAAGCATAAGTCTTGATGTATTATGAACAATTAATATCAATATTCAGCGTTGTGAAAGAACCTTGCCGGAATATCAGTTATTCGGATTGTCCTGATACAAGGAGTCAGAGAGTTTCATGAGTTCAGAATCAACAGAATTCATTTACAGTTTTGATTCAAATAATATGAATCTTTAAAGGGCTGAGATGTAAAGCGTGAGCCCACGTGTTAAAGGCTTATCCGAGAATATTCTGAATATATCATGGGATATGAAATGTATTTAAAGAGTGGATCAAACCGGTGTGAAATCATTGTTGTTGCTCTTTATCCATGACTTCAATTTCCATATTTCCCCTTATAAATATTGTGTTCTTTATGTAAATGTTTTTTTTTTTTTTTCCTTGGCGGGGTTTCTTGACTAAAGTTTTGAAGTAATGTTCAACACTAAATAGTGCCAAATGATCGATACTGGCTTCATCTCTTGACCTTGTGAGAACTCATTGTTTGTGCACAATAATCGGGAAACTCTCCTGTCAAGTTTCTATGGCATCAATTCTCTGTTCATTTTCTTCACTTTTTCAAATTGATATCTATCTTGTCTCCGTCCGGCATTGTTGCCTTCACGCGTGATATGTTAGGTGTAGGGATGAGGACGAGTGCTGCTTCCTTGTTGCTTGCTGCCAGTCAATATTTGGACTGCTGTTGCTTTATACTTCTCACTTTTGCCTTATCTACACTTTGACTCAGAGCCATCGTGTTACAAAGGGCTTTATAATTAAAGTACCATTGATCGCTTCAACTTGTGCAACGCAAATTGTACACATAAGCACCAAATGGGAAGCCTTTTCCCAGCGGAACAAAGGCCGTGCTCAATAAGCTCTCAGGTCGCTGCTTACAGTCCAAAAATACACTGCACTTATTAATTGAAAGTGTAAAAGTTAGTTTTAATTTCTGCTGTGTGTGTTCTTGTCGCAACGAATGAGAATACAAATTGCTGCACACTATAGAGTTTACTTTCTCAAATGAAGCACAGGTTCCACCTTGTCTGGCATATCCTGAGGCCGCGGGCAGCAGGTCGCGTACAAGAAATACAGACAGAGGTTGGGGTTAGTTGAGCCAATGTTCTATATGTAATAACATGTCAGTTGTTATTTAATTTAGTGACCTCCCGATGGCACTGTCAATGAAAAGGATAGCAACTTGGAACGGTATTTTGACTCCATAGCAACATCCCTGTGTCAACATGTTGACGCCAAAGTTGACATAGGACACAAAAGTCCACTGCGCAACGTCAATATTGATATATTGAGAGAGAAGATGTGTTGATATAGCATGCTTCCACAGCAGGGTGCGTGCAAGTCCGGGACAGTAACATTAAAAACAATTACATTTAATACAGACAATGACAGAATGATAAAGATGTTAAATGGGGAATAATACAATAAGTACCGAGTATGGTAAAGCAAGTGTGAAAAGCTGTGTCTTTCACCTGGATTTATACTGCTCCAGCAGTTAGACGGCTGCAGCACTACTATCTGGAGAGAGAGTTGGGTACCGGCCACAGACAGGACGCCGGTCTTCAACCTGGTGCCAGGTCAGCTGAGAGAGGCTCTGAAGAAGACCTCGTGGGTCCAGCTGTTGAGTGCAGGCAGAGCAGCTCAGTCTGAGGGTGCCAACACATGTAAACATTTAAAAACAAACTCTAAAATCCTGAGAGTGAAAGGAAGCCAGTGCAATGAAGCCGGCGCTGGAGTAATATGCTCACATTGCTTTGTGCCAGTCACTTGGCGTTCAGCTGCGTTCTGGACCAGTTGAAGGCGACGAAGAGATGCAGTACAGGGAATTGCAGTAATCCAAGCGGCAACTAATAAAGAAGTCTTGACTTGTTCACAGACATTTGCCGGAAGGTCTGGCTTTACCCCAGCCAGTGTTCACAAATGAAAAAATGGAGTGTGGACCAACGCTCCTACCTGTTTTTTGTTTTTTTTCAATTTAAGACCTATCTAAAAATACTCCCCGAGTAAGGGCTGCAATTGGAGGACAGGAGGCCCAGAGCGCTATCTACACCATCCAACAGTGAAGGATTTCCCAAAACTAACATCCCGGTTTTGGTATCATTTCATTTCAGGCAGGTTATTTGACATCCACTCTTGTGTGTCTTTGACACACTCCATGGGGACGTGGACAAATCCCTTGTCTGCTGTCAAAGGCAAGTTAATCTGCAGATGATCAGCAAAGCAGTAGAGAGACATGTATTTATTTAAGATTGAGCCTGAGGCCTACATGTGGAGGGAGAACAGGATAGGTCACAGCACGGACCCTTGGGGAACACCACACTTAAGAGGAGCAGATTCGGATGTATTCAGTCCCATGCTGACAGAGAAAGACCTGCCAGACAAATAGTCCTTTCGACAGACGTCTTCTTCTTATTTCCTTTTGAATTACAGCCTTATCACTCTCCATTTTGCATTTTATTCTCCAAGGTACCAGCTCCTGATTTCAAGTTCTGTTCAGGTTCTTTATTATTCCAAAAGACAGAGAGAGAGAGAGAGAGATGCAAGACCACAAACCACCCAATCTGGACTTCTTTCTCTGACTCCATCATGTAAAATGACTGTTTTACATGACTGTTTAGACTTGTTTATTCACATATATATTTCCAATTTTTACATCTCTTACAATTATCCTTTTTATGTTGGTGACCCTGGTTTTATATCATCACTGCCTTTTTTGTTTGACTTCTTGTTTCCTGGGAGCCTATACATTTTCTTTTTACATTTGCGTAGGTTAATTACATCCAGTGTGGTTGTCTGGTCACCCGTTCAAGTCTTTTGCTCAATGTCAAGTGGTACTTGCTCCTGCGACACAGCCATTTTCTGCTTCTGATGAGCATGATAAATGGCAGGTGGATGTTTGAGGCATGCAGGCCATGTTGTGCAGGGGTGTTGATACAACAGAGAGGGAGTGGAAGTTATCAAGTAGGTGATGTATATCTAACATGGAATTAGCTGTGCTCCTTTTAATAATGCATTATCCTTTTCTCCTTCATATCTCGGAAGGAAAATATCAAACAGAAAATTTCTGATGGACACAAATAGTGCATTTCTCTTATTTATAAGTAAACAAGTCGAATCTATTGATTTTCAAAGAGAGCTGCTTGATTATGTCTTCATATTTTAGGCATGGTTGATTTTTAAATGAGGTCGGGGAATAGGAAATACAACCGGGAGTCTTACGCTTGTCAAGGTTTCTTGCTTGTACACATATATTTTCGGGCTGTGCTTAATGTGGCAAATAGCTTTTGATGCACATTTTGATTTACATAACTTTGGAGGAGGGATGCGGTAAAGGATTCCCTCAGCACCAAAGGACATGGAAGATGTTGCTGTGTATTAATGACTGCTTCTTTTCCCCAGCGAAGAATCAAACAGAAATTTCAAGCAGGACACACAGAGAGTGAAGCTGGGCACGCAGATCTGATGGATTCAGGCATCACAGACAGTCTGCCTCACTCCACTGGTGCATGCAGATTTGTAATACCATGACCATCTTTTACTCAACTTGTGATCTCTCTCTCAAGATGGCAACCCCCCCCTCACACACACACAATTTTCTTCAGAGTTTGAAATGACACAGTAGTGTCAATAGTCATAACAATAAAAATAATGAAATAATGAAATGAAACAAGGCCAATAAATAATGGATGTTCCTTAAATACCAATGCAGATTCTAAACTGTATGATATCATTTCTATTCTGGATACTGAAACTTTCTGTACGAGTGCGCCGGAGGAAAAAGTCCTTTTCTGCAAGCACAGGTTTGGGAAGATGGCATCAATTGGGTAGGTAGCTGCAGAGGGGCGCGTGGAATAAAACAGCTCAAGAGATCAAGCTAAGACGTCCATTTTTCTACATACAGTGAGCTGCAGACTGAGAGCCGGTTGATCTCATCCACTGCTGTAAGTCCTTAGGAAAGACCTTAGGAAAGTAGTCGCTGTTGAGGTTAGAATTTGTTCCAAGTATTTCCTCAGCAGTGCAGTGAAGTGGCTCAGGTAAAGACTCAAGAGTACATCCTGACGCCTCTCGGTGTTCATGGCATGTCTGGGTTGCAAGAGGCAGGACGACAGATACTGGACATGCTGGAGAGGTTATGTCTCTTGACGGACCTGGGAAAAACTGTATTCTTCCAGAAGCTCCTTCTTTGCTAACACAACTCACAATCACGAAAGGGTGGAGATCTTTGTGGATATACTTGGGCTCTTGGCTTTGTTGCCACTCTGTTCAGTCGTGTTGGGTGCATGGCTGTGTGCGCAAGGATCAGTTTCCTCTCGTTGTGAAACACTAAAGGAGCTGCTTCAAACATAGATATATTTAACATCACTTAAGGCGCACAGAATACAAGTAACATCCGACTTACGACCTGCTCGACTTACGTCCACCCGTACGCTTTTTTTTAAAAATTCAGTGTCTGGCACCACAGCACGTAGCAGCCCGGCAATGCGTACAACAATTACGACAGCACGGTATCCCAGCATCTCACTCTCACACAGCGATCTACCACTACAGTAGAACCTGTAACCCTCGTGTTGGGTATTTCAAAACGCATTCGACTTGCGTCCAATCTGACTTATGACTGGTTGGTCGAAACCGATCACGATTGTAAGTCGGATGTTGCTTGTAGATCCAATTGGTAGAGGTGTCTGGACAGGTGGAACCAACACATTTGCAAGTCCTCTTTTGACCGTAAAGTAACATTGTGCATGTTGATCGTACAGTAGGTGTTTCAATGAAGAAAAATGTTCCCCTTCCATCTTTCTTCTATGTGACACGCTACCTACGGCATCAGGATATCCAGCGGAGGTCGCACCATGTGCTTCAATTCAACGCCTAATGTGTCTACTTGCAACGTGGGTAGGTGATTTTCAGAAAACAACACTTGCAAATTTGACCCCTTGGGAGTGAGAATGTGTTGCAACTCATCATGCGCTTTCCTCTACGCAACTTGTCTCAATTGAAATGATAAATCTGCATGAGTCCTGAGAAGGGAAACAGAAACAGTTTGGACTTTATAGGACCAAGTATGCACAAGCACAGCCCGGGACCACTCAGAGGATCAATAGAGACCGTACATATTCACTTCTCCATTCAAGTCCAGGCACCGAACCCCATCATTTACCCCTCCTGCATTAGCAGCCAGATAGAAGGCTCTTTCTACTTATTTATTTCTACCCTGGCTTAGCTTTTGAAAGTGACTTTATTTGTATTGTCCCCATTAATAACAATGATAACTAATGAGGTGTGATTATCCTTTGTGCTCATTGTAATGATGATGCGGATCAGAACGGTGCAGATCACACCGTAATAAAGAGCCAGCTCTCGATGCAAGATTAGGCCTGGTTTGTTTTTCCGCCGCAGTGGTATAAGCTTGAATCTATTTCAATACCTGTGAGCATTTGTTACTTCCATCCAGCAGTAAATCAACTGCAGCACGGAGGAAAATCTAACAACAAAATTGAGCCCACCGGAGCAAGTCTGACACCGACTTTGCATGCTTTATGGTAATGATGGGACTTATTTTCCCCACCTAACATAAACATGACACAATACTCCATTACCACCGTCATGCAGAACCTTTTCCTGCATGTAATCAGTGTTGGATAATTTATGTGAAGCCGTTTCACATGTTGAGAATAGTAAACACACCTTCCTTTCTCCTCCCCTTAGTGCACAGTCATATATATTTCAGCAGCTCAAGCTCCGACTCCTCTCCTCAGATCATGGCCGGGACACCCTTTGAATGTGTCAGCATACCATTACCTGACCTGACTTTGTCACCCCACTCTGGTTTTACAAGAGCCTGCTCAGCTGCGCAGGGAGGAGAGAAAAAAAAGAGGGTTACATTAATAACAAAGAATGTCGCCGCGCTGTGACACTACACTGTACTTGTGGGCGGCATGGACATGATCCTCTCACTTTGCGAGACTTTCCAGCCTGATTATTAAGCGCAACGTGTTCAATTCAATTGAGTAGAAATATTGATTCAGTTATTTATTTTGGGTGGAAATTAACAATGGGAGTCTGTTCTTTGTTGTGTTCTCTGGCCACCGGATAATTAGCTTCTTTGTCTTTTATCTACCAGCAGCGGATGACTTTGAAGCAAAACCAAAAATAAAAACTTTAAACACAAGTATGGAATTTTGAGGATTTACTGTGGCTGCCTCACTGGCTCAAGCTAAGCCTGAAGGCCACCCTTGACTTGTGCAGAGCATGTTGGTTCTCCCCAGGCTTTCTGTTGTGCATGTATATACAAGTCACATCCGACTTACGACCCGCTCGACTTACGTCCACAGGAACTTATGACCACGGCTAGCAGATACTTTTTTTTTTTTTTCACCGCAGAACGTAGCAACCCGACAGTTACAGCAGCACAGTATCCAAGCATCTCACACAGCGATCTACCACTACAGTAGTACCTATTACCCTCCTGTCGGCCATTTTGAATGGTTCGACTTACGTCCAATCTGACTTAAGACCAGTTGGTCGGAACCGATCCCTGCTGTAAGTCAGATATTACTTGCATACAGTAGCTCATGTGACCATGAGCTTGACTCACGGTGGGCACTTTTGAGTCAAGCATATCTGCACATTCGCTTGTAAATGCATCAAGCGACAATGTAACAATGAGAGCTTATGATCGTCACCCCCTCGCGTCCTCAACCACTCTCTTTTTTTGACGCCACAAATGGCGCTGGAGGGGAAACATTTGGCGAGTTGATGTACCGATTGTGTCAACATGGAACGTTGGATGACAAAATGGCTGGCTACAACTGCAGTGAAATGAAAGAGGTACAATCTCAGATAGAGCTCACTGACCATGAGTTATCCGTTGCCTAAAAATCTATTTTATTTCATTGTTCTTAACAATAAGTTGGATAATGAAGAGATCAATACCTTCTTGTACTTTAACTTTTTTTGCTTTTGGTTTCTTTATCTTTCCTTTTATTTGCATTTGCGTCAAAGGCAGAACTGCAGCTGCTATTATTGTGTAAATGAACACTGTCTTGTCTATGCCAGAAAGCATAGATGGCATCTTTCTCTTTGTTATTGCTTAAACAAAAATGTTTTATGCCTCCAAATATGCCTCCAAAGCTTTAGCGCCCAGCCTTTTGTTTCATCATTTCATTGTCAGCTTGCCTGCCACCATTCTGCACTGGTCTCCGCCACACTCAGGTGGTCTGATGCTTTATTCAGCGTTTTGGTCTGCCATTTCTGTGTGGCTGATGAGGCCTCGACACTGGTCACAGCTGTATAACCAGCCTTTCAGCTCTCCACTGTCAATTTCAAGCATATCAGGCTTTTCTATTTTTTTTTGTTTGCCATCTTCCCCGGCGTCCATGACAAGACGATTTGATGAAGTGTTCTTGTTTTTGAGGTGTGGCAATTGTAGCACACCCCTGATTCTATTAACCAAATATTTGTTTTATTGGATTGATTCTGTTGAGAAGATAGAACTGAGAATCATATGACGGTGCCTCACAAGAATCTTGGCCTTGGCAGTATCAGCAGTTGAGTGACCTTTGATGGCAAGTCTGCCTTTAGTTACTGCTACATTCCTACTGCATTCATTTATACTCACTAGTTACTTGCAATTGTTCACAACACAAGACTATTGGTTCGATGTTCAATACTTGGGGCAAAAGCCACTGCCAACTCATACAGTACTACGCCGCAGTCGACATCCTGCACGGTCACAAAGAAAGTTCATGATTATACGAAGTTACGAGGAGACAGCCCAGATGGTGCCATTCATATGTCTCTTGTATCTAAACTCTAGTGAAGCTTCTTGAAGCACTGAGGCATTTAGAAGGTTCATTTGAAAATATAAATATAATTCTGCAAGCCTGAACTTATGTCGCCCAAAGCTTTCAGTAGGATTCAACAATATAAGACATAAATGGGGGTAAATGCTATAATGGTGTTTGAGAAGACATAGAAAAAATGTACACACACACAGCAAAATTGAATTTCAATAATTTTTGTTCAAAAATAGACTTTTTTCAACTGTTTTTGGACTGAGCCTGTTTCTTTTTTTTTTTTTGACAGAATTTCCCCCGATATATCTGTAATACATTGTACTTACCTTGTTGGCAGACATAAGATACAAGTGTTCCCAAACCGGGGAAAACATTCTCTGACAACAGCTGCTCACAAAAGGTGACAAAACGGGGAACCTCCATTGCGTTTCGTGCATCTTAAATCTGGAATTGAACTGCTCGATCCACTTCCTGAACCAGTCACGTGGTATGGCCAGTTCGAGGCTTTGACCGTCTTCAGCTACGTCATTGGAGCATTTCTCTGTGCGCTGTTCATGTGTTCATGCTGCCAGATTACTCGGTCCACACAGTGAAGGGTCGACACCGCGAACACATTACTACTAAACACCATGTGGTTTCCCGCTCATTGGAAACTTGGAGGTGGGACTTTTCTTCCCCTTGCTTCAGGCAGGTTTTAATCCTTGACCATCATCCGCCCATCTAATTTGTTGCAGGGCAATCCCTCTTACTGCATCTCCCACCCTCCCTCTCTGCCCACCCCCATTGTCTCCAGAGACAGCAGAAACACACTTGTGTCATGAATTACAACTTGACCAGCAGGAGATACGTTTGTATCATCAGGATGACACTACAGAACTGAAGCGTTGGTCAATGCTGAAACACACACAGCAGAAATGGCTCTGGTGTTTTTCCAATACCTCGGCCGCTTATATCCGTGAGCTGTACGTCCTGTCTAGCTTGTGCTTAGCTCAAAAGTTTGGAGCTAGCGACGGCTGTGGGTTTGAGCCCGTACGCCTCACACCACGCAATACAAGCTTTTTATTGACAGATCCGCTCTACTTCTGTCGCTCGCACCCTCGTAACCTCCGCATGCTGTCAAATGACCGTTTTACGTGTTAAGTAAACAATGGGATTTCTTGACGGGATGCGAGCGACTTCAAAATGATGATGTTGGTTTAACAAGATCAAGCGCTTTGAATCCTCATCGTGTCAGTCAATATTCATTTGTGTCGCCTTTTAGGACCTTCCTTCCTCGCCGTGGCATGTTATTGACTATTCCTTCTTCCCCCTTGTCTGTGTACTTCTGTCAGCTAAACGGCGTGGTGGCATGAGCGATCGCTCACGGAGGAGCTTGAAGAACACCAGGCGCGGAGCGCATGCTGGAAAAAACCATTCTATTAATTAATGGCGTAATTAAGGTTTTGTCATTGACATGCCACTGGCTGACAGGGATAGATGGGCGACTCTGCGCTTCACCCGCCAGTTGCACATCGATAATGAATGGCAGCTATTACCAGCACGTTTGGGTGGTGATTGGGCCACCTGCAAAGACTTGGCTTCTCCACCCCTCTGCTCCCCCCCCCCTTCCGCTTTTGAGGCTTTTATCTGGTCCCAGCACTTTATATTCTGACTTCTAACATTATCCCTCACTATGCCTCTTCTCACTTTAACCTTGTCTTTTGTTTCTTCTCTCTGGCACAGATGCGAGGGATTGATGTCAGCGAAAATCAAAGCTGACAATCGTTTTCATATGAATAGTTTTCATCTATGGTGGTAAGCTGCATCCGCTTGATTTTCTGAATGTGCACAGTCTATTATCATCCAAAGCCGACAGGAGTTTTGTTCCTCGACTGACTTTCTGTGCATGTACTGAAACGTCACACTATTTCCTGTAAATAAAATACACTTTCACGTGTTTACGTTTAGATGAAAAACCCTGGTTATTTATCACTGTGTTTGTGATGCCATCTGTTTCCATCTGCATGAAGTGCTTTTGAAACACAGGATGGTGGAAAGAAAAAAAAAAGGTCATATCGAGGTAGGGAGATGGTTTTCCAGATCATTCCAAGCTCACCTAAACATGACTCTGTACACGGACAGCCCATTCTCACTCCCAAGGCGTCAAATAGCAAATATTTTCAAGTGGACTTGCCGCCAATGTTGACGCCTAAGTCGGCAATGTTGATGCATTGGTATGAGTAAAATGTTTCCCTTAACATGTTCCAAATGTAGAGGCTGGAATACGGACACGCACCTCATGCGGCCTTCCACTCTACTGACACGGTCACTGTGACAAGCATATGGCTAACACTAACCTCCACCTTTCCTTTAATGTGCGGCGCTGGCCAAGGTGTCAAGATGTGCTGCTGGAGGTGGAACATGAGGGTCAGCTGAGGGTTGAAGGCTGACTTCGGTGTCAATGTTGGACACAAAAGTCCACTTGAAAATGGCTGCTATTTGAGTTGGGAGTGAGAGTGGGCGGCATTGGACGGAAGAAAAACTTTAACCAAGGACATTTCTTCTTTTTTTCCCCACATAGATGAGTCATCAGTGGTATTCATTCTAATGCCACCTAGCCAGGCAGAGAGACCTCATCAGGGTTCACTCCTCTGATCTGCAGTCAGCCCTCGGATTCAGCCTTACTAAGCGCAAACTATTTAATTGAATTTTCCCGATGATATATGGCTGGAAAAAGGCAGACTTTTTAGCAGCTAGTTTTCTTCTTCTAAACTAGCTGAAAGCTTAAAATCAACATCAATGCTTGAACCTTTAATTATTAAAACCAAAAGGATGGCATGTAATATTAAAACATCTTGAGGCGCTTCACAGTTGTGGTGTAGGAGGATGGTGCTGCTGATGAAGGGGATGAATTCTCATATGAGACGATACTTTCCAGTCAGTAGTGAACGAGGATGACTTTGATGCCTGATGGCCAGTGTAGTTCTATTGTGACCCCTCCACCAAAGAAAACACAAATCTTTGTTTTGAAGCGAAAACATCAAAGCGATTCAATCAAGATGATTTAGGGATTTTCTCGGCTTCAGAATGCTCTTGAACCTCTTCGGCTGTTGCCTGAACTTTAAATTCTTACAAGTTCTGCCAAGTTGGATCGTCTGTCTGACTGTCAGACAAATAATTCAGAGCTTTTGCTTTCAAATATGCTGGAGATCTACTGTACATTTATTGTTCTGGTTTGTGTGCGCTTGTTTGAGCTCAATTAGCCACAGCAGCGAAGCTTGTACGGTTTGAATTTTCCGATATCTGAACCTGATCTTGTGTTACTGCTGGTCTCTGTAGCCTGGAGTCTCAGCTCCAGTGGGAATTGAACCGCACCTTTTGACATGGACTACTCCTATCTCCCTACAACTGCGATAAAATCAACACAGCGTTTTTACCATACGTGGTACTCATTAGCCTCAATACAACGCTCCTATAGAGTGCTCTTGCATACATAGATTTCAGCAGCCGATAAATAATGCTCTGTTTACCATTCAACTTTAGTGCACTTATTGCAGCTCGAAATGGTTTATTCCTTCTCAAGAACTGCAGTCAAATGAGCCTGCAACAGTCTCATTCCATCTTAATAATTTCCCTCCAAGACTACTGTGTGAAGAACTTCCAAATTTTCCTTTCAGCAGTGAAAACTTTCTTTTTTTATTTTAACAGAGTAGATGGAATGGCAGGAAGATTTATTCATGCTTCCTTTATACGACAACGAGAACGCTATAACTGAAAATATGAGCTGTGGATTCTTTGCATTTGGAGAAAGAAAACACACACAGAGGTTTAAAAATGTTGCCAAGAGTGAGCTTTTGAAATCTTAAAGGTCGCACACTTTCAGCTTTTTAAATGTTTCCATGTTAAGGTTGTAACACTTAATATCTGGTAGTAAGATGTGTGAATGGTACATTATGCCATACTAACACCGCATTGCAACAGCTGTGCAATGTTAGTTGAATGTGTTGTGTTGACATTTGCCAATGGAATTAAGGATGGTATGAGGCACTGAAAAAATACACCCTGTTACTCTGGTTTCTTCCCATACTCCGTTGGTCGTGAATAGGTGCCCCTTCCTGCAGTCTATTTTCCCCACTGCTGTGGTGTCATTGCATACATTAATACTAATTTCAAGTGAAGGCTTTGAGATTATATGACTCTGGTCGACCTCAATAATCTACCTTTTCCGAGTTTTCAATGAAACGTGGGCTTGCTGGCTACCTCTCCTCCATGTGCACCACAGATGGGGCTCTGGATCTGACTGGAAAATGTGCTTCAAATAGTTCTGTTGTCACAGGAGTTAGATCTCATCAAATGGCAGAGGGCAACATTCAGTAAATGTCCTAAATGAATCTTTTATTTCGGTATGCAGCGCCTGTTTGTAGCATTATAATATTTACTTGTTACTTTAGTATTTTGTACTCTAGTATTAGTGCAGTGTAGATTGTTCCGTTGTTGTTTGTTTAATGTCAAACCGCTGAAATAATAGCAGTTTCTGGCCTTTTTTTTGTCATAAATGATATAATTTCTTCAAAAAATAACTGGCATTTGGAAAGTAATCTAGAAAAATTGAGAAAAAAACAATTGTGATCCAATTCATTCTAGAGTCTCCTGCAGCTGTGTCAGACCAGTCGAGCGTGATGTTCTGCTTGCGTCCACCACATTGAACAAATCATGTCCCTCACCCATTCACACCAACCGACATCATCATTGACGCTGTTTGTCTCTGATCAGTGGGAGGAAACCCATGCGAGGAGTCTGGGAACATAGACGCTCCACCCAGAATGGACCCCTGACTTTCCTGGAGCAGGAACTGTCCCCACTGTCAAAAATATAGTTCTTGATAAAGAAGCATTCCTTTTTTTCAGTTGTTCAATTCAAACATTTTGCAGTCCAATCTCGCCTTTTATGTGACTTTGCTCAATCCATTTGTTCCTAATTTCAAATGTCCGATTCGTTTAATTAAAACAAGCCTTGAATGAATTTGAACTGCTATTATGTCCATGTTAATTGCACGGTCATGATTATTGCTGCCCTTATCCCGGAGTTACCATGGACACCCAGTTTCAACTCACCCTCTCGGCTCATTAATACAAGCACAATTCCCATCCGTACAAATGATGTGCAGCGACTGAGAGTCTTTTACGTATCCAAGCTCTAATTGCTTGGCCTCTGTGTTGACTTATCAGTCATAGAAATATATTATCCGCTCTCTGCGCGCTCAGCGGTGAAACCCGACTGGGGAGTGCTTTTTTTAAGAAACGTCTCTTCATCGGCGTCAGCTTTTGGACTGGATGTTTCCATCCTCCAATGCCTCCAATGTTTCATAACCTTTCAGTCAAGGTTTTCTCCAGCTTGAGAGACGACTTGACCCGCCATGTGCCCTTTCGCTGTATCTGATTCTTTCAAGTACTCAGTACTCTCTAATGTAATACCAACAGACTGATAACAGCTTTGCAGAGGAAATTAGTCGTTTTAAGCGATCAATCTCTTTTATATAAAACTCTGTATGAACTTGACCTGCTCAGAATGAGATATTGCGCCTGAGCTGGCTCCTTTCAGACGGTTTGCTGTTTGGAGGTAGGGGTTCGGCGTTGATGTTCTTGCGTGCAAGGCTTCTCATCGGACATTTAAAACTGGAGCAGAAGTGGGAACCCATTTCATGGAAACAACATGAGGATCTGATGAGAAGATTTACCAAGCTGCGCTGAAACACCGAAAGCTTAAAGGTACAATTGTGACAAACTGCGTCAAACACAAGACTAAAGCTGTTCAAATTTCAATTACCCTGTAGGAGGTGAAAGGAGAGGAAAGAAGGATGAAGCAGAATGAGAAAAGAGAGGGAAAAGGGGGGGCTCTCGCCGAAATGCGAGAGAAGCTATATCAGTCTGATCAGTCATCCGTCCTCCTCCAATCTCCTGATAAAGCAGGTACTGCAGGAGGGAAACGATGTGTATCAAACCCTCATGAAGATCGATGGCATCCTTCTGCCAGCTTTGAGAGAGACAAAAGAGAATGAGCGTGATAAATAAAAAAAAGAATAGAAATCCTATCTAGGTTGGTCAACACCGAACGTGACAACAGCAGGTTCGGCGGAAATTGCTAGCTATTAATAATTACGCGAAAGAAGAAGGTGGGCTCTTCACATGTTTATTACAAGGGCGTCTGGAGATGTGGTAAATAAATTCAGGGGACAAGAGCGAGCGCTATATTCAGCAGAATCTTGAGCCAGGTGTGTTTGTGTACACAGTGTTCAAGCAAACAGCAGAGCGACAGGTGATATCAGCTTTAGGAGATTAACGGCGGCCTACAGATGTAGAGGTCACAGATTAGTTTCACAAACACTCCAGCAGTGCCGCATGAGAGCCACCATTTTCATTTCCATCTCACCCTCTTGCCATTTCTACTGAATTTACTCTGGCATCCTTCCATTTCATTCACAATAAAAATGCGCTCAGGTCTGTTCAAACATAATTAAAAGATTTTCATTTTGCGTACCCGAATTCTTAATACCGGCAGACTTAATTATGAGGACAAAGAATCTGAACAGAGACACAACAAACATCGAAATAATCCAAATAATGTCCCGAGGCTTATATCTGTAAAAAAAAAAAAGCATGCAAACTATGATATTTTTATGAGCTGCTAATACAGCAAAAGGCTGCTTTGTTTACACACAATGAAGTCTATAGACCAACTCGACACACAATCGCTTCTCTGGGTATTGATTTATATTTACATTGTGTTCGATTATTGAGTCGGTTTTTCATGGCTTATTGGAGTGATCCAAATTTCACTGTAAGAAATGATTCAGATGGGACCAAGTTTGCGGAGGCTGATGGACAAACACTCAACCATAATGTGTCGTATTCTTTTTACCATTGGGAATTGCCACTGCGCGCTAACCTCCCCCAACTAAGTCTATCGCTGCCTCCTTATTCTCATCTGTGCTCTTAGGCTCCACATTTCCAATATCATGAACGTCACTGGCTTCCTCCCTTACTGACCTTTTTTCTCCACGTGTCTGAACCATCTGACCTTCCTAACTTTTCCCCCAAATGCCAGCTCTATGTCTGATGTACTTGTTTCTAATCTTGTCCTTTGTAGTCACCCTTTATGAAAACCTGCCTCTTCTAACTCAGCTTCTTTGTGACTGAACCATATATCATGGCAGGTCACATGTACATGTTAAGTCAACGTAGAGCCATGACTTTTGGGCTGCAATATGGCGCAGAAGATACGACATGTTTGAGGCATCATTGTCAAACATGTCAAACTTCAAAGGTGGAAAATCTGATCTCCAGTGACAGCTCGCGGTGTGTTCACACATCATGAACTGGCGAGGCTTGTGTTTTCGGAGCCCACTAGATTGCATTCCCTTCTCTAAAAGCTTTTGTTTCGAACAGCTATTCAGTGAAACTTCACACACAGTACGCAACTGGAAGAGAAGATGTTTAGGTACATTACAAGTGTCAAACTCAATCCCGTTTGCAACATGATATACAGACAGTGATTGATGTGTTTTTTTTCTTAATAAATCTAAAAATTCCATGCATTGTTCAGTACTACCATGTGTAGATGTCACCGATCTCCTTTCAGGGGTGTCTCCTCCCTCAGATCAGTGAAATGCAATAAAGTCTAGACCTCCAGAGCTACTTTTTTTAATCATAAAGAGCTTCGTCTTGCGGCATAACAATAGCTTGTGTGGCCTGCGCTGGTCAATGCCTAAACCTCAGATCTTGCCTCTGAATTTTTTTTCTTTATTATTAAATATTTTTATATAGCTGAATATAGTATTAATAAGCGAACAGCACACCCTCAAAGATAAGATATCTATACTCAAAATGCAGAGCAGGCAGCTCTTTCCCAGCACTAAAATACAGAGCGCGTACCAATTGACGCTGTCCAGGGTGCTGAAGATTTTAGTCCAACTGGCACTAAAATCCAATGAAACTTGATACAAATATTAATGTCATTTTAAGAAGTTACTGGCAAAGATAACGTCCATCCCCCAATATATATGAAGAAAAGCTTGGTTGGACCTTCATACTACTACTAACACTACTGGTAGTGAGTCCATTCAATAACTAACTGTGCTATACACTTTATTTTATTTTACTGCATTTGTATATATATATATATATATATATATATATATATATATATATATATATATATATATATATATATATATATATATATATATATATATATATATATAGTGTGTGTGTGTGTGTATAAGTTGCATAGTGTTTTAGTTCAGCTTGAAGAGATCAATATGTACACTTGCAGAGTCAACAGTGGAGAGCAAATGAACTTGTTTCCTTGTTAAAATCACAAGCTGCTGGGCTGCAGCTGGTGGGGAGGGGCTTGACTTTTAAATGACAATGAACCACATGGTATGTTAGACTGATGAAAGCGCACTGATGTGACAAGAATGACTCGCCCGAGTTGGATTCTGCATTTCTCTGTATCATATACAGTATGTTGTATTTGCACTGCAATTTGAGCAGCCATTATTGTTGCCCATGAGCGGATATCTGTCGCACACTTGTGAACCAAAAGTGAGTCTGAAAATTTAATTATGTGGGTACACTGTTAAAGACATTTGCTGCGGCATCCTCCCACAGAATAAGACTGGAAATTCTAATGTGTGGGATTTAAGCACAAGGCGCTTTTGTTGTCTGAGTGACAACTGGAGGGCCGCCAAATTTGGGACAGCCCACTCCTTGCGTAGACGGAGTTATGCACACATTCTTCTCCTCTTTAATTGTCTGAGCCGTAAACATACTTCCAATGGAAATAAATATTAGCAGTGATTTAAGCGTTTCCTAATTTTCAACTTCATGCGAGATTGCATCAATGAGCTCAAATTTGGGATTTATAGTGGCCTGCGGGCGAGAACGGAACGCCTGACTGATGGTGAGCCATCATGTTGAGGGGCTTGTGCCGTCTGTGCTGTTCTGTCCTTTCTCAATTTGGCCCGGGTGGTAAAAACAGGATTCAAGTCAACAAACAAATGTTTTTATTATGATACATTAACCCTGAGCGACCTTATCTCCTCCCTCTGGGCTCTAGATAATAAGCTGGCGACAATTCTGAATAATCTTCCAAAGTCCAGACTTGTACTACAGGCATTTTTAAATTGGGATTCATCACGTTTCCACTGCCACAGCTGTTTAACAAGACGCCCCGAGCTGGATTTCTTTGTGTATTTAAATGTATTTTTAGTATTTTAAGATGTGTTCTCGCTCTTATTATCCCCGACTGTTTTTGAATAAACTATTCGGTCCAGAGGTAAATGCAAACCCTATCCGTCTTTAATGAGAACCATCCCGTCAATTTTATATAAAAAGCCATCCCACTGAAATCGTAAAATAGAATAAAAATAAAACCAGTCCAGTCCTAGAACGCGTGACAGTCAATAATGCAGTTCCTTGGATACGGATTCGAGAATCTGAACTGAATCATCGTTTCAACCCAGAAGAGAATGGGGCGTCCAGTCAATGTTGGGATGTTCCTGTATCTCAAATTGTTGTTCACGAATGAGGGAAGTGTACAGATCAACAGACAAAGCAGCATATTCAGCCACTTACTGTCACATGCTGTGGGAGTCTGCTGAAGGAGTAAGATCGCAGAGCAGCTAGAAATGTGGGTCACTCTTTAGATTAGGGAACATATACTACCATGAACTACCTATTCCTAAATGTATTGGCAGTATATTAGCCTGTAATTATTAATTAAAAGTACTGATCAGCATTGTGTTGCAGAAGTAATTGGTGTTATGGAAATGTGTCTGAACCCTCCCTTAGAGATAGAACCACTGCTCGTTGGCATTGACAAAAGCCTGCTGAAGTGGCTCAGACATCGAGTCAGGATGCCTCCCTCGAGGTATTATGGGCATGTTCAACTGGGAGCAAGACCTGCAGTAGAACCAGGACATGCTGCAGCAAGTTCGACTCATGTTTGTCCAATGCCACTTTGGATCGAATGCTGCTCCCTCAGGGCATGCCAGCATAACTGGAAGACAATGAGCGGATGAATGTCCAATATTGTCAACATTAGAGGTGTTAATATTGCATTAGCAACATTCAGAAGCTTTTTAATTTCTGAAAACATGCATATAAAAACATTTAAAACTTTACCTGGCCTATCTTTTCTTCAGTGTCACGTTTAGTTAAGTTTAGAAAAAAACAATGATAAAAAAAAACCTGCTCTCAAGAAACACCCAGATAACGTTTTTTGTCATATTCTGTCTGGGCTCACACAACTAGCTGGCCTCCTCATTTATATATGTATTTTTTATATAGTATTGTGAATTTCACAAATATACTGAGTAATTTGCAGTAAAAATATACACTGAAACCTGTCTCTTTATCAGCACTGTTATTGTTGCAAGCAATCTCAAAAATAATGAGCAACAAAAAACGAAAGGACTGAATAACATAAACCCTTTTTATGCCTGCAGTGCATTGTGTTCCACTTCCTTGTCTGTTGGGGATTTTTCTTTCTTTTTCCTGCAAACTTGTCGCGCTTTCCTGTTGCTAGGCTGTGCACCCCCCAAGCATGGACCACTTTGGGAACCGCTCGGCTCATTCATGGTGGCCGAGCCAACTCCAGTTGCTTTGGGTGAGAGCCAAGACAGAATCAAACCAGCAACCTTCTTGCTTTCAGGCTGCTGACCTATAATGTGTTATTAATTTGAGAATTCTTTGCTGATTTAGAATCCTCGAGTCAGCTCCTGTAAAGCGTGTAAAGGCTAGTTTCAGCTCTGCACTCACCAGCTCTAATGCAGTATCAAAAATGATGATGTGATTTCCGTCTGTATGTTTACGTCCCTCAGCCTGACATACTGTCATTTCCTCTCCGTGACACGATGACACATTCTCACCCGCTGACATACAATAAGTGTGCGACTCACTTCCTCGCTGTGCTGAGACTCTTCAGATGATTTGATAGGCTGAAGTCATCATACAGAGGCAGCATGGCTTCGAGCAAAGATAAAGCGGTGCAGCAACTCACTCCGTCCTTGCTTTACTCGCCGCGTATGCCAGTGGTCTGCAGCCAGGTCGGAATTATGAGATGCAAATTTGAATTCAAAAGAACCTTCCAGGAGAGAAGAAGTGTTTCCGGGCAAATTTCCCAACTCTGTCTTTTGCGTTGTAGAGATGGATCTGGCACAGAAACACAAGTTGCGATGTTGCTAAGTTACCTTGTTTTACTCCATCCTGTGCTTCATACCGTGTTGCTCAAATATCAGCCTCAGTTTCATGATCATAGATAACAAAGTATTTGACATCTATCCAAATAAATGTTTGCTTTCTGACAATATTAGTGTTAATTGTACAGCAACATGTTCAAGTCTGCAAGACTCCAGGATTCCAGAACCAGGAAGAACCTTTGTTTCCAGGGTTGTGTTTGGGGCGAGCCATGTCAGTACGTCGCCATGTAGCCAAATTCAGACCTCATTCCCTCATGACTCAGCATAGACAGTGTATTATTGAAGGAACAGCACCAAATGGAAAGCTTCTCCATGTCTGAATAAGTGATGGGACTTGTCGGTTTCTCCTCAGTTCCTCCACAAAACAAAAATATTGTGTGGAAATTCCATTTTATTCCATTTTTTAAAAATATGTATTTTCTCCCCTGAAAACTCACCCCATCCTCACTTCCATGGCGTCTTACTGATGTTGGGAAAGTTACCTTTTGCGTCCTGTATTGACGAAAAAAGGCAGCCTTCAGCATCGCAGGATGACGCATTGGCAGCGCGACACATGAAAAAAATACGTAGGTTGAGGTTAGGCAAGTTATGGGATGGTGCTCCATTCTTACTATGTCAAATCGCTATTTAAAGGACGTCAAACAGCTGTGCGTTTTAGTCATGGTGACTCAGTCACCCGTGCCTGGAGTTAGATCTTGCTAGTTAGACCTGTTTTTTTTTCTCTCCATTTTCTCTCCATGCTCCATGTGGCCCCGCCTGGAATGCTACGGGAGGAAACCGTTCTCTCAGTCTGTTGAAACACCTATGCATAACATTTTACGCTGAATTTTTGGTCAGTATACAGTAGGATGCAGAAGTCCACTTTCCCAAAGTCAATACATTACGCCATGGGAGTGAGGATGGGCTGAACCAGTGTTGTTTTTGGCAACCATTTCAGTTTTAGTGTGAGTTCTAGTCTTTGGAATGAAAATATTTATTGGTGATAGTTTTAGTTTTTATTGTTACTGGTGTTAAACCATTCCATCACTAGATACAGTAACACACATGCAACTGAACACAACCAAGCTAACATTAGTTTGAGATGAGCAGCGCCAACCAAGCTAATTCAAGTCCATCTGTGGCTCATTTGCACCAAGAGTTCTGTGGGAAAAGTCATGTATGTATCACAACTAATGCTCGACTGATACAAACAACATGCGGTGTGTTAATGACACTTGTCGTGACTTACCTACTGTGTGAACAACTCTCACCATGCTCAGCTGCCGCTTGACGTTCGCTATTTTCTAGCCTTGCGTCCGAGTGATGGCAAACAAAGTACTGCCCTTTCCCATCAGATGGTGGGCGTGTACAAACATGGGCAACAGACATTATGGATTATATGTCACATTTTAATATCTGACAGACATTTACAGACATTTTCGTCTCATTTCATCTTGTTAACGAAAACTCAGAGACGTTACTGTCCTGTTATCAGTGAGCGAGGAGCCATGCTCAGTTTGTCATCGCTGTGTAATTGTTATGAAAATAATACGTTGGTCATCATTGAGGAAAAGGCGACACCGCTGAGAACATTGGCTGAGACATGCAACCCAACTGTCAGTATGGGCGCTAGTGTTTAGTCATCACCAATTTTGCAAAATCTGGCCTCAGGGAATCTTGAGGACACCAAGAACCAAGAAAATTGGCTGAAAATACTATTGGGTTTTTAATTTTTTTTTTTTTATAACTACCAGAAATGTGCTTCATTGGAACCAAAATCATGGTCATGTACATCCTGTAATCCATCCTCACTAATAAATGCACATCTAGTTTAGTAAAGCTTGATATCTCTGCAGTCTTTAACATCCCCCTCTCATCTCTGTGTACTGCAGAGATGGGGGGTGGAGGGGGTAAGCTGCTCAATATTGCAGCAGACCAGTCATCCACAATCTGAATCGGTGTGCAAACACGTCTGTAATAGGAAATTTGTATCTAAGTCCGTCTCGGCTTTTGTTTTTTTCCCCGACAATGGTCTAATTTCATGGTGTGTCATGTTTATTTTCCTCAAGATGTTGGACTCCATGTGGAACGATTCAAATTTAATTTGTGGCTGAAAGATTCAAAACAGTTCCGACTCCCCGAGTTAGACCTTCTATACATGTAAAATCGAGTTGTGTCACAGGGGTGTGATTTATTGGAAAAGCTGTTTATTTTTAAGGGGCTCTGTGCTGATTTAAGCAGAAACAAAAAAGGCGAGAGACAATGCTGTTGTTTCAGACCTTTCTTTCTTATTACTTCAGGCGATGAAAGGCTTATTGACACCAAAAGAACAACTTGTTTTATCACAGTAACGTAGCACTTAATGTTCCATTATTTTTAAGGTTGTCAGTAAATTAATTTAGTTGTATTTAAATGGGTTGATATTCAATGTGCTCACTCGACCTTTCAATCACATTCAGTCTGTTCAGACTCATTTCAAGTGTAGTGTCTTTTCTTGTGTTTTTCTAACTGACTAACTCCTCTAACGGACTTTTTTTTTCTTCCCCCCTTTTCTGCACATGGAGGTGTATCTGGCAGCGCAGGCTCAAAACTGCTGTTGATGGAAGTGAGAGGTGTAGGATTGCCAGCTCAATACTGCTGTCCACCAAGGTGATCCCACTGACCTTTTAATGTCGTGTGGCAAGTGCTTCTTAGATATCCTTGGCGATTACATTGTGATTGGGCCATTCCAGACACATAACTTGGGGATTAAAATGCCTCCAGGAACCATTAAAGTGCTGATTACCTCAGCAACATCTGGGTGCAAAATAATGACTGGATACAACAGAAGAAGCCACTTAGGTTTTTGCAGTATTCAAATAGAGGTGTTGTGCTTTTGCCCCACAGGGTAAGAGACTTGATTCGGAAGTGTATTCTGTGGAATGCTTGCAGATCTGCCGACCTATAGCAAAGCCATGTGTCAGAGTGGATGTTTTGCTGACTGTCTTTGTGCACCATCATGCTGTGTGACTGATTTTAGCTCTTTTAGCTCTCCTCTTTTTCAGGGTGTCTCCTGCTGGAATGAGGACTGATGCGATAAACACAAAATGTCTGATGGTGTAAAAGTTGACTGACTTTTTTTTATTGGAATTTTATTGACTTTTTTGGATAAAGTACAAATAAAGTTAAAAAAAAAGTGCTACTTGGAAACCCAAAATGCAAGATAAGATCAATTCACAGAGACGAACTTGTGTATCCAACACCATACACTGTCTTTGTGTATTTGCTGCCTAAATGTTGGAAGAAAATGCATTTTGTTTGATCATCACAGACAAAAGTCTGATTTCTCTGAAATACTCTGCACTTTCTGTGAAATTGACCATAAACAACCTCCCATATCACATGCTCAAGTCATGCTTGAAGAAAGACGTGATGAACAATTGAACCAAAGTACTTATTCTTGCTTGTGACTACCACGTGTCTCGCCGACCTCTGAAGAAAACAAACATGGCTGTTACGGCCTCACAAAAAGACATCAGCAGATATTTTGACATCCGCTACCTCACTGCTGTGTCCCCCTCATTTCCTCCAGTAAGAGCGCAACTAATTCCCATGGCAACCCTCTGTGTGTGGTTGTCACATGCCTTGCAACTGTGTGCTGCTCAAATAATGTGTGATGCGTCTCCTTGTGAAATTTGTGTCGTGTACTGTGAATCCTCTACAAGCTGAATCCTACATTCATGAGAATTCTGTCTTTGTGACGAAGATGTCTGTGGCATTTTCGGTCTTTTGGGAGACAAGCAGAGTTTAGCACATCCAATGTCTTCTTAGAGAATATGACGTTCAAAATGTCCATTGCAAGATTAAGAGTCATGTAACAAACACATTTTGAAGATCAATATCTTTTGTTTCATTAATTTCTAATAGTGCTTTTGTTTATTTTAAATAAAAACTTCACTGGATGCACTGTCATACTATGTAGACATGCAACTGCAAGCCTGTTATTCATGATGGTTAGAGGCCTCTTTCCACGACTCTAGGATAAAATTGTCAGAACCAGGAAGTGCTTTAGGAGGCCTGGTTGTGGAGGAAACACATCATTGTTTTTGAATATTGGGTTCTATTTAAAGAAAGAGATCTGACAACATGTATTCATTTATTTAAAGTTTAGTGTTTGTTAAAACTGTAATATGTTATTAGAATTTCACATCCTGGTTTGCCACAGCATGTTGCCTCCTCCTTGCTCACTGCTAGTCTCTTCATATAAATCATATTGATTCCTCACCTCCTCCTTCCTTAATAGTTACACATGATACATGGATAGAAATAACATTTTCAATGGACTCGGTCACAGACGTTCTCAGTCAGCCTCAGGAGGTGATGAAAGTCGAGGTGTGAGAGGGACTGGGAACAGGATCAATGCTAAAGAAAATATGTTGAAATAAATAATGTCTCCTCGCGGGACGGTCTAGACCAGGTGTTCTTAACCTTTCGGACTTGTCCAGAACAAATATAGGAATAGGAATAGAACTGATTCATTTCTGTGATTCTTGATTTCTGATTTCAGAATTACTGATTTGTGTTTAATAGCATTACATGCAAACAAACCAAAACCTTGAATTGACATGAAACAGGTGTGAGCAGCGCCAAGATATTTATCATCAAAAAGTCCAACCAGCAGCAGAGGCAGGTGCAAGTCATGGCGATCAAATTTGCTAAAGAAAAAAAAAGAGAAAAAAAGAAAATTGGAAAAACTGTACATCCCGAATAAAATTTGGAATAAAATACATATAATAAAATGTCTAAATATCATAAAATATTTTCTTTCATAAATAAACTCTTAAGATGATAAGTAAAGTGGAAATGAAAGTATCCCCATAAAACTTAAGAATTTTAATTTTAAAAACTGCTCCAAGGTGCTTTCAAAAACCCTTTTTTACTGTTGGGGCGCCATCATGTTCTGTATCATTTTCCATAGTTGTTAACTATCACAAATTTGCAGCTGCCAAGTCGACTCAATGACACACTACTGCCACCGTATGTGGCAAGTGTATTAAAACTGAGTGTCTCATGGCCCAAAGGTCTAAAACAAAAAACTTGAAGTGACCCTCTAGGGGGCGCTCATGGCCCAACCATGGGCCCCAGCCCTATGGTTAAGGATCACTCGTCTAGAAGGCAAAGAAAGAAAGAAAAAAGCAGTTTCCTGATAAATAATATGAACAGTGTTTATTGTGGCAGTTCATTTTTATTTCTGCAGAAAACACTGAAACCTCTACTCATTCCTAAACTGCTCTGGAACTGCCAAAAAAATAAACAACTACCACGGCAGCAGCTGCTTCGAACCATCAGGTCTTTGTCATTGTGGTGCAGATGAACTCTATAATTGTATTCATAAAGATGATGCTCTACAAGTCATTGTCATGAGTCATTATTCTTTAATTATTTCTCCTGCTGGGGAACAATGCATCTCTGACATTGCCGTCACCTAACGCTGTCACCCCTGACTTCACTGTCACTGTCCTGAATAACACCGTTCCGAGAGCAACAAGGCAGACGCGTGTGTTTGTGACCGACTCGGATGGGCTGAAATGCATCTGCATGCCTCCATTATGGAAGTGCACGACAAAGTATAAATGTTGCATCCGCACACACACACAAAAAAGAAAAAGCTTTGCATTCTGAAAAGCGCAATATTTATGGTGGGTTTACAGAAATTGTTCAAAGAAACACACCGACCTGCTCTTCTACTGAGGACCGAGGTCTCATGCATTATTTACCACGCCGGAGAAGAAGCATCAGTAATCAACTTCTAAACAAGATGAGTGGGTAGTTTTAACAATTCTGTCAGGAACTTGCGCGTCATGTTCTCCGGCTAATTTAGCTGTGACAAAGTAGGGAGCCAAGACACAAACAGGAGGGGAGACTTATCGATGCTTCAGTGCTCCAATGATGAGCCGATTTGCTCAGTTGACAACCAGACAGGTTCTCATTGTACCTGTTCGCCGTGCATTTTGCCTGATTCGTGTTGTTCTTCTGCCACTTCAACGTGCGTCTGCAAGACCTTATTACGCACCTTTGAACATCAAATGAAATGTGCTGTATATTTAACATACATACTTGATGATATTGTACATTTGCTGTACCATTTTCAGTTTTCGTTGATGCTCATTGATCGTCACAGCACAACTAATCCGTCAATTTGTCAACCTTTGTCGCTCACCTTCTTCCAATGTCATGGTGGACTTCTCCTCAGGTGTACGTGTCTAATCATCAGCCTTGTGTCTTCTCCTTCAGTCGCACGGTTTTAGGAGCCATTAATCATGACTGGCCTCACTGATGGTCGGGCAGGCTCTCATTCCCTTCTGCTCATTTAATATCTATTTCTTCAGGGTCTTCTTAACCTCTGAGTTCTCGCCGCAGACCACAACCTTGTTCACAAACAGCATTGTGCCTCACCAGTCCTTGTTGATACAAGGAGCATTATGGGAGATTGGCCTCAAATTGACTTGCAAAGGAGTGAGTCATGTTTCGTTTCTCTTATTTTGTCATTTCCTGTGTTGCTGTTGTTTCCTTTTCCTTCTCTCTTCAGCTTCACAGCAGAGCAGCTGGAGCCTATTCCGCTGATGAGACTCCACTGAGCTCCACACCTGGGTTCTGCGCTGCCAGATGGTTGCTTCACGTCCTCACGGTAAACTCTCTCTCGATCCTCTGCGCTCTCATACTCCTGTTTATATTCCAAATTTTGTGTGTGCTTGATCTTCTTTCTGTCGCCTCCTTAGTTTGTTCTCCTTCTTGTTCGCCATGACATGGCGACTTCATCTGGCTATCAGAGAAGACACAAGTACATAGCAGACATTTTGGGGTTCAAACAGGTGTTACTGTTGCTGTAGCACCTGAAGACCATGTTGGGGTCTCATGTTATAATGCCTTGACCCTAGGTCGGGTCAACAGGTGTGTACCAGGATTTTGTTTTTATGCCAATGACTTGTGTTTACAATGACACACAGATAACGTTGCTCACATGTATTCTAATGCTGTGTGTGACCCACAACGCTGCATCAAACCGCAGCTCTTCACTTCTCTGTTTCCAGCAAAACTAAAATGAGCTGGCTCAAATGTTACAAATGGCCGCATGGAGAAAGAGAGCGAACGTTCAAAAGTGAACTGCAATGATCCTTAACTTCATGGGACACTCCACCACATATGTGGAGATTGCATTTTGCCTGTCAGCACTATGGTAGCTTTAGGTTGCTAGGGACAGATCACTTCCAAATTCCTGCCATGAGTGTGTAGTCACTATCAATGCAACAGATGTTCATAGCGTTTGGGCAATGGCTACGGCACACAAAGGGTTAATAGTCGGTCTTGTCCTATCTCAGAGCCAAACATCACTCTCTGATTGGCTGCTGGTTTTTAGCTAGCGTGGGTGATTGGCCGTCTGTGCTCTCACTCCATCAGCTTGGAAAAGCTCCTGTGGTAAATGACTTGTGGTAAATGCACTTTTCATGCTTATCCAGCAACCAAAGTGCTTTACACCAAGTCACCCATTCATACACACATTCACACACTGACGGCAGTAGGCTGCGACCCAGTGCGCCATCTGAAACAACAGGAGCAAACCTGGGTGAAGTGTCTTGCTCTGGGACACGAAGACACAAGCATGTCAGGAGCAGGGACTGAGCCGGCCACCTCTCAGTCACAGGCTGACTACAATACCTTTTTTTATTATCATTATCAAAAAATAAATAAATCATTATATAGCATGCACCATCTTAAAGTGAAACGTTACAGCCATTCCAGTGAGGACAGAAGATGGAAGGAACAATAGTACATACAAAGACACACGACTTGTGTAACAACTCCTGAAAGAGAACAGAGCTGGAAGTTTTCATTCAAATTTGGAGAATGAATCGGTCACACTTTAGATTGTGAATGTGAATTGATCATAGACTAACTACTTGTTTATTTGCAGTTAATACTCTACGAATAGTTTTGTTTAGGGTGAACCTTTCGGTGACTATCCCATGGTGAAAACTGGACCGTCTTAACAATACACTATTATAGTGGATATTATGCTGCCAATTCACATATGAACAAGTAGTTTATTCAGGGTAATAAATGTTCCCTGATCTAAAGTGTGGCCAATGAATCCAGAGTACATACTATATGTAGAATAGTGTCCATCATATTTTAGTTACAGTACCATTGTTAAGACTTATTTAATTACTTTCATGAGGCAAAATCCATTTTTTTCTCCTTCTCTCCAAGTCCTTTGCCTACTTACAGCTCCTGTGTTTGTTGTTTTCAGTATAGCATGCCACCTGACTAACCTCTATGAATCGACCCATTGACTTGTTGAAACAATTTTTTCTGGCTATTTCAAACTTGTCAAATAATCTCCCTCCCGGTCAGTGCAAATGCCCCCCTGACCTGAACACTTTGACCTTTGCTGACAACCTCCTGACCAATCCCTGTCAGACAACTGTTAAGGTTGACAGGGACAATCTGGAGTTGTATACGGCTGAAAACAGGAAGAAGCCATGTATGATCCGAACTTCATTGAAAGTAATTTACACCCAACAGTTGAAACCTTAGTAGAAAGTCCACAGTGAATAATTTTATGTTCCTCAAATGAGATGGAAAAACAAACTTGGCGTCCCAAGCCACCAGGCTGCAGCAACCCATTGAGTGCAGGCCCGCAAAGGGAGTCTAAAACATTAAGTGTAAAAACCAAAAGGTGGAGCTTAAGGTCACAAATCCTACCTAGTTTACTTACTCCTCTCCTCCGAGTCCCTGCGCTCACGATGCTCTGGTCAAATGTTCCCCGAATGCAAGAGAGACAGAGCCTACCTCAGACACGGCTGTGAAGTGAAGTGCCCCCTGTTAGAGAGGTGAAGCCCACAGTCATTGGCAGAACCAGTTCACTATTGAGCTCAAGAGATTTTGACATTGCCAGAATTTACATCAATATGTTCCCACCCAATAAACAGAATTAATAACACAACTTAAACCCCTTTTCTACAGAGGTCTTCCCAGAAATGTTAACAGCTTCAAATGTCATTTTTTTTCTCCATAATATTCACTGGAAGAAGTGTCAGGCAAGAGCAGCTTAGTTCATCAAATCAGCTGCTACAAGGATCAACACAGACTTCAGGCCCTTCACCTACTGTAAATGAGTGCCTCGTGGCTCCAACACTTAATCCAGATTAACTTGGGAAGTAAACCATAAGAGCTTTCTCAATTTAAATCTGGATGTAAAATGTTGAAATGTAATTATGGGGAGTCAGAGTGAATTATCGTGACGGTATTTCACGCGTTTCTTGCACTCAACACATTCTGTGTGTCGATGTTTGAAACCATCACAGATGGTCAGTTAAACAGTTAAAGGACCTAAGAAATGGATGTATGACAATGAGAAGAAACATTGGAAACATCAGATCTTTCGTTCTGTCATTTCTCATGGTGGTACATAGTTCATGATGTGAGTGAGATATACCTGGCTTTTTGCAGCAAATCATTTCGACAAGACTCTTCGCACGTTGGCTTGTTTGATCAGGTCTGAGTGTGTCAGTCCCACAGCACCGTAGCTTCTGTCCATTTTTTTCTTTTTCAACTTCGTGTTTCAATGTGAAGCTGCACTTTGTCTCTGGTTTCTATCTGCATTCAAGACTTTGTTTTCCTTTTCTCAAATAATGAATGATTTCCTGCTCATCATTCAGAGACATTCCAAAGCAAAATAATAAAGTTCTACGTTGGAGAAAGGTTCATGTCGTACAAAGAGAGAAGTGTGACCTGCATATCTGCGTCTTGTTGAAGAGTTTGCTGAGATCTCAAGTGATGCTTAACTTTTCAAATGCTTAAGCCACATATTTGCGTCAAGCTCTCCTCCTTAATTTCACAGAATTCACATCTCTATGAGCCGCAGATTGGACCTTTGGTTGGACTTTGCACTGAATTTACAATGACCAATCACATTCTTGTTTTTCTAGTACCCATCAATGAATCCATATATAAAATGCAACTTTCATTGTGGTGCACAATGAAAAACACTGCAAAAATGTGATCAGAAAAACAAACAAACAAACAGTATTAAATAGCAATGTTAATAAATAAAAAAACAAAAAACAATAAAGTGTGTTGGTAGCATCACATCCCAGTAGCACATACAAAGCATTCTCTTGAATGTTTCTTCTCAGTTAGAATGTATTTTCTGTATTTTTCTTCATAGAGTTGCCTCTGTTGTAGTTGCCGTGAAACCAAATAAAACAAAAGACAGAATGCATCTGACCAATCAGCAAAGACTAACTCAACATGGTCCAATAAACAACAAGCAAGAACTCTCCTAGCAAGTAGCGGTGAGCTTTACAATCTTTGATTTCAAAGTACTGTTTCAATGAAACTTTTATATTTTTCAAGTGAGAAAGAGAGAGAGAGACGCCTTCTTTTTTGTTTTCATATCTACATAATTACTTCAAATACAGTGACAGCGCAGCCAAGAGTTTACCTGGTTTGTCAAAAGCTCTATGAGTGTCCTAAACCAATCTGGGTGTTTTGAAAGGATGACAAGAAAATGGTCACCAAGTTCTCTGAAAAATAATAAATGAAGAACAAAACACACATGAACATCGGATGCATTCATGGTTGCAAATTGATATTTCTGCATTCTGTTGAGTCATAAGTGGCCCATGTATTTCACAAGAAGAATCTGATGTCTTAACATGTTCAATCATTCATTTCGTGCTATTGATATACACGTACATATTTTTTGTTTTGTCGGCCACTTATCAGAGGGCAGAAAGGCAGCTGTAGTGAAACTCCACAGCCAGACCGGCACATCCAGCAGAAGAAACGGGTCATGTACTTCACTGCTCATGAGTTTATTATGGATGTTTAATGGGAAAAAACACAGTTCATTAGTCAATTGTGTGGTTGCTTTTTGCTGATGTTGGTACATACAAACCACAGATTGTAAAAGACAATGTGATCCTCAATTAGCGGTAGGAGAAAACTCATTAGGAAACAATTACCGTCACACTTTCCCATGAGTCCCAACAGAGCACTCCCACCATCGTAGGTTACAGAATAAAATTAAAGAAAGGCAGAGAATTGCAGTCGTCTGCACCTGTAGATTCGTCTGCAGGAGTCTTCACCAGCTGTTCTGGAAATGTGCAGGGCTATTTTAGTAAACAGGAGGTAATGTTACAAGAATTCACCTTCTTTAACCTCATTCATCTGCTCTAATAACACATAGGCAGCTTGCTATATTATCCGTTTGTGCAGATAATCTACTGTCGTGTAACCTATTTCATATTTTCTGCATTTATATTAGATCAAATGAAGTCTATAAATCAAATTTTGATTCTCCTGTGGCATCACATTCTGCTTTCTGTGAAAAAAAAAACAAAAAACAGTAATACATTCATATACCTTATGTTGCGTAGTCCAACATCCACCTAAGGTAAGTCAAGGTAAGGTAGCTTTTATTGTCGATTCTTCCATATGCATTCCATATGAAGGCGTATCATCAATTGTCCACTAGATGTTCCTAGGCTGACGGACGACTCGGCTTTCTTTTGAATGAAATGTGTTCCCTCCTTTCCTGCTGCCATACTTCACCGGACAATATAGCGAGTTAACCCTGATGTCACTTGGTATATACTTGGTATATACAGCACCTCTAATTTGACCACACAATTTCGATTGAGGGAGTGGTCCTTGTCAGACCCACAACACCAAAGACTGTCTGCACCACAGAGCTTATAGCTAACATGATGTCTCACTTCTAAACTTTATTGATACTCTTGGACTGTCAAAGTTTGCTTTGTGGTTTAAAAGTTGGCGAAAAACAAAATGCACAACAAAATAAATGTGCTTCACATTGTGAAGAGAAAAAGAATAATCGTCCTTATGAAGCAAGTTCAGGCCAAGAATGCTAAGGATTTGTCTGGAAACTCAAAACTACAGTAAGATCATGCAAAAGAGAAGTCATAAAATTATAACACTTTCAAGTAAGTAAATAAATACATAAATTATGATATATTTTGCCATATTGCCCCCCCCCCCCTTTTTTTTATTTTTAGGACTTTAAGAACAGAGGTTCCTTTGTTGGTGTGTCTCGGGATTTTTTTCAGTGAACCAAAGGTGCCGTGGCTTTAAAAATGTTGAAAAACACTGCTGTAATGTACTGACATGGGGGAAAGCAGACTTTTGCGTCCTATGTTGACGGCGACGGCAGCCATCAGCGTTGCTGTTGACACATTAGGCTTTCAATTGAAACACATTCGCTTTCCGCGGCATATGCGGATGCCGTAAAAGAAAGATGGAGGTTATGGTTAGGAAAGCAATATGATGGTGCTCCTTTCACGCTACATGTAATAATCTGACAGTTGCTATTTAAAACCTCTCGCCGTGCGTTTCTGTCACGGCGATGGCACAGCTTTTCCAAACGTTCTTGCACCACAGGATTCAATTGAAAGCCTAATGTGTCAAAGCAGAACGCTGACGTCTGGACCGCTGCTCCAACCAACTGCTGCTTTCCTAAAATTCAAAACAGTTTCAGGATGGATCGGAAAAGTTGTAAAATGAAATGGTATAACAAAGAAGAGCCGACATCAGTGAGCCCTGTTCCCCTCAAGTGCTTCTGAACTGTCTGAAATTGCGCATGACCTTTAAGTATGTACTAATTAAGAAGTTTAAATTATCTTTCTTTCCTGTTCCCTGGATAAAACAAGTCTTTTCCATTGAAATCTGCCTTGTTGAAATGTCATCCCTCTAATTAGATTGAGTTGGACTTAGCCGCGTAATTCACTCGTTTACCTATACTGTTTAAATCAAAGTTACATTCACAAGCGAAGTTCAAAATGAGTCGCAGAATAAAAATGGACACAAAACCTGAATATTTATGAAAATAATCTAGGATCATGTCTCTTTAGTGTTATGTAGGTGACATAGAGTGTGAATGATAAACACAAATGTTCCACAATGCAAGCATGTTAACTGGTAATAGTTAACAGTTAAATATTAGCAATTAATATGATTAACTGGTAATATTTGTATTTTTGTCCTGCAGGTGTGAGCTGCTTGGCTGGAGTATTTCATACATGAAGTAGTCAGCTGGCGAAATGATGGTATGACTAAATGTTGGGAATTGAGGGGTGTGTCTAGTTTCCAAAAATGACTCTCAACATGTGATTCATTTTGAGTGTTAGTTGTTCCTCAGCGGTTGTTGTGTTGTCACCTGTGTTTCCTCTGCAAGGACTGTCAGTAGTTGCTCGCACAGTGCGCAACGCCATATGGCAACAATACAAAACTACACAAAGAGCAGACTGAAGGAGTTTACAATGTTCCATGAAGTACCAGCTGTTTAATGAACATGTGGTCTTTGGGGGCTGACTCATAATAATGCTCCTATGTTTACATTGAACAGCACATATAAGTTGGGAGTTTGCTCCACAGGCAAGACAAAAGATTTTACGTGATTGTTACGATAACAAAACTGGAGCGAATGTTGGCGATGCTTCTTTAAATCAAAGATTCTGTGTTTCCCGGTTTCAGAAAGGAAAGTAGTAAGTGGTGCTCATAGATGTCACATTAAGATTTGCGAATCCTGTTTGCGCGTGCAAAATGAAGGCTTCATGTCTTAGTTGGCGTTGAATATTTATTGATAATTGTATTTGCATTTTCTCCTCCCAGAAAACTTGCCCCAACAGCGTTTTAATTGCCGCCAAGTACGAACTGGGCTGTGCACACCACTCTGCGTGAGACCTTTGTACTTTGTCTTGATGACTTCTTTTTTTCTCGAGACACAACACAACTGCCGCAAATATTCCTTTTTATTTATGATTTAATTATTAACATCGGGGGAAAATATCCATGTGTGTTTGATAGCTACACAGCGTGTCCTAGCTAAATGTAAGAGGAGTTAATACATATTTATTAAAACAGGTTTATTTATTTATGTTTTTATTTACCTGTATTATGCAACAGCCTTAACAAGGAATACATTTATATAAGACGCCAACTCTTTCCATCCTCTCAATCCAATGACCGTGATGGAAGAGAACCGACGCGCAAACGTATCGACCAGCTTTTTCTTCGGCTTCGTATGTGAAATTGGATTGCCGTCTGACTGGAATCCTTGTAAATAAAGTGTTCCTGCCATGAATGCCTCGTTGACAACAACACACATCTTAATGCTACACGTTATTTCCGATGAGTCAACACGTTCAAACCTCATATTTTCACAAACAACTCCTATAACTAAGAGTATGCATCCAGATATGAAAGGAAATGGGATTGCTTGAAGTGATCGGTCACAAGACTTTTTTTTTTTTTTTTTTTGCGTGATGACTGGCAGCCCTTCAATCACGCATCTTCCACGCCAAATGAATGACAGCGCAGCGATGGCTTTTTATTGTGTCGATGTTGCTACGTGAAAGAGTGGCATTTTCTATTCAGTGTTTCATTTGCTGAACATAAATTGCATGTTGTGGTTTGTCAACGTACCACTTTGAGCTGTGACTTGAAATCTCAAGGTTTGCGTGGCATACGAATCCATAATAAAGTCACCGTGGCATTTCTGCGCCCTGACATTTGTAAGTCATTGGATGATGCTGCCAGTTCATTATCTTTGAAATTAGAGCAGCTGCAATGGTGACGCCACTTCAACCCATAGAATTCACTCAAGGATGTCAAAACCCCCAGAATAACAAATAAGTGCGCATGCTGCCACCTTCTTCATTTATCGTCTCACGCCAGTGCAGGTGGGTCAGGGTCGTGGGGTGCGCACGCTCATCGTGGCTGTCGTTGAGGGGGGTTCACCCGGGACAGGTTGCCATTTATCACAGGAAAGACAGTCTCTCACGCACACACAGACTTGCTCTTGTACACTTTTGGGTGTGGAAGCGATTTGAACACTTCCGTTTCTTATCAGAGGAATAATTTAAAGCGAAAAAATGTCCATCTCATCAGTTCATGATGGGGCCGTTGCAGAACGGAGGCAACATTATTACAGTAAATCTTCCTCTTTCCGCTGGCCTCCTCCACTTTAACCTATCTTGATCATCATCCCTAGTCATGCCTATCCTCTTCATGTCCTCGGGCAACATTATTGAGTAGTTTCTTAAAATGTATCAAGTTATACCGCATTAACATAACATGCACTCTGCTAACTGACCCCAGCGCTTCTGGTTTGTTGTAATTCCTCACAGAAGCTCACATTTGTTGCTTAAAGTTGGATCAGAGGTTTGCGTTTAACAGCTTCGGGCTTAAACTATGAAACATTATTTTGAAAAATCTTTGCTAACAGATAACATATAATGAATGGAAATGTGGTGAAATGAAGTAATTATAGTTATATTTTCTATAATAAAATGATTTAATAAACATATGTTTGTGGAAAAAATGTATATTATATTCAGGGGACTGAATGAGGAATGTGACTTCAATAGTTCCACTGTTAAAATCATTCAGAATATAAAAGCCAATATTTTCTATTTATTTATTTATTTTTGTGAAACAGAATGTGTATTTTCTTTTCTGCTATGACTGTTGACCTTGAGGAGTTTTGACCTCTTAAATGTAAATATCTTGACCAGTAAGTATGAGTGCTGGTGGTTTTTGCTATAAAACTGTTGCTTGGTGGATATTTGATCACAGGAACATGATGTTTTTCAACAATCGTTTATGTAGCAGTATGTTCTAATGTATAAAAAAAAGATTTACAAAAAGCATTTAAAAGATGGTTTATATATATATATATATATATATATATATATATATATATATATATATATATATATATATATATATATATATATATATATATATGTATATAGATATATATAGATCAGTGTTTTTGCTGGACAGGAATGTGAAAGGAAAGGAAGTACCCTTGTTGTGTGGCTGATGTACTCGTGACTGAATCTTGAACGGTGGCTGAACACATGACATTTTCAACAGTTCCTCCCAGCTCGACCCCAGTGGTGTTAAACTCAGTGTAAAAAAAATGATTAGTGGACTAACCTGTTAAGGAATGCCACTGACTGCTAAAATAATTCAATGTATTTTCTGGAATTATATCTTTGAGCAGAGCCAGAACATCGCAGGACCATCTTGGGTTGAATAGTTGCTGCCGCTCGTCCTCCTTTGTCTCCTTAAAGCACAAATATATTGCAGCAGTCAAGATCTATGATCGGTGGCCTCCGCCACGAGGCACATGGGAGATTCAATAGCTTGCTAGTTAGCTTCAGAGTGTTTCAGTTACGAGGTGATCAGTTCAGTTCAGCCATGGCTTATTTATCTCCAGTATTCCGTGGGCATGACAGGGACTCTTAGTGCCATTAAAGGAGTGGACATGTATCACCCGGAGACCTGCTGGTGAGAAATTAGTGGGGGAAAAATGTGTGTCATGGTTAATGATCATGTAAATCTTCTATTGCTCACCCGGGAAAGCGTCTTCAAGGGCAATGCTTAACTGCCGTGAAATCACATGTATTGTGGGAGGGTGGCGTTTGGTCAGTGGACACTGTGGCTTATTTCCACCAAAGCTTTCTGGCCATACAGTCATGGATGCGGCAACAGCTAGGTTATCGTCCAGGAGTTGGGGAAAAAGCAAAGTTTAGCGTGAACATGGAACCAGAAGGATGGTGCTTATATTGACTCGAGTTAGATGGTGTAAAACCACATTTTGGAATCAACAGTGTCTGCTGCAGCTACTCATACGTCCTGCTCGTAATTCCTTTTGCTGTAATTCATGCAATTGTGTGTGCAGCTCACTCAGTTTAGAGCAGTGTTAGATGACAACTGAGAAGGGAAGACAATGAATTTAGAAATCACATTGAAATGTCGCTTCAAAATTCTTGTTGAAGTCAGTACATGACCACATTCATGTGTTTTGTACAGTATAGCATGGTGACTGCAGCGGTTACAGTGAGAAGTGTTTTCATTTTTAGCGGCTAAAGAGAGAAGTTCCTTGCCCTGCTGACGTGAAACATTGTGGAAAAGTCTGATACTCTTTGGAAAAATGATGAACTTCGAAACTGAAGCTCACTTTTTTTGAGCTCCATATCTTTGCTCCCAAGAAACTGCCATTTTTGTCTCACTGACCGCCATGATATAAAAGCAAATTTTCTAAGTCCTACTGCTGCTTCAATTGAGTGGTGTCATCGAAACCATAAGCCTTTGCAACTTGCCCTTTGAATATTAGCAGTCTCCCCACTAAAGTTCTTCCTGATGGGACTTGTAGTTTGTCACCAGTCATTGCTGTTTGGATACTCACATGTTACACCTTACAGACGTCACCATTGAGACATTTCCTTCTCAAACCCCCACCTCACAGGAGGTAGGTGTTTTATGAGTCATGCTCTGGATTATTGCCACCAAAACTGGCCTTGAGTTAAACAGTATTTCTTCCACAGTTATGTGACATTTCAAAATGTCTTTTTTTTTGTGTTAACTTGTACCGTCCACACAGACTCATTCTAAGTGCATATTCTGCCACTGATAATGTAGCATTACACACAGTTTCATTTCTTCAGCTCTCAAATGCTATGACACAGAATGGAAAAGTCCATATTATTTTCCTACTTGTTGGTAGGCGGCAGCTTGATGTTAATCCAAGATGACTTTGTCGACATGTTTCAATGAAATGGGTTTTTCCAGCATGATGCAATAGTCCAGTCATATCCTTACTGCTTTTCCGAGCTGTTACAGAGCTCCTTCCCACAAATCCCATTTTTTATAAATATGCAATATGGAGATTTCATTCCAGTGACAACTGCTGGATAAAATGACTATAGATACAGTAAATGCTGCCTGACCTTTCGTCGACTAAAATTGCTTTTGAAGGACAGAGGAAAGTTGTTTGTGAAATAAAAGGGGAACATTAAGTTGCTGAGGTGACCCTGAGTCCATCATCTTCCAGTTTCCTCTTTGGACCCCAGCGTCTTATTCACACTTACGATCGCTTAAGACACCCATTCTCCTATGAATGCATTTGATGATGAACCAAGCGGGATTCAAATAACAAGATTTTAACTTGCCACTTTGCATCCCAGTGTCTCTCTCTGATAAGTCAACATTAATAGTCACATCAGTGTCAGATTTGACTTTTCCCACAGTCTGTTCTGCCCTGTTCGCTCAAGCTGTCACATCAGCATTACTGTAAAATGGAAGCTAGTTTTGACCTTTTTTTTTTTTTTTTTTGGTGCCCAGTCTGAAAAGTGGTTGATCATCAAATGTGACTGAAGGAATGCAATGAGGAAGAGCTCAGAAAGCAATGAGACTGAAGTTGAGGAGACAGAAGATGGGATCTGTGCACTTTTGGCATCTTTAAATTCTAATCCATCCAGGATATCTCTTCGGATCTATACCGTGTCAATCAATGTTCAGCAGTCTTCCACAAATGGCATCATGCCTGTGCAAATGCCAACCAGCAGACAGTGGATTATCAAATCAGGGCAATAACATTTCTCAATGAATGTTCATGAATTATGAAGCTTCTGCGGTCACCGCCGTGAGTTCATAAAGATGTGCATTATTTTTTTTTGGTTCTTAAATATCTGCGTTGACAGTAAAATATGATTTTATTAGGTATATAATAATGAAAATATAAACAGTGTGTTAATGGCTAAAATGTTTTTCTAGTTGTGCCGCTGCAGATGACGGGAAAACGGATCATGTATATAGAAACATCTCAACTGATATGGGAGTTTTCTTTTTTTTTCTTCAACCATAATTCTTTCCAAATGAGGGATGGGCTGTAATAACTTCATTACAGAACAGAAGCCCAATGACTTGCGGAGGCAAAAACTCATCAATGCCGTTGTTATTTTTGCACCACTCCTCTCAGTTGAGTGTTTTTGCCTTTGGGCTCCTCCTACAGTAGTAGTTTCTGTAAATACACCAGTGTTCAGGTCACAAGTTGATGGAGAACAACAACTATTAGCGGTTGTTACACTGGTCGATCCGGAGAACTTACCCTGAAGTGAAAATCCATGTTCAAGTTCGGCTTGCACAAGCTGCATGATTCCTGTCCAAAAATCAGAATAGCAAATTGCTTAGAAACCCAACATATCTTGAATAAAAAAAGTAGTAATTAGTTTTGTTTGCTTTTGCTATTGTAGCTCCTCCATAAGACACATCTTGGTTCATAAGTGGTTTTGTGGTACAGCAGTGTTTTTAACCCGTGGGCCATGAGAGAGTGTCAGGTGTGCCGTGGGAAATGATCCAGTTTCACCTCATTTGTCCAGAGCTAGAGGTGGATGATGTCATGACATTAAATCATGAACAATGTTGACAAGCTCCCAATGTAAGAGGATGACATGGATTTGGTCACATTCTTTCTATACACTATATGTCTATACATACTATACATCACTGACAGATGTGCTGCGCATGGTGCTCCTCTTCAAGCACAAAAACAGTGACGAAGCTGGGCCAATGCCCAAATTCAAATTGTTTTTAAACCTGATGTGCCTCTAATTTGACCACGCACCTTCACGACAGAATCATAACTAGTTCCTTGTTGGCCCCGCGATACCAAGATCAGTGTGCACCGCGGAGCTAACTGAGGTAGCAGAGGTAATGTGAAGTCTCACTTCAAAAGTTTGTTGACACTAGCAGACCATCAATATTTGATTTGTTGTTTAAAAGTTAGCTAAAAACTCAATACAAGACCAAATAAATACTCTCCAAAAGGTAAGGAGAGATAGAGTCACTGTTATTATGAAACTGAGACAAAGAATGTTTAAAATTTGTCTGGAAATTAGACAGGAAACTCAAATAAAACCATGCAAAACAGAAAACAGCCTTTTAAAATATGTAAATAAATCATCACATATTTCTGCCATGTCGCCCGTCCCTTTCTAGAAACATTTTTAAACAAATAATTTTTCTGCAATTTGTTTCTGAATATTACATACATTTTTTTCATTTTCATTTTCCACTGGACTTTCGATTAACCACAATTGTGATATGGCCAAGGCTCTGTTGGTGCTGTGCCTCGGGATTTTTTCAGTGGACAAAGTGTACCTTGGCTTAACAAAGGCTGAAAAACTCTGGGGTTCAGCACCTGGATTCTGTGTAACCCCTCGGTTCCACTGCATCTTCCGCCATTGCCAAAGTGTCAGAGCCATGCTGAGCTTCCTCTCTGGAAGCCTACCAGGAGCATTTCAGAGTCTGCTGCACTTGGATTCTCCAGTTCACTCGATCACATTAGGACCGCAGCATCGCGTGATATTGGCCTTTAAAGGGAACGACAAACCAACAAACGGTTATTTGGCCAGTCCGACCCGTGTCTGCCGTGCTTGCTCTTTATTGCATCACCGTTCCTTGGAGCTAAACTTGAAGTCTTCTCTGGTTGACATTCCGCTGAGGTCTGACCTGACAGCGAGGACAGTCCTCCTCCATCTTTGGGCCAGAGCTCTTTTACTCGCAGGTGTATGTTTGCGCTAACAAGTGCGTCGGCACCTAGTGCCAAAGGGTTGCTCTCTCTATAGTGCCCCCTTTTTTATGACATTCTTAAACATATATATTCATGCTATATGGGGTGAACTGCATATTTTTGGACCTGGAACACCAGTGTGTGAGGGACCTCCATATGTCAGCTGGCAAAACTCTTTATCTTAAATCCTATTTTTGTTCTTTCTCTTTGCACTCTTGGTTGTGTCTGATAGAACAAGATCACAGGCCTCCCTTGGCTGTTAAAGCTGGGACCCAACCTTCTCCTAAGAATCTCTGACCTCTGCCTCCACTTAACTTATGAGAAACAAGCCAGTTCAGTCGACTTTATATGAGCCACGTCATGCTTATTTCCATTCGGTATGACGCTGTTTTGTGATTATATAATTTGGCTATTTACTTACAAGCTTTCTTTACTTTGCCCTTGACTTCATTTCTACTTGAAACCATGGTGAATATGATGCCGAAATCATCCCTACTTTTTGATGTTTCTTCTTTATAACAGAGCTGTAGCTGTTGATGTCTTATTCATCGAAGGACGTGTACCTCCGCAAGCTAATTAAAGTATTATGCCTTCAGCCTTCACACTCTTTGGCCAAGGATCACCTATTTTGGCCATCGACTGTTTGCATTTTCCCCCAGCAGATCAGCAGACCGTGTTTTTAAGGTAGAATGGAGATAAATGATCAGCATGACCTTGTAGTTTAATGGACAGGAAAGATAAACATACTTGTTCCTTGTATTATGCATGAAGGCAACGGCGTGAACAAGTCAATATGTCGGCGAGAGAATCAAACCAAGGTGAACACCGTGATCGACTGCAGCGCTTGCGTAGGAATCAAAAAGTTTCTCCCTGAGAGTGTGCACTGTAGGTACATAAGACTTGGTGGCACTCTGTTGTGATAAACTGCAACATATAATATTTTGTATTATTATTCGATGTAGTAAAATGTGTGGTAGTAGCATTAGTGGTTTCTTATGACGAAGTTGCTGTGTAGAAATTCATATTTTATATTATTAAATTATTCATCTAGTTTAAGGGACAGAAAAAAAATACTTTCAACCATTTCCGGCTGAAATTGAACCGTGAATATGCCCTTTATAGAGCCAATAGTGAGAAAACATCAGGCAGTCTCTAATGACTCCTGCAAGTCGAGAAAAACTCACATCTGGAGACACTTGTGCTGACACTTTTCCCACCGCATCAGGGTGCCAGATCTTAAAGCGAAGGGACAGTTCTCTCCTTCAGCCGCTCTCGCTCCACGACGCACGCTGACAGCTGGATCCAGAGCCAGGTCAGGGCACCAGGCTGTTTGTGCTAATGGACTGCTGACCAAGCAATAAAACAAAACACTCAGGAGATACCTGCAGCAGGCTTCTCACCTCGGCCACTTGGATTGGATTTGCATCACCATGACTGGAGCCCATGGTTCTGTGAGGACTCCACATTTTCTAAGATATATATATATATATATATATATATATATATATATATATATATATATATATATATATATATATATATATATATATATATATATATATATATATTAATGGAAATTATAATTACGGCTTGTGGACCTCTGGTCTGTGTAGAAAGTGGAACAAAACTATTGCTACATATAGTGTTCGTATTAGCTAAGAAAAGGTTAAGTTCAAGTTAAGAAAAAAGAAATATTGTATTTTTTATGTTAAAATGACTTGTTAATAATAATAATAATAATAATAATAATAATAGAATAGAATATCATGGTAGTTTGGGCTGTTTTTTCATAAATCGAAGTCCATATTTGCCCACTCACTATTTAAATTAATTAGAAACTACACAGTATTGCTATCACCACACATTTAATGTGAAAAATGCCTTTTTAATGCTGGTATGCTGCCAGTTTGGACAGACAATTGATACATTTGCATACATTTACACTACATTTGATTTGAATGAGTAAGATGAGTAACAAAATAACTGAAAAAAGAATCACATTTCATTCCTTTCATTTCACAGAATTTTGTGCCACAAAATTGTATTGCCACCCGAGTAAATACTATTTTTATTGTCGCGTGGAACTCGCACAAATGCATTTCAGTCACTTCATTCACCAAATGGATTTCAGTCAAATGTGTGGTGACAGAATCTAAAAGGAGCGTATGTGTTCTCTGTAACTCAACGGGGCAAGAATAGAGATGATGTTCGCTACGAAAACTGACTGTGGTGACATGGATGTCTTGGGAGCTGGCTTTTAGCGCTAGGTGCAAACCTGTGCTTGCGTATAGAAGATATCAGAGCAGATGCAGCTTCACAATCGTACCTACTGCCCTTCGTTGGTCTCTCCACGCTGCGGATCTGTCTACATCTAGACAATCGCACACTGGCCGCTGTTTTGCTTGCATCATCATTACACCCAGTTACGGTCGTGTTGTTTGGGTGCTAAAAGTTTTGGTGGCTGAATTTTCGGTCCATCACAAATTTGATTAGTCGAAAAGGGACCACAGTCACAACAAGGCTGCTGAGGATTGTTACTGTCGAAATATGCGGCCATTTTTGTAGTTTTTTGTCTCTCTTCTTGTTTTAACTGTACATTTCCTGTGTGGCGGCTTTATTATTTGTAAACCTGAGTTACATATGACTGAATAATACATACGTTTAAGGTGGGTTTTTTTTATGTGGGTGTTAGAGATGAAATGCCCCAAAAAAAAACCCAAAAGAAAAATATGCTGCTATCTGTCTGTCTGTCTGTCTGTCATCTATCTATCTATCTTTTTGGTCTGAATTGTTGAATTGAACTGTGGAGCTGCTGGAGCAACTGAGTGGACCTGGAACCTCTTGAGTATCATTGCACTGTACTGTACACATGTAGTATAAACGTGTGAAAAATAAGTCTTAACAATATGAATGACAAATGGATAAAAAAATGAAATGATCACTGAAAGGGCTTTGTATATTTTAATTGACATGCAGCGTCATCGTCGCCTCACAATGAAATGGCTGCACATTGGCTTTGAACCACACGCGCTCTTGAATCTCATGTTCTGCAGCTCAGCGCGCTGGGTGAAGAGCCGCCTGTAGATGGCAGTGTTCACCATGTCAGGCTGAGGAGCTTTCCTGGCACAGACCGAGGCTCGGGTGAAATTGTGAGTTATCTACTGCATTGGAATTAATGAATGGCCCGGATGGCACGGGAAGTCGAACGCTTGTTGATGTCCATGACAATTTTCCATTGCGTTTATTTACCGTGCGCCACTTTTGGACTCGATCGGAGCAGTGGCGCGCGTGAACTTGTCAGGCGACATGATGTGCAGTTCGAAAAGTCACACCGGAGTCGGATCGCCACAGTAACAGTGCGGCGGTGGAACTTGCGGACAGAAATGCAACGCACCCATTAAGCAAAGAGCTCTCGCCGCTCGCTGCTGGGTGGCTTTGATGACTGAGGAAAACTGTCAAGGTTATTTCTAACGGACACACGCTGATGACTGGCCGCAGGGGGGGTGGGGTGGGGGGAGTGAATATGCACCCGGTGCAAACATGACAACGGCGTCTCTGTCTGGAGAGCGATTATTAGTGACTGTGGCACAGTGCTGTTATTGTCCACGCCTGCGTTCATCCAGAAGACCCGCGTCTACATTTTTAATACGCTTTAATGGCGGCTTTTAACGTCCGTCTTTATTATCGTGGCCGCCTGTCATGACAGTCTCTCTATTATCATCAGCAGCGGCGTCATCTTCATCCTCATCATCCTCATCCTCCTCCTCGCCCTTCAGGCTGGAGGGGATGACGGTGAAACGTCCCCGCAGCCTGCAGCATCTTCGCGGAGCATCTCGGCGCGGACTGCCCTCCGGACCGGACTGACAGACGTGACCGTCAGCCAATCGGGTCGCGCGTCCACTTACAGACGGCACAATAAGGGAGGGGCTGCGACCAATGAGGCTTGCTCGGGCTCGCGCAGCTCTCCGAAGGCTTTACAGAGAGTTAGTGGAAGATAGTCTGCTCTCGGACTGGAAGAGCAAAAGGATAAACGGCACCCACGCGCCGCATCCACAAGCCTCCTCTCCCATCCCGCATCCCTGGCGAGCCTCCGCCTGTCACTGAGCTCACATGCTGGCGGCTGATGGAGCCAGATGGACGGGAGACATAACGGGACATGAGTGACTCCTCTCTCTGTCACCTCACCGGCGCGTTCACCTTAACAGGTAGCCTGACGGAGGACGAGCGGGAGGCGAGAGGGCGCGCTGCTTCTGTTGGGACGTGACCTGGAGATACGGTTTTTCACCTGTGTTCCTTGAATACAGTGAGCCGCCGAGAACTACCTGGATGCAGAAACTACAACCCTCGCGAGCGTCGCTGCAAAGTGTGCGGAAACTGACGCGGAATTCAACAGACTTTGTGATGCTTTTCCTCAAAATCTAATTTTGAGGTTGAATACTCCAGCAGGGGGAGTTTTTTTTTTTGGGTCCTCCACTGGACTTCAACCACACTGAGCTGGATAAATTCACCTCAAGGTTCTTGCAGATTTTGCAGCCCAAGGATCGAGCGCAGAGCAGTTTTCCCTCCTCAAGCGTTTGCAGGTATGTACAATGGAGAATTCATCAGCTGTATTTGAAAGACTATTACTCCCCATATAAGGCTTCATTCATGTGTGTCATTGCATTTCAGAGCTGGTCACACAGCTCGTCTGTTTAAATTTGGCTATTTGAGGCTACGCATATTTAGGCTGGCTAATGCTTTGTGAAGTTTTTCTTTTTCTTTTTTTTTTACCATGAGGATATTGATAAATACTATCAAATATTGGCTGCAAATGGCTTGTGAAGGCAGGAATGAATTTTGGGATGCAGTCGCTTGTCTTTAGCCTCAAAAGTGTTTTTTTTTTTTTTTTTTAATGTAACGTGTCTGATGAAAGAATGTTTGTGTGTATTCTTAGGTCGGCCAGTGGAATCCTGACAACATATGAAAGAAGATTATATTGCAAAACCAATTTCAGTTGTCAAGACTGGAATTTCATTTGCACTGTCATGGATCTAAAAGACTTTTACCTGTTGGGCGCTCTGCTCGCCTGCATCATGCTCGATCCATCAATAGCCCAAGAGCTAATCTATCCCATCAGAGAGGAGCTGCAGGAAAATGTCCTGATCGGAAACATACCAAAGGACCTTAATATCTCCCACACAAATGCTGCCACTGGGGCCAGCGCTAACCTGGTGTACCGGCTGGTCTCCAAAGCTGGAGATGTGCCCTTGGTCCGGGTTTTGAGCAGCACCGGGGAGATATTCACCACATCCAACCGCATTGACAGGGAAAAGTTGTGCCCCGGTCCCTCTTTTGAGGACAGCGAGTGCTCCTTTGAATTTGAAGTCGTCATACTGCCAAACGACTATTTCAGGCTGATTAAAATCAAAATAGTCGTGAAAGACACGAATGATAACGCGCCCATGTTTCCATCGCCTGTGATTAACATCTCCATCCCGGAGAACACGCTCATTAACAGCCGCTTTGCCATTCCCTCGGCCACTGACAACGACACGGGCCCCAACAGTGTACACAAGTACGAGCTGATCAATGGGCAGAGTGCTTTTGGATTAGACATCGTGGAAACACCTGAGGGGGAGAAGTGGCCTCAGCTCATCGTGCAGCAGAATCTGGACCGAGAGCAGAAGGACACATACGTGATGAAAATCAAAGTAGAGGATGGTGGAAGTCCGCAGAAATCCAGCACTGCTATTCTTCAGGTCACAGTCACTGATGTGAACGACAACAGGCCGGTGTTCAGGGAGAGCCAGGTGGAGGTCCACATTCCTGAAAATTCCCCCATTGGGACGTCTGTTGTCAGGCTGCAGGCCACAGATGCAGACATCGGGGCAAATGCAGAAATCCGATATGTGTTTGGGACTCAGGTGCCGCCTGCTACCAAGAGGCTGTTTGCTCTGAACACGACAACGGGACTGATCACAGTGCAGAGGCCTCTGGACCGGGAGGAGACGTCCACACATAAGCTGTCCGTGTTAGCCAGCGATGGCAGCTCCAGTTCAGCCAGAGCCACCATTACGATAAACGTGACGGATGTTAATGACAACCCCCCTAATATAGATCTGAGATATATAATCAGCCCTATTAATGGCACTGTTTTGCTCTCAGAGAAGGATCCTATAAATACCAAAATAGCCCTCATTACGGTGTCAGACAAAGACACAGACATTAATGGCAAAGTCATCTGTTTTATCGAAAAGGATGTTCCCTTCCATCTCAAAGCGGTTTATGATAACCAGTATCTGTTGGAAACCTCAGCACTGCTCGACTACGAGGGCACAAAGGAGTACAACTTCAAAATTGTTGCGTCAGATTCAGGAAAACCGAGCTTGAATCAAACTGCTCTGGTGAGAGTGAGACTGGAGGATGAGAATGACAATCCACCTATTTTTACTCAACCGGTAATCGAGCTGGCTGTGGTGGAAAACAACAAACGTGACTTGTTCCTCACCACCCTGACTGCCACAGATGAGGACAGTGGGAAAAACGCAGAGATTGTTTATCAGTTGGGACCCAACGCTTCATTCTTCGATCTTGACCGCAAAACTGGGGTTCTGACGGCATCCCGAGTGTTTGACCGTGAAGATCAGGATCGTTTCCTTTTCACAGTGACAGCGAGAGATAATGGCACTCCTCCTCTGCAGACTCAGGCAGCTGTCATTGTGACGGTGCTGGATGAAAATGACAACAACCCCAAGTTCACACATAACCACTTCCAATTCTTTGTATCTGAGAATCTTCCAAAGTACAGCACTGTCGGTGTGATAACAGTGACAGACTCGGATGCTGGGGAAAACGCTGCCGTTTCACTTTCCATCCTGAATGACAACGAGAACTTTATTCTGGACCCTTATTCTGGAGTTATAAAGTCAAACGTGTCGTTTGATCGGGAGCAGCAGAGTTCGTACACGTTTGACGTCAGGGCAGTGGACAGTGGCAGGCCCCCGTGCTCCTCTGCTGCCAAGGTGACCATTAATGTCATCGATGTCAACGACAACACCCCCACTGTCATGTACCCTCATTCCAACACATCCTTCAAGCTTGTCCCCCTCTCATCTATTCCCGGATCAGTTGTCGCCGAGGTGTTTGCCGTCGACGGAGACACCGGAATGAATGCAGAACTCAAATACACCATAGTGAATGGGAACAGCAAGGGCTTGTTCAGGATTGACCCCGTCACAGGAAACATTACTCTGGAGGAAAAGCCGACTCTGAGTGACGTAGGACTCCATAGACTGGTGGTCAACATCAGTGATTTGGGGTACCCCAAGTCGCTCCACACTCTCGTGCTGGTGTTTCTTTACGTCAATGACACTGTTGGCAACGCAACGCTTATCTCCAATCTAATCCGCAGGACGATGGAGATGCCGATCGACCGTAACATTGGCGAAAGCAGTGAACCTTATCAAAGCGGGGACTATTTAACTATAATGATTGCGTTTGTGACCGGGGCCTTAGTGGTGATAATTGTCATCTTTGTCACTGTGCTGCTGCGCTGCCGCCACGCTTCACGGTTTAAAGCCGCGCAGAGGAAGAAGCAAGGCACAGAGTGGATGTCACCCAACACAGAGAACAAGCAGAATAAAAAGAAAAAGCGCAAGAAAAGGAAGTCGCCCAAAAGCTCGCTGCTTAACTTTGTGACCATCGAAGGAAACAAACCAGATGATCCAGCCCACGAGCCCATCAATGGAACCATCAGCTTGCCCACCGAACTGGAAGACCAAGGGATTGGACGCTTTGATTGGAATGCCACACCTACCACCACCTTCAAGCCGAGCAGCCCAGACCTGGCCCGACACTACAAGTCCGCTTCACCTCAGTCCGCCTTCCACCTGAAGGCGGACACCCCAGTTTCAGTCAAGAAGCATCATGTGATTCAGGAGCTGCCATTGGATAACACTTTTGTTGGGGGCTGTGACACCCTTTCCAAACGGTCCTCCACAAGCTCTGACCATTTCAGTGCCTCTGAGTGCAGCTCCCAAGGAGGGTTCAAGACAAAGGGGCCCATGCACACCAGACAGCAGGTAAAAGAGCACTTTTACTGGTCTATAAGTACTGCCTATAACTGCCCTGTTCCACAGTGCTAAAGTGCCAGTCGTCATTACAGACTCACTCTAGGTTACTGTGAAGCACCTGAAGATTACAGGACGCACACCTCGATAGCAAAATCCACTGTTTTTCAATCCCAAACTATTAAAGAACATACTTTCACTCAGTAATGGAATTATCTATGGACTGTATAAGGCGTAATTATAGACCAATGGTTTTCCCTCTGCAGACATATAAACGCTTATTTTAGTCGGATATAAATAGATTCCAGTGAATGAAGTGATTGTCTTGCCTTATTTATCCATTCAGGTTAGGACACTGGTGCAACCACAACTTGTGACTCAATGTTCTCTGTGAAAGAAACATTTTTTTCTTGCCTATCTACTCTACTTTTTATCTTCTATTAACGCTGCACTCACTCTCCAAAAACAAATTGCAAAAGAAGAAGTCTCTCACCATGAAATTCTCAAGTGTATTCATGTTTTGTTTCATTTGTTCTTTTGTTTTGCTCCTTCCTGTAGTACCTCAACGCTGACTATAACCTTTGATCAAACCTGCAGCATTGGCAGCAGTGGAAAATGAGCCGACTGCGCTGGTGCTACGAGTGTCACCATACGCTCAGCCACATTGTATGAGCTTGAATTAAATGCCTCCTATCAAAGCACAGTAGCAGACTGAGTGAAGCTCGTCTGGAACTTGATACACATCCAATTCAAAACGGATTAGCTAATAATGAGCCTCAAATTTCAACATAATCCATGCTGCTTTTTATCAAAGCCTTATTAATTTTTCTGCTAATAAAGCGCCACTACACAACACACAGTGCTAATCTACTGAAGCACACGTGGACAAATACAGAGAGCAACAGAAACGGAGGCAAAGACTGAAACAGACAGGCACCAAATGGGCGGCAATGGGATGTCAGTGGGTCAGGCTTGATGGGAGGTGGTACTGAACCTTTAGGTGGCAGTGTTGCGCTGCATGGCGTTTCCTGGCACAATGCCAATCTGCAGTGGACTTTGAAAATGTGAGGCAGGACAAGAAAGAAGCCGTGTTGGTGTTGTTAGTGAGATGCTTGTGTTTAATGATGCATTAGCCTCGAAGAGAAGATTGATCATAGCAGTGAAATATGTGGCCGATGAGATCCATCCTGAAGAGCAAGTGGAATTACACAGGGTGACATTGTGTGTCTCATATCGATGCATACCTCCGGGTCACTTCATGTGAGGCTGCATTTAATGTGCTTTCTTGTGAGAGAGAGAGCAGTCAAAAGAGGCTTTCAGTGTGGCATCGTTTACCAGGAACTACTGGTGTTTGTGTGCGCGTGCGCGTGTGCGTGTGGGGGGGAGCAGCGGACACAAGATGAGATGTTAAGAAGAGGTTATGGATGTGGGTTATCGAAGGCAGCAAACTATAGAAACAGATTGATGAGACATGACACTGGAGTGTAAGCACAACATCATTGATTCCTTCACTCATCCAACAATTCCACATAGAATTTATGGGAATCAATAACTCTGACAGGCGATTTGAAGGGCCGCACATGGGCGGAGATTATAAATAAATGCTAGCTTTCACTTCTAGTTCCACTTATGACAAGCTATTTTTAGTAATATTATTAATATTGGATTGTTTCTGGACGGCTTCAAATTTACCTCTTACAGTACCAAAAGTAGAATTTGATTTTCTCTTGGTAAAGTGGCTCTGTTATCATCCACCTGGTTTGATTTCCCGGAAAGCTTTATCCCGCCATTCTACGTTGTAACTGAAGAAAGAACAAAGTTCTCCATCCTAACATTCCCATCAGGTTAACTCCTATTTTAATGCATGTTTACTACGGTAGCTAAATGTCTGCTCGATGTTCCCCACCACGATAATACACCTGACAAGGATTCATCTTGCGACTTGCAGGCACTTATTGATTGTGGTAAAATGGTTACGCTGCGGTGACTTGACTGACTTGTCAGGCTGGATAAAGGTTATGTTTTCAGTGCCTTTGTGGAAGTCCTATTGTGATTTCTTTAAGACCAATTTAATGATTTTTTTGTCGACATGTGCACTCCATCTTCTTTTTATGAGCCCTGGCAGGTAGACTTTCATCCAATATTCTGTATGTCTTATACAGCACTTACAGGATAATGAATACAGATGAAATGAAGTAAAAAAAAAAAAGCCCAATTTGTTTCTCAACCAAGAAGCTATCATATCCAAAACTAATAATACTGGTCCCTCGCGATAGAATACTTTGATAAGAGGTATTTTATTAAAATAGTCTCCCTGTATAACAGGTACCAAAATTACCGATTTACCGCTCTAACGCAATTGAAACTCCAGTACTCCTCCAGCTAATATAAAACCTGGACGCAGCGTCAGATTAAGTAGTCTTTTCGGTGATTTCTCATGGGTAACAAACATCATCAATCACCCTTTGTTGTTTTATGCAGACATGATATAAGCAAATCAGTGCACAAGGACATTTAAGAGGAAGACACGAAGAAAGCTTTGGGGAGTCGTTGGAAAATTGACCTTCTCGCGCAAATTGAAAAGCTATTTTGTTCTATTTCTCGAGAGTGGCTCCTTTGCAGTATCAGCAACGATCAATGGAATAAGGAGGATGAATTGATTAAAAAGAAGACAAAGAGCATCAGCAAAAACCTGACAATGCCCAGGTATCTCATCTTTATCTATTATACATTGAAGCTCATAAGGGAGTGGGAATTGTAGTGCGCTTCAACAGCGTCATCACAAAAAAAAGAAGTGTCTCGTAGAATAAGATGTGAGCAGATCCCAAACTTGGCTGATGGCAAGAGGAGCAATCCTTGCCTCTCCCGTCTTCTTTTCCTCTTATTATTTTCTCTCTGGGGACCTACATTAGTGTAAACAACACTGAGGGGAAAAAGCATGAAAACACTGGCCTAGTTTCACAAGGCAACACAAGCATCTTAGAAGCCCAGCATAATCATCGCCGCTTCACCATCAGTCTCATTCTCATCCTTTCAGGATTCTTAAAGGGAGACATAGATGTGGTATGACGAACAGAACGCGTGCCCAGTGGCGGGACATTAACCATGTTGTCTACATCAGATCCCCAGGCCCGTGTTATGGACACATTAGTGCGGTTTCACTTGGGGTAGAAGGATGGCGGAGGGGTGCATTAAGACTTCATGCTGAATCAATAAAACCTTTACTGTGAGTTCTTATAATCCTGACACAGAATAGCGCAAGGGTGAAGATCAGTAGCACACAATGGCAGCTGTGTTTCCTAGCGTTGTCAAAAGAAATGGATATATATATATATATATATATATATATATATATATATATATATATTAGGACTCTAGATAACTGCACTGTAGCTTGCCACCTGATTTGCTCACTCAACTGATTCTTTTTTTTTTATATATGTTTATACTAAAGAAAGAATAAAAAAAAATCAGATCCAATTGAGAACGATAAATAAACAGACACAAAAAGGGTTCACAGTGTAAATATACTGTTCATCTTAGTTCAGATGAAAGTTCCGATGACACGTCACTTTTTGTTTCAAAAAGTCAAAAAACAAATTCCAGATTTTGTCAATTTTGTCCATCTTGTTCTTTGTGAAATAATTGAGCCGTTCCAGGGCCACATAAAAAGTCCGTCCCTTGAGCTATTGCGTGACTCCGCTTGGCTTTGGATTCTTCCAACAAACGAATAGTCAACATTGATCTTTACTTTACTTAAAAATATTGTATATTAGTGGACAACTTTAGCTACATTTTAGTCGTGGAATCGGTGAATGCCACTGACTGAGTTGGCTGGTTGAAGGCTTTTGTCTTCGTATACTTGTCTGAATTCTTCTCCCCAGACAGTCTAGTTAATAGTGAAGTACTTATGCGGATGAAAGGCACATGCGAGGGAGCTGCGAGGAGAAATTGAAATGGGTTTGCAGCAATATTCCTGCAGTCGCCATGTCAGTCGCTGTAATGAATGGACGTTCTATGCAAACAGGAGTTTGTACAGACCATTGTAATTATGGAACCTTGAGGGAGTCGTCCTTCTTGCACAGGTTCATTTGCCACATTAATAAGGGGATTAGTAGTACGTACGGGGGATGATGGCAGCAGGAGAAGTTTGAGAAGATTAATGAACTATGACAATGTTGCACCTGAGGGGAAAAGTCTGTTGAAATATCTTCTGTGCTGTGCTGATGCAGATTTCGCCGCTACCAGAAGGAAAGATGGAGGGAGGCTGGTGATTTTTCTGGACTTTAATATTTGCGGAAACATAAATAACTCATTAGCTGCTTCCAAAACCAATGAATGAAGAAATAAAGTATAAACTCTGAAATGATTCTATATATTCACATCGAGCTCCAGTTCATCATGCGGAGTGAATCCTACTACTAAGCACTGAGCTCACTTCACTTCCTGTATGTCTGGTTCGGTAAAAGGAAGCGTTTTTTCCCCGGGTTCTATCAGAGTAGATTATTGTCCTGAAGCGTTCCTGTTTTGTCTGCACAAAACTACAAAATAAATCATCTCTCCCTGCTGAGCAGTGGAAGATTTTTTTCTTTATTTATTATAGTTATTTTTTTTAATAAAATGAGCAGAATTGTTTTTTCTTGATTTGAGTTTTTTTTTCCCCCCACTGACATGTTTTCGAATACACAGGTCATGGCAAATTACCAGGAATTTATTTGTGCTCTTACAGTTGCTTTCACTCTTGTATGTGCCGCACATGCTCACACTCGACTTGTGTACATGATCTGTTATAGCCATGTATACAAATGCTGTCATTTGTCAACACGGCGCCTGTTGGCACCTTTAATTTTTTCCCCCCCGCCCCTTGCTGTTGTTTTGCCATCACTTTTGGCTGGCAACTCATTCATCTCAAACTTCAATATTATCTATTTCGGCAATTTCTCAAAGCGACTTGACTGATGATCAATCATCAGGGCAACTTGCTTTGTGAAAACAAACAAAAAAACAATTTTGTTCCTTTTGCACCTTTCACTGCTAAATGTGTCTCCATACTTTCACCGATCCTGAAATACATTTTCTTTTTCCAATTTAAAAAAAAGGATTAGATTTCAAATACCAGTGTGTGTAACACTGCATGATAAAACAACTGCAGCTTGAAAAAAAAAAAAAAAGAAAATCTGATGGATACGAGTAGAGGGTGGAAGAAAATGTTTCTTGACTTCTTGCTTGTACACAAACATGATATTAAAAGAGAGAATACCTTCTGTTGGTTCCTCATTGTTTGGATGCCTCCCACCCCATAACCCATCTCTTTTCCACACCTCACCTCGCCCTTTCTATCCTAACCTTCCCTCACATCCAACCAAAACCCTTCTCCATTGCTTTACTGGGGTCAATGCTCACACATGAAATGTTACCAAAGGGTTTGTTCATATCTGTGTTCATCTGTGACGGAAGAGCTGACGCATATTAAAGGTAACTCACTCCGTGATTGGGGATTGAAATTCCAAATTCCAGTCAGTATGATGTATGGCTAAACAAGCCACCTTTTTTTCTCATCCTATTAAACTCTCACCACGCGAGTGGCGCTGATGATCTCATTATCAGGATCTCCGACACTCCTCCTTCCTCAGCATGCATTGTTCCAGATATTTATTCTTTCTGCAAGCCAGTAACTGCTGCTGTTGTATGTCATGTTGCCAAAGCGGATTCACAGATCTGGACCAAGATGAACTCATTTTATTTCCAGCTCAACTCTGTTTCTATCATCTCTCATTATATCGGAGAGAAACGTGCGGGCGGGTAAAATATGGACAAAATACTCCCGATATGACGAAGCCACACGGAGATGTGTCCTTGTCTTTAGGTCGCTGTCTCAAGTGACACACACACACACACACACACACACACACACGCCACGACTCTGTCACTCGTGTGTGCCAGCACAGAGACTAATAGTCGTGATAATGGCATTTTACAGCCCTCGAGCAAAGAGCCACACTTGACTCTAAACGTGACCGCCAATGTGCTGCCACTGGACCTCATAGCTCACACAGACTGTGCTGCCCTCATCATTGTAAATCTTTCTTGTATATATATTTATATATATATATATATATATAGGATATGTTTCATGTTAATTGAACTCCTGGTAATCTGCCTAATGTGCTGTGTTCAACAATAATGGCTTTTTGTTTAACTTATTTGCCCTGCTTTCTCTGTTTCTTCTTTTTTTTTTTTATTGCTGGGTGTATATTAAATACATCTGAATGAACTGGCGTTTGCTCACAGCTTTCTATTTTGCTGGGAAAAAAAGGCTTTATTTGAACCGTGCTATTCTTCCTTTTTTTATTTAATAATAAATGTTTCAAAGTGATGCATTCTTTCTTGTTGTTTTTAATCTCTCCTACTATTCAAGGAATTCTAGAAACATGTTCACATACAGTCCTCTCAAACGCAGGCAATACGCATGGCGACAGATTCCTAATATACTTGGTATGAAATGAAGGCGAAAAGGAAGCTATTATTTTAGATGGTGCTTAAAAACATACACATATAAATTGCCATCATACTTTCCCCAGCCTCTCACCCTAAACCTAACCATCTAAGAAATGGCTAACCTTCACCAGGACTCTGAACCAAACTTAAAGCTACTGTAATAATAATAATGTTATTTTCAGAATCAAATTTATTGCCATTGTCAGGAAAGTGTTTTGGAATAAAGTGATGTCAATAAAATAAATAGAAATATATAAAATAAAATAACAGCAACAAAGGCTTGAAGGCTTAATCCTCAAATTGAGGCTTCAAAATTCATATGGTCCCCACAAGTTTGTGTATTTCCAAGAATTTGTCCCCACAAGCATAGCAATACAAGGACCACATGCACATACATTTCACTGCCATAATGCTTTCCCCACCACCTCATCCAAAACCTGCACATCCAAAACAGATGGCGAACCTTAACCAAGCCGCTAAACCTTAAACTTAAACTAAATTATAATTACCTAGTTATTTTGAAATTCTGCTCCTCAAATTTAGGCTTAAAACTTCCAAAACCCAACAAAAATGTCCCACTCATCAAAATGTCCCCACAAGTCGGTGTGTTTCCAAGAATTGGTCCCCACGTGTGTAGCTTTCCAAGTATACACACACATGCATAAACACAAATAAAAAGAGCCTTCATTGGCCAGTATTTAAGGAACAGCTTGTTTTCAGTGTAAATACAAATGCTATTTTAAGTGTGAGGCTGCTGAGGTTTAAACTCAACGCTCCATCAGTCAGTTCAAATATTCATCACACATGTTCTAGTATGGGAGGATTTTGAGCTGCGCGTAACTCACTTTTAATCGGCAACACGGCGTTTTCTTCTTTGCTAGAGATGTGACTGAGTCACTACAATTATGTTTGGAAGACAGAAGCTAAAACCTGTGAATTTCCCAGTGCAGAGGTCGGCAACCTTTGAAGGGGAGGATCCTTTTCGCCCTCTAAATATAGGCAGATACCAGACGTTTGTTTGGTTAGCAGGAAAGTTTTCATAATTGTGTTTTTCATAATTAAATATGAATGATTCAAGTGTTTGGATTGTTTTCCCTCTCTGGATTAGTCGAGATACATAAAACAAATGCGTAAAAATGAAGTTGCCCACAGAAAGTCAACCTCAATCTCAGCCAAACAGTCACCAGCTGATGACTGAGCTTGTCACGGATGACCACTTCCCTCCGAAGCAAGAGTGTAATTCTTAGAGTCTTGGGGAAATGAAACATGAATATATTCTCTGGAACCATTCTCCGTGGTGCTTTGCCTCTTAAAAGACACTTCTTAGATTACACCTCTGGTATGTTTTGTTGTGTATTTAGTCAGGCAAGCTTAATCGAATTAACATTTCAATGTGTTGGTTGCGGCGGTGGGAACAGTTGTAACTGAACAGTTGCTGCAAGGAAACATTTACCGCTTAACAGTAACTTGAGATGCAAAAGTGCATCATGACTTGAGTCATGAAATTTTAATGATCATTGCAGCTTTTAATAGAGCAATAATTGCGCAATTGAAATTTCCCAGTCCACACTATCATCCAAGATGTAACTGCGTTTTTCCATCCATATTCAAGTTAATATGAAGTGCAAGGCACAGGATATGATCCTGTTGTCATTCGTCTTACCTTCTGCTTCATCTGTTTTATTTTTTTTTCTGTTTTTTTTTTATGGTTAGGGTTGATTTAAAAAGCGCGACGCTGACACATCCATGGGAAGTTGGCCTAACTCAGCTTAATCTGTCCCCTTTGATTGAGAGCCAGAAGCAGAGCTTACTCTGCAATCGAGATGGGACATGAATGAAAACGGGATTGATAAATATATAAATAAATGTGGCTTTAAAGTTTGACCTCATCCATACGGTCACTTTCGGAGAGCTATGTGCTCTTACCGAGTGGAATTTGAAACCCGGCTTCTGACCCAAAGCATAATCACATCGCCCGTCGCATCAAAAGGAGAGCGGAGCAAAAGAAGAGTGTGGCATCTTTCTTTTTTTTTATTTCATCTGAATAAAGTGGCTGTAGTCTGAAATTACACGGCGTTTGAAAACTTTTGCAATTCATGAGATGATTTTTTTTTTTTCATTTGAAAATCCATTTCTCTGATTCCAGCTTGAATCAATGATGAGCCGTCGCCGGTCCAACTCCAGACTGACATGTACTTACCCTGAGAATCCCTCTTATTAATATTAATGCTGCGAAACGCCGGCATATTTGGCTTAAGAAATACATGTCTTCATAAAAAAGAATTGCAAAAAATAACTCACGAGTGGAATCCAAATTGTGTACTGTAGCATAGCAAGCATGTTAAAGCCAGTCGTAGCTTCTGCAAAAAAAAAAAGAGAGAAAAACTCAATGTGAGATTTCAAATGTGAATGAGCAATAAGCAAATGTGATTTTCCCTGCCTCCATTCGCTGCTCTACACGTTTATAATGGCACGATGATTCATTGGTGATGTCACACTGGAACTGATTTATGAATCACAGCATTAGTTTTATGACACGGCTGCCGATTGCATTGATGTGAACGCAGACAAATCTCACAATTCTAATGTATAATTAAAAGCATGGGTAGAGGACAATCATCACAGAAAACCTCTCCACTACTGCACCCACATTATTCCTGACAGTATGTGGAAGCTTTAGTGCTGCTGCTGAGCCTCCAAATGTGCTGTAATGGTTACAGTGCGGTCACCAAATGTAAAAAGCAGGCAATGGATGTGAAAGAGAGGAAAGTCAAGCACATTGTATGTGCTACTCCTTCTAGTCAATGGGTTCAGAGGGTGATGGTGCCGGTTCCTGTCCGTTTCCTGTGGAAGAACCCGGTCTTTGAATCATTCTTTTATTGCAGTCATACTGCCAAATAGGCCTCCCATCTACATGACATGTATAGAAGTAGGTGCTACAGCATATCATATCAACAAGTCGGTGAGCCACCTGATTGATCCAGCTCCTGGAGACTGAATTGATACTTTGTGGACACTGGGACATATTGTTACACATCATAATGAAAAAATAAAACTGACATAACTTCATACAAAAAAATATAAAGCTGTCATACTGCTGAGAAATATATATATATATATATATATATATATATATATATATATATATATATATATATATATATATATATATATATATATATATATATCTGTGACATAGCAAATGCTGATTGGTTTCATAAAACTGTGGTAAATATTTGATGAGAAATATTATTATCTGCATCGTGTTGTATTGTATTAATAAGCGCATGGCTTTCCTATCGTGCACCTCAAAACTACAGTTGAGTAAATGAAGCAGATGTCACTTATATTCATATCAAATGTGCTTCTGAAAAAGCGCAGGAAAATTGATTTATTTTTCTTTTTTTCTTTTAATGAATGAAACCCTGTAGCGGTGGAGGTCTTAGCATTTTACTCCGCTCAGTTCGAGTGCCATAGAATTCTGTTGTTCTCACAAGATAAAGGGTTCAAATAAAACAAGTCCCTCTGAGAGGCTTTACTCCGTTGCAAACACTCCAAAATTACCCTCCGCTTACTCATAAAGGTCCGTTTAAGGATCACGTTGTTTCGAGGTAGTGTGAGTGCGTTTGTGTGTGAAATACCGTGTCTTTTTTCCTTTTATTACTTTTCTTTTTTTTTTTTTACATGACTCAATCCAACAGGGATGGAAATTGAAATTGGAGGTGGGCTGTCTTCAACTGATGGAACGCTACTTTTCTTTGTTCCGTAACATTGCATGGTGCCAAAACACCATTTTGAGTTCAATTAGGGACAAATATGATCATCAACTCTGCCGTGAGTGCTACAATTTCACGTGGTGACTGGCGATTGCTGAAGAACATCGAAGCCCTGACCAACTTCAGACAACATAGAACTGTCTTTTCGTCATCATGCTTTTAGATCAGATTCATACTTGATCTGAGGAACGCATGCATCTTGCCTTGCTTGTAGCCATGAGCCTCAGAAACCTGAACAATAGACTGGGTCAGTCATGTCTTTTTCCAAGCAGCCAGCATGGATAATAATTTATTAGCTCCAAGAAGTGGCACATTTTCCTTCATATTTTCTGTAGCTTTTAGTCTTGTAAGCAGCTGAAGTGCTGAGCATGTGGCCACAGAAGCTGCTGTCTTCTGCGTTTATTCATCACTGCTTTTCTATGCATTTTTGTGTACTTTGGCTCTCAAGTGAATATGATTTGTTTTTGTTCTTTTCTGCAGCACGTTAACTTTCTGAACCCAAAACACACATCTACTAAATAGCGGAGAGTGATATGTTTAGAATGTGTTTGCAGCTTGGTGTATTGTACTTATGCAGTCCCACATATGTCAGTTGTATTGTTTATTCTCCAAACAAATGATAAAATGTGACTGAAGTAGAGCTACTGCTTTGTGAATGGTTCCTCTCAAATGACACCTTCAGCATTACACTTGGATCACACAACAGTCATGAGTTGGAAGAGAGTTGTTTATAGCTATCAGGATTTATATGCTCCATAATACAGATGTGGATTTGGTTATGATGATGATGGCCTCTTTTCTGCTGCATCATTCTCCTATACATCAAATGTTCAAGTCAAATTTCAAGCTGGCAAAAAGTGTGAACTTAAATTGGTAATTAAATTGTATTTTTATGATCATACTTCTTCTTATTATTGCTACGATTTAAACGTAATTTGCCCCAAACGTTAAACAACATAGTTTTAACATGCAGTACACCGCATGTAAGATATAGGAGAGGACATTGTCTTCACATGAATTGAAAGATACTGTAGAAAGCAGAGCCCTGACTTCTAGAGTCACTCAATGAGTCATCTGCCTGATACCACTGCATTAAAATCAGAACCAGTGACACACTTGAAATGGGTCCAACAATTTTAGCCAGACAATGAATATTTTATTTTATTTTGGTTGCCAGTGATGCACACTGGTCTCATATGTTCCTCAAGTGACCGTGTGTAGTTGACCATTCATCTGGTGTTTCAATCACTCGACAACCTTTGGGTGGCTTAAGGGAAGAAAGGCAAGTGTCTCCCTTTGACTGGATCCCCTGTTGGATTTGACTCATGACTCAGATGGAGATAAAGGATTGTTGACGGAGAAATAGGGAATTTAAGTGCCAGATCTTTGACCAGATGAGTGTGGAGTTTCTGCTCGGACATGCGAGGATAGATTAGACCAGGGAGGTAGAGCCACCACTGTGGTGTACTTTAGCTCGACATATTGTCCTCTCTTGCCTGGAGGGAAGCACTGGAGAAGACATGTTTCCCAGCTTTTTACAAGAATTTAAACGAGGAAATATGAATGCCAAAATTCCATTTTACCCCTCCAGAATATAGTCATTTTTATTTTATCAATTCAGGGAGATTCAGCTCTGGTCACATGCAGGTAAAATGGAAATTTCAACAATGTTGAAAAGATATGAGCAAAGCGAGTTCAGTTTGATTTCCAAGCCTTTTGTCCAAGCTTATGCTAACTGGAGCATTTTGAAAGTCACTGAAGGTCGTGGAGCAGAAAATGCACCATATACTGACATAATATTTGCTGTATTCTTAAAGTAAGTAAGTAAACTCAGGATTTCACAAGTGGAACATACGATATAAAGAGTCATGCCAAGATAATTCTTTTGTCAACGTGTGGTCATCTACTCTTGAATAATTTCATAAAACAGAATAAAAAAAATGGCCCTTGCAGAAAAAAGTACTCCACGACTACGGTAATGTCAACAGTATAATATAATAATAACATATTAAACAAAAGTGGACATTACTGATCACATGACTTATAGGGCTGCAAAGATTAGTCGACTGTAAATGACTTAACTGCTGAGGCCGAGACAACAAACTACTGAGAGCATTTAAAATGTTACGTTTCAAACCAGCTCTGAACGCTACACAATTCTTTACTGCTTACAGCACCATAAACACAAGAGTCTTTGTGTACAACCTGTACACATCACGCACCGACAAGTTCACCAATCGTTCAGACAGTCGGTGACCATTGTTGTTAGTTGCAGCCTCAATGAATTAAGCATCCGCTGGTTTGCAGGCTTGATTGATGGTCAGTCGGCAGAATCTGGATCCACCTGAGAGTTAAATATTTCAGCAGCGTTCGTGAGAAAATAAGCATGAAATATTAAACAGATTCAGCTGATATACATAATGAATATGAAGCCCTCTATACAATTGGCAACATTTCAAAGAGCTTTCTGATGATGACCTATTGAGGCTCTCTACTATCAACTGCTGAGGATTCATGAAACACTGTCCTCACTTTCAGAGCCCACTAGATGGCACCCTCTGCTTGAAAATCTTTGGCTTCGAATAACTGTTTTCATGTAGCCTCACATCATTTTTAAACCGGCGACGCTTCAATCTGAGCTCCAAAGGTGTGGACTCATCAGCCTGCCACTGCTGAACAGTACATATTGGACATCAAAGAATGTCGAATGTCCAACATATTCTCACTCCTAAGGTGTCCTAGGTGCTTAACCCAAACCCCCAACTCCATTATAGTTTTACATGGTGCGCAGCCCTTGGAGTTTGACCCAACATGCACGTCAATTGAACGCTTAAAGTGTAAACATGCAACGCAGAAGGCAGACTTGTGGGCCACCAAAAGACCACAGGATATTTCCTGATATTGAGAATGTGTTGCAATGTCAGATGTTCACAATGTTAAACTAGAAAGGCACTGGGACAGCACATCCCTCCGCCAACTGATCAACACATTTTGACCAATCAGGTGTCTCAAGACTTTGTTCAGTTGGTTGCCTGTCTGGTGTTGCTTGTTTCAACTGCCATCCAATTGGCTAAACTATGTGTCCATGATCAGTTGAAACAAAAAACTGCACCTTTGAGGACACTGCCCGTCACTACTTTTCAAGCTAATATTACACACAAAGGTAATTAACATTTTACTTATTGACTATTCTCTTTCATTTGATATTTCAATATTTGAAATGTGCTGCTTAACACATAGTTGTGTTCACATAGATCTCTCTCAGGGTCCGTTTGTACTTTGTATGGCGTGGTATATGATTGGGTGCCTGATTTGGCCATTATACATTTCTTTTAATCTGTACTACAAAACCGATGGGCATCTATTCATCACAAATACAGAGAACTGAAATGCTGTGGAGTTTTTCCCGGTGAAAATACTGAGATATGTGTAATTTAGAAAAGATATAGCGGCCTTCTGGGAGGTAATTAGCTTAGAAGTTATGATTTATGTCTGTGTGAAAGATGTGCGTCAACCTCTCATGTTCAATGAAGCCTCCACATTTGTATTGATTGTATACTTTGTGTCGCGCTTCAGGCGTCACAGTGAGCAAGTGTGTAAGCTTGTGTGCCTTTGTCTGGCGGAGCTGAGGAGATAAGGTTTATGATAAATCTGCAGAAGAATAAGCTGTCACCGTGGTGCCACACATGGGCATATTTAACTCAAACATAAAATATGGCTTGTCTGTTGTTTTATTGTTGTGGGTATAAGGAATGGAAGGGTTTTAAAATGTGCTCACTTTCTTATTTTTGCACTTTCTATCTCTGCTTTCTCAGCAGACACTGAAGCTTACTGTCGCTCTTCTCTTTGTTTGGACCATGAAGTGAGGAGGGGAAAAAAGGGACGGGGTGGTGGTGGTGGGGGGGGGGGAATGCAGCATAGGGAACGGTGAACCAGCACCTTATCAGCTCTCCATAATATTGTGAGGTGTAAAACATTTGGCTGGCTTATTTAGATGAAGTGATCTTATGCCCGGCTGTGCAGACTTTGTGAGGGTTGAATCGAGTGTGTATGAGCAGAGAGGAAGTGAAAATTGGTTTTCCCTATCTAGCACCACACATAGAGACCCAGCTGGGTTCCTCTCACACTACAGACTCCCTTCTGAGGATAACGTGTCCCGATAATGGATAATGGATATATGCCCACAGATTTATTTTCTATTTCCTCCCACAACAGCTTTCCTAGGAATCTTTTCTCCCCCCCAATATATGACCTTATTGTTTGCTCTTTTGTGGCTGTGGACAGAAAGTGCCCCATAGAACAAACATGTATTTTTCATATCCAACATGTAAAACTGGGTGTTTTGTGTACTGTGAAACAACATTTCTGAAATAACCGACATATCTATGAGCCAGGCAACTTTGATCATATTGCTGAATTAGCCACAATTAGACAAATGCATGTGCTGTTCTCGTAATGTTTTTGGATATGTCCCCTTCTAATCCTGGTCTTAGCCAGACAGGCATAATGTAGCAAACTGTAGAAGCCTCAGTCACCGCCTCCTTGGACATGGTCAGCATCATAGTCTTGGTACCAGCCTTTCTTGAATTGAAACTAAGGGTCCTCCTGTGGCTGGGATACCTTTGACCGCTGACATCTCTCTTGGCTGGGATGAGGGGCATCTTTGCCAGAATGATGAGGTTTGCTGTAGTCTCTTTCTTGGGGCATTTCAAACGCAGACCATTGATCATTGTATCCACAAATGCAACAAAGGCTATTCCGGACTGGCACAAGCTACTCTTTCAGAGTCCTGGGAGAAATTGAGCAGTCAGGTCTCCAAGTAAGTCCTTGCAAACTTGAGGTCCAAGTCCATTCCTTGTTCTCAGACCAGCCTCCTCCCACCGTCATACTGTTTTAAATGGAATATTGCTGCACACCATCGTACCATTTTTAGGAATTGTACTTGCCTTCCATGCCTTCAACAGACCGGACTTGGCGTAAGGGAAATGGCTCTAGTTATATGTCGCTGTCAATGCTTATCCTGTTACTAAAGCACTTTACGCTGAGTCACCCATTGACACACAACCACACACAGGCTGGCAGTAGGCTGGATTATCGGCTAGGCCAAGGAATACATTGTCTCCTCATCTGCTGCATCATCATGCCGCTCCTTCTCGGGGAAGATCCTCCAATCACTCGAGGTCTGTTTGCCATCCCAGCTGCCAAATAGTGGAATGATTTCCCCGTAGACACGAACCACGTTTCCACTGCAGACCAGAATCATCTTCAGCTCAGCAGCACCTTCAATTTCACAAAAATAAAATGTACCACTCAGTAGATTGTCTGTCTTGTGAATAATGACCATCTCTAGTCGCTTTAGCTTTGACCCGCTACAAATGCATTCAAGTGGTTGTGGACAAAAGCATCGAAACAATTCGTGTCACACCCCTCAACGACTTTGCCGTTTACTGGAGACAATCCCTGCAGTTTGCAGTGAATTTCCTGTCTCGGATGACAGAACTCACTTACTCATGTGTGTGATTCACCGATTACATGAGTCCTTATTGCTTTTTGTCTGCGAACCTAAGTCACAGGGCGTCACTCAGCTGTGTGTGAGTCAATCCTTTCATGTGTGTGACTCAAGTTTAGTGAGTCCACAAGGGAGAGCTAGCAGTATTTGAGTATTATAGCTGAGTCACTCTCTGTGCTGGGTAGACCTTAGGTTGCCACCAACGTCACTAGTCTATATAAATAACAAACACAGCATTGTGCTATTATATAAGGAGATGTGCAACTCACACTTGAGTGTAGAGCTCAACGCTACAGTGATACACAAACATCAGATGACTGTATTAATTCTTTCTAACTAGATTTCTGTCACTCCTAACTGGACCCCTGACCTTTATAAAAAGATCATTAGGGGTTATATTTGCAGCATGCGCACATGAGTGATGTCATGTGACGTCCTCATGATCAAATTGTTTTCAATTTTTTATTTATCCAGCGAGCTGAAAGCACTGTTGCAGGCCAAATAAAAAAAAAATAAATGAAAGGATTGTGTAAGTCTTGCCCTACTCTCAGTCGTGCGTCATGCAAAACCGTCTCCTGCGATCGGCTGATGGTGTGTGTCAATGTAATGCGCAAGAGCAAGCACTATTGAAAAGCAAATTTAATGAATCTCAGGAATATGATAGGGGCAAATGTACATTTTATTTTCGTCACACTGAACCAGTTTCTATCTGTTATGCGATGGTTCCAAGCCCTGCTTTCAAACATAAGCATGAAATATGAAGCCCAAGAGTGTGACTGACTCATGACTCGTCACAATGCTGCCCTCATCGTGGACCTTCTTCCCCTGTGCTGTCGAATCTTTAAAAAGCAATGGCTACATCTGTCATGTGAGTTGACCTCGCTCCATGCTTGTGTGGGTGTTTTGGTGTCCCAGAAACCGGCACATCCTCTGTCCTGGGAACAATGAGGTTCCTTCAGCGCCACAGACTGTGGACTGTGGTTGCCCCGGGCCATACATCACATGGACTCCCCCATGAATAGTGCGCATGCGTGTCGATCCGCGTGTGTGCCTGTGTGTGTCTGTACACGGCTGATTTTGGAATTCATTCCCTCGACACTTTGCAGTGCTTTAAGCTTTTCTGCCGTCGAGATCAGTGAAGGCCTTGTTTTGGACCAACTCTTCCCAGATGGACGTGTGTGTGATGGTGTGTCTATGTGAGGGTGGTTGTGTGTGTTATGCCCCTTGTATTAATAGATTTGCCTCAGGGATGATCTTCATGACAGGAGCAGGACACACTTGACTCAAGCAGACCGATTAATGTCTTGCAGAAGTTATGCGCGATCTTGTGTTTGTCCTGTGACAAAGAACAGGGCTCATGACTGTCTGGTGGTTCTGTGCTTTGTCTGTATGACAAGCATAAAACCAGTGAACTCATGATCAAGCTTATGCACAGAAAAAAAAAATAAATAAATAAAATTATATATATATATATATATATATATATATATATATATATATATATATATATATATATATATATATATATATATATATATATAATTTATTTATTTATTTATTTTTTCCTAACTTCTCATACAGATATGAACATCATATGTGGAAAGAAAACACTTTTGTTCTTTTTTTTTTGTGATCACTTTTTTGCTAATTAGCTCAACAGGAACACTGGCGATATTTATAAAACTGCTTCCTCTGAGCAGTTCCTCCTGATAAACCACGAGGTCATGCGTGGTGTGGACGGCTCAGTGTGACTCCGTAATGAGTGTCGACAGCAGTCTTTTGCTGTGCAAGCACGGGTCGGTTTGTCACTTTTAGTTTTGTGCATGAACTCACAAACACACATACGTACAGGAGCTTCCATTATTAATGCTTTTCTATTATCTAGACACAACTTAGCTTGCCCCCATTAATAACCTTGTATGTCAGTGTGTGGAAAGCTGTTCTCATTCAACCCGACACATCTCTACTTTTATACAGCTGGTTTTGTTTCTTTATTCTGTTATTTGATTCTTTATTATTATTATTATTATTGTTGTTATTATTATTATTATTATTATTATTATTATTATTATTATTATTATTATTTATGTGTGTTATTGTATGATTTTTTTTTTAAGATGCATATGTCAACTGCATTTTGCTCTTCATCGATTTTCTGTGGAGTGGGATTTTCCCAGTTTGACCTAAGAAGAGTCATAAGAATTGGTGAAATATTTAAATTTGCCTAGTTAATGAAATGAAGTGGAAAATTAATTACATGAGAAACCGCTTTTGTTGAGTTTCCTTTTTTGTTGCAGTAATTGTGTTCAACCTGGATATAAGATGTCGAACGAAGTAATCTTGTGGAAAAGTGATTTGAATGTTCCGTGTTCTGCGTCATTGCTTTGCTCAGTGAAGTCGGCACTGAGACATTTTGATGAAGATTGTGCCTTTGAGGCTCACTGACTGTCTGAAAATACATGGATGGCTGTTCAAAGAATATTTGAGTTCATCTCAGGTGGACTTGGGTCACATATATAATCACATGTTGCTGTTGTAAGTGTAGCTGTTGTTTTTGACATTGTTTTGTTTGAAACATACTGTGATATTGATAACTACACAGTATTTAAGGTATGAGAGAGGTAATCTGTTGTTTGCTAGGAGGATTTTGATAGTGAAATACAGAGAAGGTCAGAAGGAGTTGCACTGTGTCTTTGTCGCTCTCTGGGAAGACAAGGATTGATTTCCTAGAGGAGACGTGTGGTTCTGGATGATGAAGTTAGGACCATCAGAGAAGTATGTGAGGGTAATGCAGGACATGTATGAGGACGGTCAGACAGAGATCACATGCAGTGGATTCAGGATAAGAGTCGGATAACATCAGCGAGCCGCCCATTTTTGTTTGATGTTGTTATAAACAGGTGACTGATGTGGGTAGGGAGGAGTCGCCACGGACTATGATGTTTGCTGATGATATAGTGATCTGTTGTGAGAGTAAAGGTGAGTAGGAGCAAAGACTTCTCCACTATGAGTAAGATACATTTCAGATTTAAGAAGTCAGGTTATGTTCTTTCATACGCAGCAGCCTATTCATGGCTGAAGCTCAAAAAAACTCCCCAACAGGGAGTCACATCCCTCTCAAGTTCCAGAGATAAATAAACCAACACGATTTGTCTTCTAATGCGTGACAAAAGGGGTGTCTGGGACTCTACTCCCCGTGTCCCCACAGAGCATTGAAGATGAGCTGAACAAGCAGATGCTAATTGAAGATGCTTGTCTAATAAAAAGGGACATTATTTGTGTTTGAAAAGCAAAGTTCTTACTTTTTTATAATCCATTCTTAATATGATCAAGACAGGAGGAGGAGAAATTTAAATTGATGGTGTTGTGTGTCACTGTTGCCATGAAAAGCACCCAGTCCCCTGACCACTATTAACAGTAGTCACACGGAAAAAACAACCAACCTCTGAATTCATTTTGTTCCTGTTTACCGAGTCACAAAATATTTATCCGGCATGTGTGATATTACTGTTATTATCGTGCAAAAGAGCTTTAATTTCTTAAAGAAAAACACTGCATTTGCATGCCTTAGACTTCCTCCACAAATATTTTCAAAGAAAGCTTCATTTGATGTCAAGGCTTTGTAGCCAGCTTCTAGACTCCTACACACAAGCTTTACGACGATATAATCCCTTTCTTCTTCTCACAATTGTTTGTGCGTGTGTGTGCGCGTGTGACCATGCGTGCAAGCCTTCGGGTTTGAGAGAGGTCAGTGCCTTAATTAAATAATTGATCGTAGAACTAGGGCCTCTTGTGAACCATGAAGAGATATTGAACTAGAAGGAAGCAAGATTCTGAATTTACATGTCAGTCAGTCGAGTTTATGTTGACATTTTTATTCCCTTTTCACAACATTTGCTTTAAAAGAAAAAAAAAAAGAATCTAATTTCAGAGCCAGATCAAACATTGCGGTCGTATCACGTGCAAACACCAAATGCTGGCCAATCTCTTGAGGCCTTAATGGACTTGGAAGGAATATTAAGAGGTTTTGTCGGAAGAGAGCAGTTCTGCCACAGCAGTCGTCCCTTGGCTAATTTGTGTTTTTGTGCCAAGGGAGGCCTCACACTGGGACTCTAACAGGCTCTCAGTCCTACTTTCAGAGTGTCTGCTGCCAGGCCGACAAGGAGACACACAAACACATGCAGACAAACGTGCACACAGACAAACTTGCCGTCAAAAGCAAATAAGCATCATATGACCATAAATGGCACTTTCACGACCGGATCCGGATCATCAGAAGCCTTTTCAGCTTCCAGGTTGGATCAAAACGTGAAGGAGTATACATGCTTTATCTGTTTAAACCCTCAGTCAGATGACATCTGCCTTTTTTAACAAAGACATTTCAAGATACCGATGGCGGCCCCACGTATGGGGGCGTGGGACCGGCGCCCATCCTTGGCTGGAGGTCTCTCTGATGCAAATCTTCCCTTTGTGGCGACACATGTCTAATGGAACTTAGCGGCACCCCAGAAGTGTCGCCACATCTAAGCGCGGCATTTCAGATTTGCATAACAAAAATTGGTACCGCAAGCTTTAATTAAAAGTGGACCTCCCATCTGAGATATTTGGATTTCTGGAGAGCACATCTCAAGCTGTGTTCAATGACTGTGTTGACATAGGATTGTGAGTTAAATGAGTCTCGCATTGGTTTCCCGGGACTCCTTTTTTTTTTTTTAGCCAGGGTTTTGGATGAAGTTTGAAGTTGATGGTTTGTTCTCTTATTGAGTTGCTTTCTCATGTCCTCATTCCTGATGCAGGATGGGTGAACGTCAGCGAAGCTCAGGGGCGACGTCGACCTCATTGTTAGTCAAAAACACCAGCACAACAAAGTGCAGTTTAATATTGAACACCTGCCAACCGACTTCCCTCCTCGCTGTATGCATGAAGTTTGCATTTCCTCTTCATACTCCACGGCTCATCGTCTGTGGAGCTCAGCGTCTCCCAGGGTGATTATCCTTTATCTCTGGCCAACAAAACATCTACATTGTATCATCTCTAACTCTCAACATGAGACATTTTCTGTTTAAAAGGCGAAAACAAATCACAGACTAATCATTATTTCAATATTTGTTTTCTCCATACAACTCTTACAAAGTCTTTCACAGCAGTCAGTGCCGAGGCACTTGTTCCTTTTTCCATCGCCGCTCTTGTTTGTTCGTGGGAGCTTCTCATTTTCTCCTCCGAATTATTGCTCTGTTTCCATCATTCTTCAATCTGGCTGTCAATTTCTTTTCACCTCACTTCTCCACAGCCTTTGTTGCAAGATAAACACTTCAACAAAACAATTTGACGGAATGTAAAATTCTCTGTGTTCAATATGCACTCACTCAAAGTGTGTAACTGTTTGATTTTACCCACCTGAACCCCTGGTCTAAGTGGCTACTTAGATGACTGCCAATTTAAAGTTTAACATCAGGAGTGGAAGGCCAGTGTTGGAGAGGCAGATGGCTGTGGGAAAGGGATGCTGGGAAATTCATTCCTTTAACCTCTGTCGTTCACTGCGCGGCTTTATTTTTGCGGTTTTATGAGTGAATGAGAGCCAGTGGTGCAGAGAATGACATGAAGAGAGAGCATGAGTGAAAGTATAGAGGGTATGTGGGTGTGCTCGTGGTGCCTCTGTGCTTCAAACCTACTTCACAGCCTACCTGCATATTTTAAAGCCCTCGTGCAATATTGCCTCTGCTGTTTTTCTGCCGCCGCTCTCACCAATTTTCTGCCTCATTGTCATTCATATGCAATCTGTTTGTTTGGCTAACCCTTCTTTGCAGACTAGCTTGGCTGAGCTTCTTCGTGTTCATGTGTCACCGAGTGGATTTCGTGCCATCGCTCTTATTATCTACACCACACTGGTAATTCACTCCTCTCTCTGAGATGCAGCAGGGCGTCATGGCCAGCTTCTGCCCCCCCTCCTCTTCTCCTACAAAGCAAACCCAGTTAATCTGTGTGAGTTGGGATATTTTGCCTAAATACGATCCTGCATGGCTGTGTCATAGGAAGTATTAGAGTTAGTGAGTTTTCCACACCATCACAAACTTTAAATAAATTGTGGTATTGACTTTTGTTGGGAATTGCCTTGCAGCAAGACTTTGATGTTGCTTTATCTCCTTTTCTGAGTGAAGCACATTCTCATTCCGAATGCATTAAAAGTCAACTGTTTTCAAGTGGACTTTCGCGTCACAGAGTCACGGCCGTCTGCGACGCATGTCGACGCATCATTCCTACCGGTAGTGTTACTTATTCTTACTTTGAAAGTTCTGATTTTAATCTCTCATTCAATGCTTTTTCTCAATTTCCACTAGCATTTACATGGTAGATTCTTACTGAAGCCGTCAAAACTATGAAGGAACACATATGGTATTATGTATTAAACAAAGATGTACGTAATGACATGTTTTACACTAAAGATTCCTCAAAACAGCCACCCTTTGCTTTGCTCTTGGCATTCTGGCGATGAGCTTCATGATGTAGGTGACTACATCAGGTGACTACATCAGGTGACTACATCATGAAGCTCCACAAGAGGGGTTTGCAGCACTGCCAACTAAGAAAAAGGTGGCTACTTTGAGTCATGTAAAGTATGTATGAAACACACTTAGGGTCATTCAAGATTTGTTTTCTTTGCTACCTAATATGTACATCCTGCTTCACATATTTGATGTCTTCAGTGTGTATCTACAATGCAGAAAGTCATAAAACAAATAAAAAAAAACACTCAGTCAGGTGCGTCGAAGTTTTGGCCTTTACTGTACGTTTGAGTTGTATACACATCATATTTCCACCGTTTCTTGAAATACTTTTAAAACAAGACATTATGCTTTTGTGAAAGGTTCTTTCCTAATGTGTTGTATTTTACTAAATGGAATAGAGTGTGAGAATCAAATGTAGTTGTTTTAACAAATGAAACAAGACTCACGTCAAAGTAAAGTAAGTTAAAGGAAATTTACTCGAAACAAATTCTGTACAGTAAAGGGTATCTGAAATCAAAGCATGTTACGACTATATTTTGTGTTGATATTTTATTTATTTATTTATTTATTTATTCATTATTCATTATTAAATCCTATCAATATTTAATTCACTTAATACGCTCTGATGATGCACAAGTATTCTTAAAATACGAGAAAGGAATACGATCTAGGACATGAATTTTCTGCGACAGAGTTCTCTGTGACATGCTCTTCTGGACTGTGAAGATCATTTTTAGACTACATGCAAATGAAAGTCAACTGGTGGAAAATGGAAATTCACAATAGCTCACATTTTAATGTTGAGAAATGTCAATGACACAGGGATACATTAGTAACAATGACAGCTTTCTACGATTGTCTACTTATAAATGGTAGACATGCAAAAGAAAGCTGAAGAGATGTCAACATATGGACCGCAACCAGTGACTGAGTGGGATTATTGCACAGTAATATACATATTTATTTTACTGTGAGATATATCCCGAACTTTTGGCAAAAGTTAAGAAGGAATGCCGGAACTCACTTACGACTTTGCAGAAATGATATTAGGTCTTACACCAAAGAAAGACGCTTTTCGTTAGCTGTTTATAATACAAGTTGTTTTCCCGGGCCTTTTCTAGTCTCTTAACTAGGAATATGAAAGCAGTTCAGCAGTTGTGTTAATTTATGCGACCATGAATCCCCTCTCTCCCACAGCACTTAAATTGCTGCCCCCCTTGGTATCACAGACGAGCATTTAATCCTTAATTGAGGCTTCTGGAGGTGCTTCAAGCTAAGGAACCAGCGCTTTTCAAACTCAAGTTTTTATCAAGCGGTTTGATGTATAAATGTCACGCACCACGACCTTAGTGGGTTTAACAAGCATCACAGCAAAAACAAATAAATAAATGAAGCCCTCAAAGCTCCACCGGCAACGGCAGACTCCACTTCCAGTTGAGGGAGGATCGAGTTGGAATTTGCTCCCTTGTCACGGATATGACTTCAAGTCAGAATTGTAGCGTTTATTTCTCAGCATTCTAAATGGCTTTCGCAGTTAAATTAAAACACAGAAAGAGCAACGACACCTGCAGAGTCTGCAGTGCGTCATTGATCCAATGAGCCTTTGAGGGTTACATGAACAAGCTGTGTGATGTCAAGACTAGTGACGTCATGAGGACTGTAGCCTAATGGAAACAGTCGTTTCAGCGAATTTGTTATCCTCGGAAATGGAGTAGTGTTGAGGTAAAATTTCAGCTTGCTAACACTAGATTACTCTGAAAACATGGAAAACCTATCACCTTTACTTCTACTAAACACACGCTCTCTCTCTCACCCACATGCACACACACCTGTGAAGTTTAGACACACACTGTGAGGCCTGAAAACGTACCCCTGTTCCGCAGCGTTTGTATAACTTCTCATTGAACACTGTTAACTAAAGAAAAAGTCTCAGTCGGGATCTTGCTCCTCTGGACAAATGTCCTCGCACAGTTTTTGTTCCCCACAGCTACTTGTGGAAAACCTTCTGACCTTGTTAAATCTGCAAGATTTGTGGCACACAATTACTTCAATTCTAATGGAGTTTCATAAAATACACCATTAAAAAAGAGAAAAAGAGACCTTTTTGTACACGGATTTCTTTTCTTGAAAGGTCAAAAAAATGAAATTTCATCAGTGTGTAGTCATATCTTAAAGGAAACTTTCCAAACATTTATCTACACTCCATTCTGCCAGTTCCAAGTTTCAAACCATGAAACAGTTCAAGCTTGTTGGCCTTGTACGTACCAGCGTAGTGCGGTGTTAGTCTAAAACAGTGGGTCCTAGTAAAGTAAGCCTGCCTCAGTTTGTGTTGCAAAACTGTAGTTCCACTCTCTTTTGTACCCATAAAAGATAAATAGATCAATTTTATGTTGAAATATGTAGCAAAAAGTGCTGCAGCCTTGTGTAAAGAGCTATTCTCAGCATGTTTATCTGAGCCTAATCTGGACACTGTGGTTTCCGCCCATGGTCCAAAGTCAATAAATAAATAAAAAAAAAAAAAACATGACCTGTTTTTGGTAGAAGGTAAATGAATGGACAACTTAGATAAGCTCAAAAATAAAGAAATCACATGTACAACATCAAGCATTGGCTTCATCTATAAGCCACAATTATTACAGTTATGCTGCACGAAAGCGAGTAGTAAACAGCTTTGTCCCACTCCCGGCAACAGTTAATGTTTTGTGACTATTTAATGCAAATTATTTCAGCCAAATTATTTAGATACATAACACATTCAGTCCTGATGAGCTGACTTTAAAAATCCAGCAGCGGAATTATGCACTCTTTATAATTAATGCTGAGCAGACCGGGGGCCCAATTTACGCTTGCACATTGTCAGGTTCCATGCATTGGCTTGTCTTTCTGCATGAGAGTAAACATGGCTTGCTTTCAGATGAAGGTTGCATCTCCACACCATTAGCTAGACTCAGGGGATCTGTGCACCGAGGCTGGCTGTTGCACCATTAGATCATGAAAACAACGGGAATGATCTGACGCACCCAACAAGCACAGGTGTGTAAAGCCATTTTCATATTGCGTAGCATGCAATGTTCATTATTGCAGACAGAAAAAGAAATAATAAACAAAATAAAAACAATGACACGTTTTCAAGTTGATGAGAAAGGAGGATCAAGTCTTTGTTTCTGTCACTGTCTGAGGGGTGGTGATGATTACAAGACATGGATATACCAGTGTATGACGGGAGAACGCATCTGCCGTTTCCGGTGTTGCATATGAATTCATATGTATGGGATCGAAATTGGGCCTCTTGTGTTCTTTTCAATTGTCATCCTGAGCCATGTGACTCGTGATTATATTTGTTTGTTCTTGGGTGTCTTATTGTGCTGCCATGTCAAGTGCTGCGTTTTTGATGGGGTTTGACACCCTTCATCCAACATGCACACGCAGGAGCTGCCGGAGAATACCACAGAGTATTAGCCCAATCATCTCTGTGGCAGTCAGACTGACATGTTGAATTTGTTATTCTTCTTTATTCCAACATTGGCTCATCTCCTGTCAATGAGCCACCTCTGTCGGATCACACGGCTCTGCATACATCCGCTCAGACTATGACCATGTCTGCCCCTTCCTAATTCTCACGTGCATGACTTGAACTGGTTTTGGCTGTTGCAGTGTCTCACTGACTTAATATGGACAGTAAAAGCTATTTACTGGACAAAAAAATCTATCTATACATCTACTTATTTTAATCAAGTATAATACAGATAAAATCATGATTTATTGATATTATTATTATATGAATAGGAGACCGTAGACATACAGCTATATGTTTTACTAAAATGTCCACCTATACATATATACCCAGACATACAAGAATATACCAAGACACAGTACAAACTCATTCACAATTTGAGGCTGGACCTGGATACTCAGGTTCAGGGAGACGCTGAGCTGCCAACTTCTCATCACCAGGTGGCTGGCACCATCAGATGGCTCAGATGGCAGGGCAGAGTTGCTCACCCAAATGTTAAGTGAGGGTCGACTGTCCTGTCAAGAAGTGCTTTAATATTGTAAAGTGCTACTCTGCCTCTTTCAGGGAGAGTGAGAGAGTCACAGTTTCTCAAATAGCAACTTTCCTCTCATCGAATAGAGCAGGAATTTGCAGGTGGACTTCTGTGTCTAGTGCTGACCCCAAAGTCAGCCTTCTATGTTGCATGTTGATGCGCAGGCAATGAATTCAAAAGTTTCTCCTCCAGAGTGACATTCGGAAAGGAAGAGTGACGATCAGAGAACTCATCACTGCTATAACGTAGGGGCTTTTCACAATGCGGATTCTGTCTTGGGTGGCCTTAGTCCGATTTGCCCGCTGCTGTGCAGCCTCGCACCTCTGCACCTCAGATGATGGTTTGTGATGCACAACGAAGCACGTGTCGTGGAAGTCGTCGTCAAGCCAGAACATTTTTTCCGACTTGCGACTTTATCGGCTTGACCACCATATCTCTCTTCTTAGCACGAGTCATCGTCAGTTCCATGATTAACTTCCGCTACGGCTGTAACAGAACGTGACATTTCACATCCAAAAGTAGGCATGAAAGAGTGTAGAAAATAGCAGGAACAAGCTGCGTAATGCGGAGTGATTTATCCATGCTATTCTCGCTACACGTTGATCAAAGTGAGGGAGATTACGGACGATAAACTTCAATAACTTCAGAAAAGTCAGCGTCTCTCCTCCTTGCTGTTATCCTTATGCAGACAGCTGCGCAGCTGCAGGATCATGGCAGTGACAACAGTTACTGTAGAGCGCAGCATTATTCGTTTCAGTAAATCTGTCTGGCAGTAAAAGCAGATGTTTATTGGCCTAATAAAGGCGGCACGCATGAGCAACACATGAGTTATCAAATACCCGCACACATCGCGACTCCCGGACTGCTGTGCTCCCAATCTCCAACAACAGTCTCTTGCTGCTGCAGCTGCACATCTGGGAGTTTGTGAAGTTGTTTTCGAACTATGTTGTCCGCCCAGACAGTGATCAGACCCTTTACTGCTCCACATTTATCACGTTTGTGTGGAGTTGCACTGTACACGTAGTTTACAGCGTCTCGCTCACTCTCTGCGGAGAACTTCCAGAGACAAGGTGCAGCTTTGACACTTTGTCTCACGACAGAGTCCGCTCTGTGATAAGCCCCTTGGAAGCCACCTGGTATACACAGCATCTCAAACTGTATCTCAACAGTTGAGAAAAGAGCGCCACCCCATGGCCTAGCCCAAACCCCAACCACTGTCTATTTTCTGGATAACGTGTCTCCACCCAAGGTGTCCAGATATGCTGGGGAAGACAAAACGTTCTTCAATAGGCAGGACAATGCTGATGCCTGTGATTTGGGCATCACCCTCGTACATCGAAGTCCACTTGCAAATAGTCCGTATTTGACACAGTTGGAGTGAGCATGTGTTGGCAAATCACACTTCCAAATGGAGAATCCAACCAATAGTTGAGTCACAGGTTCTGCAGGAACCTGATGCGAAGATTTATTTATGGTTTTTCACACAAGTGATGCAACGCAGTATGTTGAATCAGTGATGTCGCCTGGCGGTGAAAAGCTCGGCCAGCCTTTTGTGAGGACTGAGAATTCTGTTTTGGACAAAGCATCTCCTTTTGGCAGCTTACTTAATCCAGTTGGTCATTTATCCAGCCACGACCCTCGAACAATCACGGGAACAGTTTGCAGCTGATGGTGAAGCAACTTCAATGGGTGTCCAGTGCTGCCATTATTAGTTAGAAGTAGAGTGAAATGCCCACTCCATGTTGAAAATTAGTTCTCTACCCCAAGTGGAGGAGTTCTAATATCTCACAGTCCTGTTCACAGGTAATGAGGCCACTGTATCAAGCTGTCGCGAAGACAAAGCTCCTGCTCTACACCACCATCCACCGTCACCTCTGCTTGTTAGCAGAGGAGGATGAGCAAAAGATGTGAATTGGAAATGTAGTCCGCCACATATATTTTTACATCGCTTCACATGGAGAGCATGTAAGGAAAGGTGTGAAGCAAAGCATGAAAAACGGGTTGGATAAACGTATTGAAAGATGTTTCTGAGAGATGAATAAATAATCATGAGGCTCAGCAAGGCATTTTGGGATTTTATCACTCCTTTTTGATGAGGTCAGGTATACATCCAGGCAGCAGCGGAAGTGCAACCCACGCAGACACTGAAGATTGCAGTAGCATAAAACACATTATTGGTTTTAAACAGCAGTTGGAAACACTCTATTTGGTTTCAGTCAGAGGGTAGCGTCAAAGTCGTTTTAATTTCATTACCACTGTGGTAGTTATTTTTAGCTGCCAGTGCTTGTGATCCCTCTGGTGCATTTTAAGAGTTTGACAAGCCCTATTATTTGCAAGGACCCCCTCATCCTCTGAGCTGGTGCTTTTCAAAGCGACCTAGCCTAACACTCATCACACACAATTTATTAGCTGCGTGGAAAAGGCTGGCCATTTGTTGTCAGCTATTACAAGGAGGTCTGTCTCCAGTGCATTTTCCTCAGAGAACTGTTTCTTCACAAGGAAGTTTATCACTGAAAATTCAAGGTACAATATTATCAAGGAAAAAGCAATAGCACAAAAGTGTCGCTCAATTTGTGAACTCATTCCGGTCTTCGTCTTTCGATCTCTTCTGGAAGCATGTAATTGCTCCAGGCTTCATGACAGAGGCGGGCAGTTACACAGCTGAAGAAAAGAGAGGGAACACGATCACTGCAATGTAACTAAGTTGAGAGTGGTTGACATCAACCCCTGAAAACTGCCACCCCTCTTTCCATCCCACCATCCCAATTTTTGTTCACTGTCCGCTTCACCGGTAGCTTAAGTCAGGTGCTCAAGTCATCCAGGATGTGTCTCACCATCATGGTGTTTTGAGACTGGTGCAAACAACAACAGCTAGTAACTATCTTCAACCGACTGACCATCAATGGGTACTTCAGTGCTCATATTGTGAGACACAGACGACCACAGGCTGACCAAGCTATCCCCAATGGGACAGTTGTGCTGCTTGACTGGCATGTTCCAGAGAACCCCAGGATTGGCACATCAGCCACTGGCACTCTTTGCTCTTCACAGCAGGTCCACACTGAGTATGGCAGGAAATGCTGTGGAGAACGTCCTGCTGCCTGCAGCATCACCCAGCATGACAGGTTTGGTGGTGGATCAGTGATGGTTTCAGGATTTATATCGTTGTATATGTGGTAACCAGCGATGGGCTGAGCAGGCTTCATGAAACAGTGTCCTATATTTAGAGCTCAGAAGGGGGCGCTCTTGATTTCAGAAGCATGTGAGGTTTCATTCAAATAGTTGTCTGAAGCCACAGATTTTAGAGCAGAGAGTGCCATCTGGTGGGCTCTGAAAGTGAGTACATTGTTTCAAGAAGCCTCACCAGCCCATCACCAGTGGTAACCATGGTTCCTGCAGGTGTGAGGGTGAGTTCCTCCTGTCCCTGTGCAGGTGCAGTGGGCCCTGGGTTCCCTCCAATCCATGAGAGTGGTTGGCCTCCTGTTGCTGTAGTGTTACGGGCATTACACAAGTTGACAACCACTCAGACATGTGACTCAGAGTCACCAAATAGTATGAATATTTTTGGATTGTGGGAGGAAATCTGAGTGTCTGTAGGTTACCCACACGTACACAGGAGTAACAGTCACTTACAAATGGAGTTGTCTGAAGCACAATTTGAACCAGTCACTGTCTTGCTGCCTTAAATATGTTTTAAGGTGAAAAAAGGTCAAACAAGGGGCACTATCACCTGACAATGTCTGTCATTGATGATGAAAAATGTCTCAGTGGTTCATATTTCAGTGACTAGCCGCTGCCTTGTCAGAGACTGAGACGATACCAACAAAACTGCAAAGGTACAGCCAACATTTTTACTGAATTGCAGAGTAATGACTGTCGCATCTGAACTTTGTCAGATTAATTTGAATTGTAACGTTCTTTTATCAGCTTGCGTTTCCCAATTATGTGAGCCAACATAATGATAAATTAGACAACAGCCAGGAACGACAGCCAAAATTGGATGGCATTTAGTGGGTCCTGACGTTGGAGAAATTGGGCTTGAAGCTGTAGCGTAATGCTCACATGTCACATCACGGAGATCTGACCAAGGCATGCAGTCATCGGCGAATACACAACCTCTTTCTTTCTGTGGAAGCTGAAAGGAAGTCTGAAGGAGCAGCTGAATGGCTTCTGAAAAGCACATTAAGATTGATTTCTCCCTCAGTTTCTCCTTCTGCATTTGTAAATGTACCCTTCCATATAATCATTCATGAGATACGGGATTTCGTCTGTTACTGGTGTCATTAAAATCCATTCAGAATTAAATTCATCAAACCAAATGGTCCTCAAGCGATGCCGCGCATCTGGCTCTTACGGAGCATTCTGTGGCATGAACATCATGATTCCTGTGAAGAAGTCAGTACTGCGAACCTTCTTTATGAAGCAGCGATGACTTATTAGTGATGTTGTGAAGGAGCGTTCCTTTGATGTCTGACGCAATAAGCATTTCACATCCTGCGCTGATTCCCCTCCGTTTCGGGGAGGCTGAAGTCTGTCGGCTGCCAATAATATTCATTTGGATTTTTACCAGATCACTGTAATAAAAAACAAAACATGTTTTAGTAGTAATCACTGTTTAAATAAATTCCAAAATACTGTAATTGTGCACTGCTTGAGAAGATAACGCATCATAGTTTTTGATCCTTGTTTATATAACCCCAAAATATCATAAGAAAATGTTTATTCTACTCAGAAACACTATAGGTTTGTCAGAAAATATGACTATGTATAAAATCAAAACGTGAGTGTACACATTTATATATATACCGGAGGACGACATATGTGCTATTCACGACTACCTTAAAGTGAACTACTGTAGGTCCATTTTATAAGTGTATATTTTATATTTAAGTCTGGTCACCTGAATTGCAAAGTCAGGATATCACCGCTTATCTCATTTCTCTGAAAAGAAGTGATGGGCTGGTGAGGCTTCATGAAACAGTGTCCTCACTTTCAGAGCCCACTAGATGGCACTCTCATCTATAAAAACTTTGACTTCAAACAGCTATTTCAATGAATCTCACATCCTTCTTAAACTGAGAGCGCCACCTTCAGAGGTCTGAAAATATGACACTGTTTCATGAAGCCTCATCAGCCCATTACTAGTGAAAAGCCAATGAACTGATTCACTCATTCCACACCCCAAGGCTGCAAATAAATAAAATAAGACTTGGCTAAGACATAAACACACTGAGGTTTGTGACACGATCTTTGTGGGGACCGCCACCATGCTTTCACCAGCCTCTTACCCTTATAATGACCATGCTATTTTGACGTCTTCATCTTCAAATTGAGGTAGATTGAGGGTGTTTTTCCCAAAATCGGACCTCACTAGGAAAGATGTGCTTCAACACACAGACACACACAAATGTATTTTGTGTTTGATTTCTTCAGAAATCATGTGAAAGACTCAAGGCACAACTGTTCTCCTCTCCAAAAAGCCATTTAATGTGGCCTGGTTATCTCTTTAGGATTGCTCCCTTCCAAGTCCAATTGGGTGGAGGACCCGGGGCAGACCCGGGGAGAATATGGAATGGCCCATGTTTCTGTGTCTGTGAACCACTCTGTGACAAGCAGTGGAAAATGAATGAATGGATTGCATCAGCTGTCTTGCCTGCTTTCTATTTCTTCTTCTTTCTAGCTTTCTTCTTTAACAGTATGTCACTGCTCGTTCTGTGTTCAGCCAACTAGAGACACGCGCAGGTCTCAATCAAAAGACCAGGTTGGTGGGTTGGAAAAAAGGCGAGGAACCTCATCACCGCAGGCCTATAGAGATGTTTCACATGTTGTGGCGTGAGGCAGGTCATGGAAAGACCCAGTTCTTTCTGAGCCTTTAGACGCAGTGATGTTTCTGTGTCAAAGTAGTGCACTGAACTTGTGAAAGAAGCGAACTATAAAACTGCGCCGTGTGAAGGGAATGGGGTGTCAGAAGGTTGACAACTGATTCTGTTTAATAAAGCCTCCAGTTCTCTTTGGCTCCAGAGAATTCCAGCGAGACACTTACTTCCTTCCATGTTCCAAAATTTGGTATTTGGATCACGTGTACTCTCACATATGCTCATTACACAAACAAGTAATCATGGTGTCTGTTGACCACAGATGGGCTGGAACGAGACGCGGTTTTTGCATAAAGAAAGACTAATATTTCATTTAACTTTCCGATCAGTCACGATCTTGAAAAAGCTATGTAGCTGCGTCTTAAGAAAATGTAAGCCACAGGGAAAACCACTAGAAAGACATCTAATGTTTCCGATATTCTGCTTGGTTTTTCCAATGCTGTGAAATGTTGATTCACATCTCATGAAAACATCAACCAGGTAGGGACTTATTTATGTAAATAACCAAGTCCTTCTTCGTTTAATACACCATTTTACCTATATTAATAAACTATATTCCACTTTCACTTCATGTGACGTACATCTCTGATGTTGCTGTGTTTACCTGTGTATTCCTGGAGGAGTTGAACCTTCTAATCTTACCTCATACATGGAGTATGAGGTAGCCAGACAAACCACAGTTAGCGCTTAGAGCCATGGTCTCAAGCTGAGTCAACCGTGAGAGGCGCATAGTACAGTACAACCACTGGGTTGTAGCCTTGTTCCGATGCTTATTGCATCCCCCAAAAACACATTATATTTACACAGAAAATTGCTTCCATAATCAAAGGCCACTTGCTTAAAAACTCTCCCTTAGAAACCTTCTGCGAGAGAGCAGAAAATTATGTCACAGTTATTGAATTTTATCCCCCACTTCAGATAAAAGTAGCTGAAAGAAGCTTCCGCAGCAGTCAAAAGTTGGCAGTTGGCACTTATTAACAAGTGAGGGTAAGAAAGGTGCCCGAGGAGCGCCGTAATGAGTCAAGTCATTTTCATAGTGACCTTTTTCTGCTAAACTGCCGCTGTGGTTATTTTCTAGCACTCGGCCTGAGTAATGCTCCTGCATTATCTTTAATGCCATTGGTTTTACTGCCAAAATCTCATTCCTTTAGAGACATGCCGAGACCACCAAGGACACCGTCAATGACATCAGACTATTTTATTGATATTAGCTTCTTTAAATTAAGGAGCTTCATTAATATCGTTGATGATATAATCAATCAGACCTGTATCACCAGCAAATGTTTTTGTGTCTGGATGATTTAGACCTAACTGTCACCGATGGTGGAGGCACTTTTCATCCTGGATTCATCTCCACCTCAGGTTTATTTATCTTGCTGACAAAATGATTCTGTTCCCATGGTAGAAAATGTAGCGGGTGTCTATGAGGCATAACTTGAAAAATACATATTATCAATATTATTTAAACCAAGCTATTCAGCATTTTTCACCACGTGGCACAGACCATCAGTAAACAGTCGCGATGGGCTGGTGAGGCTTCATGAAATGGTGTACTCACTTGCAGAGGCCCCTAGATGGCATCTTTGGCTTCAAACAACTACTTAAAGGAAACCACACATCCTTTTTGAACCGAGAGCGCCACCTTCTGAGCTCTTAAAATCTTCAGCCCATCACTAGTAAACAGCGATGTCATATAATGGATATTATTAATTCAACAATGTAACTGCACTGAGAAAAAAATATTGTAAATATTTTATATGTGTATTTTTATGTATGTATTTTATATGTAAATATTCATTCTTTCACTGGCTTTCAATACACAACTGCTTCTGAAGCCAGCTGCATATTTTATGTTGACTGAGCTTATACTTTGACAATGTATGATTTTGTAATGCTTTATCAGTAGGGTTGAATAACTGAGCTATTTCTCTTTAAATAAGCTTGGTTAGTGTTTTTCTAACATTTACAAATAGCCAGTAGTGTTTGAAACTAGCAGCAGTTGTTGGACTAAACACATAAACAGATGATCGACCTATTTTTTCATGCTTTTGACATTTAGATACTTTTGATATTTTAAAATCTGCTGAAAAAAAAAAAGTTCAGCATTAAGGCTTTTTTTTTTTTTTTTTTTTTTAAACACCAAAGTTTCATGTATCAAGGTTTTCTACATTTTTTTAATGACAGGCGTTTTTTCAACTAACTTCTTCTGATGTTTACACTAAGATTTGAGATGAGAAAAATATTGATTTATCAATGAACTAAAATCTTGGGAAAATGCGAATCACTGACATTATTGTGTCTATCAACTTAAGCATAAATTATTTGTATTTTAATCTCATTTAATCAAGTTAACTCACGATTAATCATAGTCCAGCCTTGCTGTGTGATTAAACATGAAAAAAAATCTATTGAGAGCCCAACAAAAACAAGGAAAAGCATATATTCAGAAATCGTCAGGATAATAAATGTATGATGTTTTGTAAAGCTTAAGACGTGCTTGAAGTTGAAAATAGCTATACTGTAAAACAAGCTTTAACATCTCTTCCACATTTTCTGTGGCTGTGGATTAAGAGTCTAAATGCAGTAATAACATAACAACGCACTACAAAATAACCATGTACAAAGTATAAAAATTAAAAATGCTCCTGTGTTTGGAGCCTGTAAATCCCTGGTTTGTCCTTCAGTCTGTGGAGAGAGTTGAATCGACCTGCGAAGGCACGAGGCCAACAGCTGTATTGTCAGACAAGTTAAAGAAACTATTACAAATCTTGAAAATAGATTAAAAAAAAAAAAGGGATCCCGACAAGTCGAAGACACATTGATAGAAAGGCCTTCCACAGTTCAGAGGGCTGTGACATAATGGCTTTTTCTGCTAAGACACAGAACTGCCCACTTGAGACAGAGACCTCCGGAGGTGGTTTGGCTCAGATAATCATCGGAACTCAGCCAGGAGAGTCACCCAGGTGGAAATTTAATCTGTGCGTGTTTGCATTAGCGGGAATGTATCCGCCGACAGGGCTGGATCATTATTGCTATATCTCCTTCCGTTAACAAGTCGTCTCAAAGGAAAACTTGCTTCAATGGCTACGAAAATAAATCTATAAAATCCACCCATGTTACTTCACATTACGGCACATCGACTTCACGTGCCGCTCTAATTAAAACTGTGAAACCCACATAGACAGGTATCACTTGCCTGAGTGGATGTCATCCGATGAGTATATTAAATATCACGTCCATCAAAGCACAGGCTCTACACACATTGCTGATGAAAATTTTTTTTTAGTTCATTGAGGTGTGAATTACTTAAAGCATTGTTGAAGCAGTTTTTGCTTCTCTTTCATGGTTTTCAACCGCCACGTTTTGGGTGTCAGATTTGTGCAAAACAACTGTCAGTGGACATATTTGTCAATAACACAAGGCGTCCAGTCTGAAAGGTGTTTTGATACACACCCATGTATGGCACTCCACTGAAGAGCTCTTCTACCACCACCGCTGAATATGTATGGGCTTCTACTGCCTGACATTTTAAGTCATTTGCATGTGTTATTGACAGTTCTATAAAAGTTGAATACAAAATCAAGACAATGCCTGATCTAATTTAAGGACACGAGGTGATTTCCATCTCATTACCGAGTCTTTCTTGCAGCTGCAAGGCCAGAAAAAGCTCCTTTGATATTGTGACAGTCTAAAAGAAAAATAATCATTTGGTGCAAAGAATATCATGAGATGTCAGCGATGATCTCGACAGGATCTTCAGTGTTTAGCGGCAGGAATCACTGTCATCTCTGACAAAACAAAGCATTTAGTGGACAGCGTGTCTTGTTTTTTTAACAGTGATAACCAACCATACTACCTTTGGTGAGACTTTTTAAATCTTCAGTGCATTTACTTTTCCTTTCTAGCTATTGACCACAGCAAACCCTTTATCGTTTATCATAATAATCAGTATTATTATTACTAGCAGTAATTTTGCCAGTATATAAGCAAGAGGAAGTACTTGAAGGATCCTTTAAAAAAACATAGCAGTACTTCTGCATATATCTTGGCGAAATTCATACTTGTCACAATGAAAAAAAGAATGTTACAGACAGTGAAAACAGATTTTCATGGAAGAAAAGAGTGAAAGTGAAGGTCAAAAGTGTGGGTTATAATAGTGATATTAAACTGCATGGAAGCTGTTTTTGGCACGTTGTGGTATAGAGTAGCTCTCTGATTGACAGCTGCGTCATAACCTGACAGAGGACCCCAACTGCCGCTCCTGTCAGCGCGGATGGTTTGAAGCTGTTGACGTGAACTGTCTGGCCAACACGGAGAACATTGTGTATCAGAGAAGTCGACACGGCAAATCAGTGGAGTTGGCGCCGCTGCGGCGAGTCGAGCTTTGTACCAGTGCAGAGGCGACGTCTCGTGCTATGTGTCACGCCTATCAAACAGCAGATGCAAGTGACGGCTTTCTACAGCACGAAGAAAGAAACAAAAAAAAAAGCCTTCGACAAATAGAATATCTATAATATCCAGGCATCATTTGATAAGAGTTTGCGGTTCCACTCTTTATATATTCTTGATTTCAAAGCGGTAAATAAAGTTCAGGCACAAAGCAAGGGTAGATTTGCATGCAGTTTAATTGACTTAACAGACGGATTAGAAGCAGACAGCAGGTTATCAAGAAGGAACACTCCGATCACTGTTAATTATTCAGCAGGTGGAGCCAAGGGGAAGAAACTGTTCCTGTTTGTTCGGTGTTAAGTCAGGAGGACAGGTTGACACCGACTATAAAAACGTTTGGCTATGTTTTTTTTTTCAGTCTGTTGTGAGGCCGAGCCTGATCAGAGACAGATGTGACACCGAGACTCCGGTTCAATGGAAGCGTGTTTGAAGGAGTGAATGCTCACAGCAGCAGGGGAGCCATGCAAAGGTGGCAGTGGCTTCCGGAAGTCGCTTGTCTGCAGTCGGGGCAGAAACAGAACCCAGGCGGGTGAGCGCAGATGTGGGGCCATCCAAAAGCGGAACACATGACTCAAATCTGCCTAACTAGATTAGATGGAAATTAAAATGTCTGCTGAAGGTCATTCATTCATCCTGCGCTACTGAATTATTACTTTTTTGTCCCGTCCCCAATTTTTGTTCCTCTTGAACATGGTCGAGTAGAAAAGACAGCCATACAGTCCAATCCTGAATGTATTGGATTTGAGGGTGACATTACTGCTACACCTTCATTCCTATTTTTGTTGAAAATCCGGTCATTCTCTCAACAATAGCACTTAAAATATGTATTTTTTCTCTCAACATACGCTTCATGATTATTGTTGAGCATTGCTTTTCTATTTTCATCATTCCTTATAATAAGCATATTCTGTGCCAAACCTTTTTGCTTGAAACAGAAAATAAAATGGCACAATGAGCCAGCACTCTGGAAACAACATATTCACTAAAAACAATAAACAGGCAACTCCACTGCTATCATTCCAGTGACCCCTCATGACCATCCAAGTTCTACATTATCGCCCATATTCTTTCATGTTGCGATAGATTGTGCGAAGCATTTCCATTCTGTGGGCCTGATTAGATGAGAGGAAAGAAAATGGGGCTCGACGGAGACGCAGCAACGCAGCGTTTAACTGGCACAGTTATCACTAGTTAATAGAAATCCTGCGTTTTTGTAAAATCCCATCACGCTGTGATCCGCCTGCGTTGACTACAGCTATCTGTGATTCTGTCTCTGTCTCTGGCCAGAGTCACTCACTCCCTCTGTGACCTCTTTATAGCCAGAAGCTCTAAACACTGTAAAACTGATTCATTAAAATCTGCTGTTAGTGTGAGGACACACACGCGGATGAGCCAATGGACCACAGCCAATTATGTGATTCCCTGCCAGTTAGAAAGAGATTTAGGCATTAAGTATCTCGGAGGAGGAAGACAGTGATGGCAGATCTGCACATTATTCTAGCATTTGCGTGTGGGCCCTGGTCTGCTTTGAGTAGCACAATGTACGCAAGGATATGCCATAGACAGGAATAATAATAATAATAATAATAATAATAATAATAATAATAATAATAATAATAATAATAATAATAATAAAATTAGTCGAAAAATAATGTAGGAAATTTTTTTTTTATCATTCGGAAATAAGTATAAATGTATTTACTGTTTAAATATATCACCACTTCCTCCTTCATAATACCTGTAAGTATGTCAGGTTCCAATTTCCCCATTCCATTCTCAGAACAGAGGTGGGACCAACTGGGGCGCACGTGTCTTTTTGCCCTATTAAAAGACCACTCAGAGCTGCCTTAATAAATCGCTTTGTACATTGTCGGTGTGAAATAAAAGGTTTGCACCTCTTAAAGTATGTGCACACCTTTAATAAATCAATCCCCACCACCCTTGTGTTATGTTGTCAATGGCAAGTGTTCTCGTGTTTTCCAACATCTCCCAATTAAAATAGGATGTTTCCATTTTTCAGTCACAGCTCATCACTTTAACAAGTCTCTCTGCTGGGTGTCATCCTCAGCTAATGCAGATTTTTTGATTGAACTTGCTCATTTCTTGAGTTCTCAAGATAATAACTGCACTGCCATGTATACTGTAAGCGTCCTTTTAATTTTTATTTATTTATTTTTTGACCAGCGATTGGAAATAAACTTATGTACTACACTTATTACTTAACTCTGTTTGTCCTGCCCATTATTGTGCTACATCATGGGTCGGGTACTTTTTTGACCGAGTGAGCCGAACAACCCACAATTTAAATTTAAATTTCATGAGAGCTATATATATACAACATATATGTTGTTTTATATATATATATATATATATATATATATATATATAAAAAAAATATATATATATATATATATATATATATATATATAATGCATTTAATATGTATTTAATACAAGAAATGGAAATTGAAGATCAACAATTTTAGAGTGAGTTCAGCTTTTTTTTTTTTCACATAAAGTTATAGTCCCCGTGAACCAGGTTGATCGGACCAGTTGACGTCTGTTGGTGTACTGAATGGTTCTGTGAAATAGTCAACAACAAACTGTGTGTCTTCCGTGACTGCAGTCCGTCGGTGATGTGACATACTGCAGAGCAGCATTGGTCCGATCACTCTCAATAATAACCAAAGAAGAGAAGTAGGAAGAAGAAGAAATTGGGATAAACATGGATGAAAGCAGCGTGTTTTAGCCGTGTGTTGTCAATAAAACGCCTGTAACGTCATTGGTCTGATGTGACATGGCTCAATCTTGGCAGCATAAAACTCGATTGCTTGCAAAATTCCATAATATAGTGGTCTGTGATTGGTTGACTGGGCTGCAGAGAATCATGGGAAGTCAACGTTGCTGAGCTTACTGTGGAGGTCATTAGGTTAGTTGTGACGGCATTTCGCTTTCTGATGTCAGAGAGCCGTTGCGAGCCATAGGTTCCCAACTATTCCCGTACATGGTCTCTGGAACCATGTTGAACTCTAAAATCCGCAATCTTTCCTAGAAGGAAACAAAGCCAACTGAAGGAATAACCCTCAACCTGGAACATATTTCCAGTTTGGGGCAACATGTTGGTTTCTGTTTGCACCTCTGCTAAAGTGACACCCCTGGGCGGACGCTTTCGATTTCCCATGTCGAATTTGTAATGTGATGAAACAAGGAAATTACTGAGTTCCAGGCCTGTGGCTAGACACCACAAACCAAACTAAGTGAAATGTGTCTCCCCTTCTCTTCCAGGTAGAATCCTAATGAGATAGAGAAAAGCGAGTCATTATGTGGAACTGCCATTGTGTTTTTGACTGGTGTTTGGCCTGGACATACACAACTGAAGAAGTACAGGCAGAAATATTGTGGGTGTTTGAAAAGAAAAATGTGGGTGTTGACACTACTGGAATCGTCTAATGATTGTCAGTATCCCACTGTGTTTATGCACGATGTTTGTTTACTCAGGTTGACCCATGAACGTTTCTTCTTTCTCCTTTTCAGACTTCTGTCATTAAACCATGATGCCTTGAAAAAATCTTTTTTTTTTTTTTAACGCTTGCAATTTCAAAGTTTCTCAGACATGGCATCTTCCATCCAACAACTAATTTTGTCAACTTTTATATGACTGACATTAAGGTTTTCAGACAGCCTCACACCAAAATAGAGATGTATTTTTCCTTTTGAAAATTGGCTTCTAAACATGCATTTGTGTCTATATTTCACAGTTCTGCGCTCCAGGCTTAGATCTATTGATTGTATGCTGCGTTGCTCGACGTTTTCAAATGTCCTGCGGAAAGACTGAAGAAAGAGTCAAAGTTTGATTGCGGAATTGCAACCAACTTTCTCCTTGCTGAACTTTGTGAGCAGTTTGTGCTAGCTGAAACACATTTGCTAACCGTAACCCTGCTCAGAAGAATAGAAACATATTCAGTGAGTTTTCGTCTTCTTCACAGGCAATATAGTGCATGCATTTGGAAGTACTTTCACTGTAAGTCATTTGGATTTTTTTTTTTTTTTTTTACCATTAAACCAGTGGAAAATTTAAAGTTTTAGTTCCAAGGACACCAGCAAATATTGCAAATGTGTGCTCGGTCAGCAAGGAGTCATGACTTCACATCTTAATAACTTATTTCCAGGGTTTGTTTATAACACCGTATAACCATCTTCCATGTGTGTGTTTCAAAACCCACCATACGACGAACCATGAAACATTCTGTTCCCCCAATTTCTGGCTCAATCTATTAAGATCTTTTGATCAATATGTCAGTGCTTTAAAGGGACCCTATGGTGCTTTTTTAAATTCAGTAGTCAAATCTAACATATTGAAGGTACACTCTGGTTTCAATCTCATTAACCACAGCATGGCATTGGGAGACGACGGAGAGTTGTCCAGCGCCTTAAAAACAAAGAGTCCACAGAGTCCTTGTGGCAGGGTCTAAACTCACCGTCAAAAATTCTGCATCTTTCAAGATGATAGTTATTCATAGTTCAAAAGTCTGTCACTGTATCATGAAACCCATGATCCTTTACTGGTGACATGCACCAGCTTTTGGTGATCTGTTGTGTAGGTGCCACATTTATTATTTTTCAGTAAATTACTCGTGAATTGAAAATGTTTTTTCACATCAATTAATGTGAGTGAGACGTTTTATCTTGCTAATGTAGATGACTCTCCGAACAAGGAAGAGCGAAGAGGGCTCCTGTAATACCAGCATTCCATTCAGTTTTGGTTTTTGTCTTGTTACCTCAAGGGCAAGGTTATGAAAAAAAGGAGGGGAATCAATACTATAATTTCCAGGGGGCCTCTGTTTAGCATCTGATGATACTTGTGCCTTTGGCATGACATTTTAAATGCAAGCCGTTTCCAAAAGGTTTCAGGAGGCATCAATAAATAACAGCATAATGGACAAAATGGACAAATGACATTGAATTTTTTCTGCTGCACTATTTATTCACACTTCCACCATAGCACAAGTGCTTGCCTCTAAAACCTTATCCTTTTGCTGCTTTATGATTTTTTCATGGCTTTTAATCTTTTAGGGTCAGCTCTTCAAAACATGCGTTGCTTGCCCAAATAGGAGGTTAGACCCTTCAGGCGGTGCAGACCTTTTAGATACAATGTATGCATTCTCTTAAAACATCCATTTGCTTGAAAGACGTTTGCAGCCGCCAAGGAAAAAACACATTCGGTGACGGCGACATTACCCGCCGAAAAAACAGAGGATATTTTAGGTTAATCTCCTAAATAGACGGCAGAGACACAAAGAGCTTCGCTGCCTCGACCAGGACAGCTGTTCAGCTCCGCCGCTCCACACATTGTTCACAGGCTCATTGTTCTTATGTCCCTCATTTTCTCTGACTGCTCTCGTACAGGCACATACCACTGACTCACAGTCTCTCGTGCTTCAGCGAGATGCTAAAAGAAATGGTCTTCAATAGGCATTAATTGGCTGTGTGATGGATGATAAACGCAGACGTTACCAGATGCATGTTGTTGACGATTTTCCCCCTGAAAAAATCAAAACAAAACAAGAATTACGAATGAATGTTGTTGTAGTCCAGCATACTTTTTCACTAAGCAATTTTATCTGAAGCCAGCTTTATAGTTTCTTGTCTGAAGAACCAATACTTGTACAATTCTCTGCTGATCATTTTATGTAAATATGCTACTGAGTAGTGTTTCATTTAAGGGGCTACAATCTTTCTTTCTAGCACAAATTGGTGGGAGTCTGAAATGACTGTTATACAATTAAAAATATTATTTTGGTCGCTGCTTTTTAGGTCATGATAATGTATAAAAACAAAGTTTAATTTATTAAGATGAAACAATATTTTGGCACAAATATTTTGAGGTATTAAGTCAGATGTTTGGTTCTGTCATAAATAAATAAATAAATAAAATGTCGCATATGGAATCTAACTTATCTCACAAATGATCCTGAATACAGAAATAACAGGCATTCAAATGCTCAAATGTGACTATGTAACTACTCGGTCCAAAACACATCGCCATCTGCTGAAGGCAAATAATTTAATTCCAACTCAAGGAAAAGGTTTCTCCACAGTCCCTGAAATGGACATATTTTTTTTTTTCGTGTTCTGCAGTTTAAAATAGACGTGATTCATGTATAGCTAAAAAGCGGAAACTGAAATTGGAATCTAATTTTGTCCACATTAATTTTTTTTCTGTGGCTGAAGAAGAGAGAAACAAACCCCTATTTCAGATGCAGACACGACTTTGCGTTAAGCCGCTGGAAACTGCAAATCGCACCGTCGAATAATAGTCTGATATTCACCCACTTGAACAGCGGACTATCACATTTTAAAGAAGACACGACGGCTGGGTCGATATCAAATTGATGGCAGGTACAGCGTGATCTTCCTTGACACACTTGCGGAGTGATGAGCGCATTGAAACTGCAGCACTGCTGACTTATTAAATCTTTTCTTTCACTTCATGACTCCCAGCAAGACCAAAAATCCTGAAAATCCCAGAGACCTGCAAAAGCTATAAACCTTGATGACACTAACAGGAACAACAGAGTTGGCTGTCTTTGGCGTGTCAGCTGCTCTGCCTCGGAGATAATCTTGACCGTTAGGTTTTGCTGACACACTTGACTTTGAGTGACATTTCAGTCTGAACCAGCGCAGATAACATCCCTGCGTTTATGGATTTAATTGAGGATTACTTTTACGCCACCCTGCTGTGTTGACTCGTCGCAATCCACTGTAGAATTATTCCTTATCGTTTAGTGATTTATCGCTGCCTTGTTTTGGCCCTGGGCTTTAGGTTGGTTCTTTCTGGTTCCATGATGATTTACATATTTATGAGAAGGAGATTCAGTTCAACCCTCAGATGAGTCGGGAGGTGCGTCTTCAGAGCCACTGCGTTGTAGTTAAGAAATTAGAGGCTGTTGAGCCTTTAATGATACTTAACATTGCACATATCAAATGTTTATTTTTCCTGGAACTACTGGAACCTTTTGTTCTGCTTCCAAACCTCCACAGTAAAGAGAATGTTTCACGAAAGAATTTGACATCAGCTTAAGTTTATCTCCTCAGTTGAACGAATGTTGACATATAAAACAGTGTGAAGTGAAGTTGCACTGTAAGTCGCCTTTGTGTCATTTTTGTCGGTCGACTGACACACACTTTATCATTTTGTTTTCATTTGAAAAGAGAGTTCATAAACAGAGTAAGTGAAGAACAAATTTTTTTTTTTTAATATTATACATAAAACTTCCCTCATGTTTCCCTCTACTTTATTTTCCTTTGTACATTACCCCTCACAACTGTCACAGTTTTTAATTCTACACTCATAATCTCATTCTTAGATGTTATTACATGTATTTTTTTGCATCAGTATTTTTTCATTCGCTCCTTAAAAAAGATATGACACAGCAAACTTTGAACAGACTGGTCTCTCTCACAACAACTCAAGTCAGTGACGTGGATGCATTGCAATGTAATGGCCCACACCAGTTTAAACTCGTATTTAATTCACACATATAAAAGATACATAAAAAGATCAAATTGTACATACAAAACTACGTTTAATCAAATTACTGATAAAAGAAGGAATGAATATTGTTTTGCTTCCATGGCGACTGATCACAGTTGCCAACAATGATGCGGTGAATTACAGTTGACATGACATTTAGTAAGTGGCAAACAACAATCCCATGCTGGTGTGTTTGTCGGCATATACACATTTTGTTATTAAATCCATGTGGCTCTGTCGACTGCCGGTAGAACCGCTTCATTATTTACTGATTCTCAATCGGTACCTGTCATCTCTGTACCTTAGCTCCTGACTCAATATTTAAATAGTACTTATCTGAGACTGACAGCTACTTGAGTTTCACACAAACTACTTATACACTGATGTGTACTGTATATCTCTGTGGTATGTTTTTTCTTTCAACTGGATATGTACATTTAATGTGGTGGCTCTTGTGGAATCGTAAAAGGGGCAAATGTTGAACATTGACTCATAGCATAGTATTCAGCAGCCCTGTCGCAGATAAATAAATGTTGGTGTTGTTATTCTGGCAAATATTTGGGTGCAGAGAAGACTGTAGTCTCTGATCAAACAGAATCACACGTCAGCAATATGAGTCAAGCGCCTGACTTTTGGCCGAGGAATAAGATTCTTGCTTGAAAATGAATTTGAATGTAAATAATATAAAGTAAAAAAGAAGAAGGAGAGGTAGATGAAGTCACCTGGAGGAAGAGGATGATGCGCACCTGAGTAGAGCCTCTCACAGTTTCTGGTTGTGTTTACTTAGATTTGCGGGGCTTATTCTCATGTCTGTTGCCGAAATGATTTAAATCTATAAACGAAAGACGTTCTACCAGATCATAGGAAATATATATTTTTCTTTTTTTTATGTACTTTTTTGTTAAAGTCTGCTTCAAAGACTTGTTTAAAGAAGAAAGTCTTGTAACGAATGGTGGGAAAAGCATGAATATTTCCCTCTCTGTTTGTATAAGCCTCAGATAAACGTCATCACATAAACAAGCATAAATAGCTTTTTGATGCACCAACAGAGACCATCCATAAACTCCCTCAACTAATTGATGAAAATTTAATTGACTAGAACAGTCTGAGAGTCGGGCTTATGTCTGCGACATGCAAGCGCTGCCCCACTTTAAAAAAACAGCTGCGACTATGAATGCTGGATAAGGGGGAAAAAAACAGATAAAAAAATTGCTTTCTGCAGCAAATGGTTGCACTGATGGTGCAAGATTCATGATATGATTCTTTCTCAGAAATGAGTGCAGGGAATGTTCAGACATCTGACCAAAAGTCAGGTGGGACCATGCATTAGCCAGGGATTTGATTTGATTTTAACAGATGTACTGTAATGGAGCGACAAAATAGCATGCAGACAAAGAGTTTTTTTTTTTTTAAGCCTGCTCAACTGTTCTTTCTGTTTATTAAGGTCAGCTGACTGTTAAGAGATGTCTAGAGCACTGGGCCATCCATAGACCGTCAAAGAAACAATTGAAAACATGTGCTTTCACAGCACATCTGGCTTTTGATAAGTGCTTTGAATGTTGCTTTGGGGCTTTGGCAGTGAACATAACAGCAAGACTTAATGTTTGCGATTGTATGAACCAGATAGTTGGGTAATTGAAAGTATGTACCAAATGTTCTTTACAAGCAGCTCAGTGACATATGTGATGGGTAAATTCTATCTGGTGCTTTCAGGGTGATGTCAAGAATTTCCCCTAAAATGATGTAGCCTAAGGGGCCATGCCCTCTCCTTCATAGTTAGCCATCCTGATAAGAATCCTCGACTCGCCTCAACCAGCTTCCCGACTCTGAAAAAAATGACTTGTCCTCTTGGGACCAATAAAGTTTAGTGAATCTGAATCTGAGTTTCTAATGGATGACCCAGGACCCTGTCACTTAGGCACAGCCTACATGTGGAAGAAACCTATTTCTGCTGCTGGTGTCTGTGAGGTCTCACCGAGGTCTGATGATGGGGCTTAGAGGGCTGCATCACCAAATCTGTGATGAGATCTTGAGGCCACCAAACCAAAAGCCCACCCATCTGGCTGTCTCCTAAGAACTGTTTATGAAGAAAGAAGAATCCAATCCTCACCGGAGTGGACCTCAATATAACTTCAGCTCACAACTGTAACGTGGGATCAGATGTCTTCTCTTAGCCAAAAAACAATAGTATATCACAAACATGATATTAATCTGTCAAATACGTGGGAGGTTCTCTTCATGCTACACCATGCTGGGATTTGCTGCTACTCAGTGTGTTGGACTACTTTCTTCCTGGTTATATGAGATGACATAGGCGTAACATGAATGTCTCACTCTACGTAATGGTCCGACTCCAACCTTCATTGTCTCGCGTCATGTTTAATGGGGTATGGTGGAGTGGTCATGAGCCCTGTAAAGTGGACTTATATGAGTGAGAGAATTATTCAGCCTTAAGGGGTGCAAGTCCTCACTTGACTTAAACGCAGCAGTTTTCACTGCTTCTTCGATTCGTTGAGCTCTTTTGAAGCAGAGCAGCATTTTTCTCCCGCGTATGAACAAAGGACGTTTGACTAGATAGAGCAACACAGTCGCAGATGGATGGAGGCATGCGGGAGGGAGGCAGGAAATCCTGTATCCTGGACGAAGAACTGGGTGATGCCACTGCCAGATGCAAGTGAAGGTTGTGTCTTTAACCATCTGTGATGGAATCTTTTCATATATCTTGAAACCAATTGCATTTTTTTCTTGGCTGTCTATATAGTCCTCTTGCACATATACATTGTTTTGGAATATGATGAAGAAAATCCCATCTTCAGTGCTGCGACTGTGCAGTGGAATATAAGTGGAAAGGAAAGCAGTCAGTTGAACAAAAAGTAGAGTTCTCAATACATACTGACACAAATATTTTCATTCCATGGCACTAAGAAGACTCACTAAATGTCCCAGGTGGAAGTGAATACATTGGTACCTCGGTTCTCGACCACAATCCATTCCAGACGGCCGTTCGACAAGCGAATTGTTCGAAATCTGAATCGATTTTTCCCATTACAATGAATGGAAAAAAGAAACAATGTGTTCCAAGCCTTAAAATAGGCTTTTGTAGGAGTGAATGTCGAGTGTCTGCTGCAGGTGCGCTGTTCCTCTATGTGTGTGGCCGCTGCATGTGGGAGGGGTTGCAGAGTGAGTGACGTCTCTCCAGAAGTGAAGAGGTGCCCGGTGCGTGTCCAGCTCTGAATGTGCACTTCTGTGCAGTTTGGCTGTGACAAAGTCATAAACCAAGTAACGCTCTGTCCCAGACTCACCTCATCCCTGTCCAAGCTCCAGCCCACAACAGGACATCAAAACCTGTCGAGAGTGAGCATCTCCCCTGTGACACTCTACCACGGTCCAGTGTGGAGACAGGGAAGGTTTTACACCTCAATATGAAGAAAAAACAGTCAGTAAATGTAGCTAACGGGACACGTCTGTATATAGAGGCTGCGTTAACACAATAACAAAGCGCGTTGTGGGTCAGTTGATCGTTCCACGCACAGTATGTTTTTTTTTCCTTTTTCAGGGGCGTGCGAGTTCTGGATTTTCGTTCGAAATCTGAAGCAAAAAAAATCTTGAAATTTTTGTTGGAAAAATCTGAGACGTTCGAATACCGAGACATTTGAAAACGGAGGCACCACTCTATCTGCAGCAGGGAAACAAAGAGACGTGCCTGTCACTTAATGTATCGGTCAGTAATTGAATAGGCTGCTGAGAGATCGTAGATTCCCGTGTAAAAGATGAGCCCTGTGATTCAACATGGACGAGAGGTTTTCTTTTCTTTCTGACATCCACCTGTCTCCCACCAAGTCACTCTTTCTCCAATAGACCACCCGAACTTGAACTTTATCTCTGGCACTCAAGTATGTTTAATTTGACTCAGGTATTTTTTAAAGCATTTTTTTAATGTCAATCCGTCATGTCATTTTAAATGTTGACTATAAGTATCACGTCTCAATTTATCTTGGAATATCAAGGCAGTCTTGATTACATTTCCTTCGCCTTTTCATTCAATAATAATCACGGTTGCGGCCCGTTTCATCAGAATGAGTTGACCCCCCCCCCAGCACCTTGATCTTATTTCAGCGCCTTAGATGTAATTCCTAATGTGCGGCGAATGGCAGAGAATTGTTTTGCTAATGCAATCACCATGTTCCGCGCACGACCCCCAGCATGCCGCGCGCTCATTCCTGCACACCGCATTTCTACAATCTGCTTATTAGAATTCAGCCACAAGTCTGGCTGAAATCCTCCAGGCCATTAGCAGTTGTTGCGGATAGTTTGGGCCGGCCTGAACATCGACTGTAATGACAAGGACAGTTCTGGGGAGAATCGATGCCTCCCCTTGGCTCAACAAGGAAGCTGAAAGGACGGGCTCGATAGAGACAAGACCCAGGACTCCGGCCTTTTTAAGCCACTTAATTGACCCAGATTTTGTCCGTCTTGTGTAAAGACACTAATGTGTCCACCAATAACTGAAGGCATGGTACTCAGACACAGACAGTGCTGCATGCTGTTCTCTGTTTGCACCACTAATAATTTCTACAGATGTGCCAAGGACAGCTTTATGAGTATATAATGAATATTCATATCAAACACAGTATCTCCGCTGATTTTCTTTAAGCACACATTGACATACTCTTTTCATCTTACGGTACTCTCAAGTATGCGTATCAATACTGCTGGGATTTGAAAGGCGGAGTTTTGTGTGAGTCTCCCTTCCTTTGTTCTTTCCAAACAAAGCAGAGGTGCATCATGCTCGCCTTTTGCGTCTATGAAGTTGCTTTGTAATTGCGCATATTTTTTCTTTTTTTTTTCTTCCGTATGAAAGCACAAAAAGAGAAGGCCTCTTGCATTGCAATTACATTTCGGATGAGGCCCCCTCCTCTCTGTCACCAACTTAAATGGAATGTCAATAGAGTTCCTTTGAGCGCGGAAATGGGCTTAACACTGAGACCCATAAACATAAAGTTTAACGCAGCCTCCTAAAAGGAGGAGCCAATCACAGCAAAGCTTTGCAAATCACAGAATAATAATCGCAGATTTTCTCGGCGAGCCATCTCAACAGCTTAACATAAATAAGTTAGTAGCAACCTCTTGTGCGCTCCGGTTTTCTAATCACCAATTTCTTTTTCTTCTCCATTTCACTTTCATTTCGTTCCTCCGCATATTTTGCCAGGGAAGAAAATCCTTCCTTCTCGAAGTTCAAATGAAAAATACTCTTAATGCTAGGTAGATCATCATGAGCGAGATCAGAGGATGATGAATAGCATAGGCGTCGCTTGAAGTGCTCCAGAATGGTTGCGTACTTAGGTTTAGAAACATATCCTTTATTTCTTTTGGCCTTTCACTTTGACGCCCAGAGAGCAAGTCAACCACATTATCCACACCTACACCTCTTAAGTTATGTTGTGTTTCATCTTTACACAGTGCATATAAAGTAGTCCCCCACAAGTATCACTTTCATAGCCTCTGAAAAATCCGATTTAATGACCTGTTATGAGTGTGTATGTATTTTTCTAAAGAAAATTACTGATGTATTTTCTGACTCACATGACTGGCAAACAATAAACATGTTTCTTTTCTTGGATAATTTTATATCATTTGGAGATGTTATCAAGTTCTACCCCACCTTGACCACAGCGTAAATATTGTCTCACGATACCGAGCTAAAAAAAAAACATGGTGTGAGCTCCAAGGTAGTTAAAGGTCATCTGCATCTGCTCGAGCTCGGCAGCCATACACTGCCAGTGAATCTCTAATTAAAGTGGGTTTTATTCCCCCCATAAAAATGATCTGGTTGAAAGGTTTTGAGACAAGTTCGTCTAAGGAGCTTAACATTTCCACTGAGCATTTCAGCAGCAGTTCTTTTTTAGTTTGTTGTGCACCTGCTCACAAGAGTTCACTTTCCCTCCATACCATCAAGCGAAGAGGAGGAAAGACGAGGCTCTTAGTGATCATTCTTCAATCGACAGACTAATTGAAAGAGATGCTTTATCAAAAATGGATTCATCTGAAAGAGTCTGCACTTAGTTACTAAGTAAGCTCAGTTCTTCTGCATCTCAAGCTTTTATTGCTCTTTTATTCGTGTCAAATTTAGCCTCATTATGAGTCGGGAAGCTTGTAGCCTATAATGGTGCAGATCCTCGAGTTCAGTGATACAAATGACATTCTCAGTAGCAAAAGTAAGTGTTCAATAAAGTCAGTTGAGGCAGTAAAAGGATGACCATTTGTGACCAAGATTGATTTTTGTTACCTTCACTCTGGCATTAACAAAAAACAAACAAACAAAAACAAACAAACAAAAAAATCCATATATCAAGTCACATATTGTACACTACTTTTAGAAGGACACAAAGATAATTTTGTAAATAACTTTGTGTTTACACTTGGGATTTCATTTCATTTATCATAATATAATCATAGTATTAATAATTTATTCATATAAAACTATTTATAGGCGCGTTGAAACTTGCTCGACCACAAAGGTAGACAGCTAGAACCTCGGTGACCTACAAGTGAGAAAATGTTATTGCATAAATATTTCATTACTACGTGGGATATTACATAAATGTAAGCCTATAAAAGTGAGTTTTTTGGAGCGATTTAAAGGTGGCGGTGCACATTGCGTGGCAGACTGCTCCAGAGTTGAGGAGCCGTGACAGAAAAGGCTCTGTCAGATCTAAATTTCAGCCTAGACTAGAGACAACTAGCAGAAACCCACCTGAGGATCTTCACGAAAGTAGCCTCAAGGGTAGCAACAAAATGTTCAAACAAAAACAAAAGCTCACTCTGTATCACCTCTGTACTGTATAGCTACATAACAAGGCACAGACTGTAACACTGGGTGTTTTAACCCTATTTCCACTTGCTTGTTTTTTGCCTGTACCTGCCAAATTACAGAGTGTAAAGCCGTCTCCCCCACAAACTAACATTCTCACGCCCACATGGACAGAATGCAAGTAATTGGAGCCACATGAATTCGCCAACTTTGAGTGTAATTTTTCTTCCCCGTAGTAAGGGGCAACTAAAATGATAGACTGGCGGCTTGTTAAACAGGTGCCGGCTGCATATTTGGCAGGTACGGTCAAGTGGGCCCTGTTCTAACTCATTTATCATCAAGGATCATTTTAAGATGTCGATATAGTTATTGCTAAACAGGGGGAAATCTTGCATTCATTTATTTTTTTTGATTTTTTTGATAAATTGTGAAACAAAAATTCCATTTTTTTCAGAATCAGAATCAAATATATTGTCATGGTCAGCGGGATCCCACCAACAAGGAAAGTGCTTCGGAATAAAAAATAATAAAATAAAATAAAATAGTTATTTTTTATTATTAAAATTTTTTAAGGATATTCTCACTAACTACTTTCAAGACTTTGTATAATTCCATCATAGATATGTAACTGCTACTTGATTTTCACATCAAAACAAAAACATTATCTCATGTATTTTTCCATTTACTAATATAAAAAAAAATATGTGTCCCTTCATTTTATGCTCAAGCTAACGGCTGCACAGCAGATGGTGCGTAAACACGTACCTGTACATGTTTCGCATGTGTGCCAGACTGTGTGGCTGCGCAGACTTAAGTGCTCCCATTTATCCGCACACAACACGTGACGTTTTTTTTTTAACTGGCGTCACACCAAGAAAAAAAAAAAAAAGTGCTGCCACAGTCGTTGGCTTGCAAACATATTCAGGAGCCAGAATAAGTCCAAGTGAGGTGACTGTAATGAGACAGGAAAGTGTCTGTCGTAAGCAAGTTCGGCCAACAATATGGCCTTTGCTGATAAGCGCACAAGTTGGATGCTATATAATGCAGCCGCTCTCTCACTGCGACTGGCTCCTGCACGGTGTTGTTGTTGGTCATCTGGAAGTCAGTTAAAGACAGTGATTTATGCTCAGGGCTTCATGAGGCAGAGCCTCATTACACACAGCCATTTTGAGAATCAGCAGATAATGACGGTATACATCATAGACCTCACGGGGCCCAGCAGATCCACTTCCGTCTACTGACCTATCATTTAGGCCACTGGGCCCCAGACAAGGAAGCTGGACGTCATTTGCAATATGAATGGTTTCAATTCTTCCACTATCCCTGGTGAAAGGAATTTGATTGTGTGGATTAGGCATTTTTTAATTGCTCTGCTGTGAACTGTCATTATAGATGGTAATTATTCTGCTAATGGTGTTATTCATTACGGCAAAGGTGATATAGTGTAAGGCTCAAGGGAATAATAAATAGGATAAAGGGCTATTATTCAGTGCTTCTGTGTTGTTTGTGTTGCTTTGAACCCATGCAACTGATGTGACCATATATATGTACACGAGTGCCTCGTCCTGCCTCCAGCCATTGTCCGCATCATTTCTTCTAACAACGTTTTCTTTCAATCTCCTGTGAAGGAAACATTAACTCGCGCCCGAACCGAACTGAACCCTGAATATCTGGACCTTCGTCCCCGAGCTGAGCTGAACCCTGAATATTGGACCCCTTGCACACCCTTAGTGAGTACAAACCTGTCATGAAAGACTCACCATGAATCCATTATTCAAGTCATCCTTCCAAACTACGTTGACATCCATGTTAATATGCGCTTTTTTTGTTTTCTTTCCTGATGAGATGTTTTCAGTTTTCAGTCTTAACCCTCGACATGAGTGGCAACTTATTTCACTTAAAAGTTAATGCCACATTTATAAGCTTTCTTTCACTCTTCATCTCTGCATCAGTCGCAGTCATCATTTTGCTCATTTTGCATCAGTTTTATGTCTTTCAAAAATCTACTTGCAAAATGGAACTGGATTGGCATGTTAATAGAAATATTATTGGCATTGTCTAAACTACTCAGCAATAAAAATCCATTTATTCCCATATGCACAACCTGCTGGTGTCATTAAATATTTACCTCTTGTTGGCCACTGAAGGGTGTTCCATGTCAACAAATGGGAATAGCTAACAAGGCAGTGGTGCAGAAACAATCCAAATATGGCCGTCCTGGCCTGCACACCCATCTCTCCTGAGTTGGACTGAACTCCCAGGGTATTTTGGAGAGCCATCTACTCTAATTAACTCACAAATAACTTTTCGTTTTTTCCTGACATCAAATCCAACTGATTTTGTTGTGGATTTATTCCACATGGATGAATGGTCATACTTAGAATAAATATATTGAGTCTGATATATCGATTCTGTCCTGCTGCATTTTACTCATGATCACACCCGAGGTCATGTAACTGTTTTTTTCCACACAGGTAAGGGAAGAAAGAAAATACACTAAGCTAAAATTCCACATCCACACAGGAGTTACCAAGCTACAAATAATGATGGGCTGGTGAGGCTTCATGAAACATTGTCCTCACTTTCAGTGCCCACTAAGTGGCACTCTCTGCTGTAAAATCAAACAACTATTTCAATGAAACATCACTGAGAATAAACAGAGAGTGCCCCCCTTCAGAGGTCTTAAATTAGGATACTGTTTCATGAAGCCTCATCAGTTGCTAGGTTTCATTGATATAGTTGTTTGAAGCTAACTAATTTAGAGCTGAAAGTGTCGTCTGCCCATCACTACTAGAAAAACACCTAGACAGAGAGCAGTCGCCAGCCAAGCAGCTCATTTTTACTCAGTAATATGCTCATTTTATCAACATAATTGGATACCTTTTTGGCATTTGAAAACTTTGTTAAGAATAGTCAAATTCAAAAGCGTTCAGAGAAATAACAGGTGCCAGTAGTGTTGTTAAATTCCCTTGCACAACCCAGTAGGAAGTGAGGAGGTTTTTTTTAGCTCTATGGTGTCGGGAAGACAGACAGTGAGCAGCAGTCAAACAACCCTCCGTATTCTGTGTTTTAGCCATCTTCAACAGTCATGGAAACATTGTATTGGGATATTTTTGGATTGTTCAATACCTATTTGATATTTTGAATTAACTCAAGGTAAAATACATTGAACTTTGAAAGACTGATGTCGGATGTGAAGTTGCAACCTTATGGTCCTCTGCGTTGAGCTCCGACCTCTATGTCACAGAACTGTTGCAGCCGGTCACATGACTGGAAGTAATAGAACTGAATGGGGACGTCTGTAGAATGTTTATAAACTGTCCACTGACAAAAATACCAATAATAACAATTATATTTTATTGTGATGAGTACCAAAAATGTCTGGTGCATGTGCACAGGAGCACTGAATCATCGACTCTTTAGTGTGAAAATATTATGGAAATATACTCCTCCATCTGCAAGTTATTTCGCTGAAAATCCGATAAATGCTGGCAAAAACACAACCTTGCAGTTGGAGGAAATAAACCTGTGACATCTGACCAGTGATTTTACAAAAGAATGGAACTGAGCCAATAAGTTTGAGAAATCCTTTTATCTCCCTAAAGGTTTCTAGAAGCTACAAGCTGGCCCTAAACATAAGATTCGCTGGCCTCTTACCTGTTTTCAGGTGGAAAAGTGAAACCAAAATATAGAGAAAAACGAGTTTTCCACCTCTGGTCACCCGCACCTGGAGCTGCGGTGCATGCTGCAGTAACAATCTACGATAAGAAGCCGACTACGTGTTGAGAGTTCCTGCGGTGCCTCTGGACACTTATCTGTCTGTTTCTCTTCTATGTTTATTGTTCTGACAAAGGAGTCAAAATTGTGGCAACACAATATTTCCATCATGTTAAACTGCCAGCAAAATGGGCACTTAACTGCTGACAAACTGATCAGTAAATAGATTCATCTCAACAGCGTTACGCAACCGAAACATGTTGTACTCTTCTCATCTTTTGTCTGTTGTTGCTGGGAGTGCGACACCTTCACACTGCAGAAACACAAGCGCTGATGGAGAATCGGTGCTGCTCTTAATCTGTCCTCAAAACACATTTCTTCTTTTCACTTCTCTCTGTTCTTATGAGGCACAGCAGACGCTTATGAAGACAAACCAGCAAATCTATAGCAACCCCAACATGTACCTTCACTTCATCGTCTCGGATGTTATCATTTGATGTTTCGTTCCTTTCTGTCAGAAAAGCAGCAACAATAGAAAATGAGACTAAAAATACCTGCAACTTCCTTCATCGGTACACATGTCACTTATCAACTGAGGCAGCTCTGCTTTATGGCACATATTTAAAATGCACTGCGTAGACTTAAAAGATAGGCTATATTACCCAGATACACGTCTTTAGAATCCTGGTGGTTAAGTGATAATTTGGATCTCCCAAGTGCTGTAAAGACAATTTATCTGGTGCTCATTAAGAAGAGTGTGTGCGAGGCCTCTCTGAAAACAGTCGAAGGCAAACGCCACAGAAACCCAAGGAAAGGTCCACAGAACATCCTGAAAGAGGGAGCCCCTGTCCTTGAAGCCGGCGAGGGAATGATGATTCTCATTGTAGTCTGAATACACGATGGCCACCGTGCTTCTTCTACACGGCCCTATTAAGTTAGTGGACAGCTTTATTGTGTTGCTGTTGGATAATTTCCTTCCCTCTGTCATTGGGAGTACATCAGGGAGTTGTTGGGCGAGAGGCAGCGGCTGCTCAAGTGGAAGAAGATGCAGCTGGCCGTCCTTCGCTGGTGGGAACGGAACTTAAAGCCGCACCTTCCTCTGTGTTGTCCCATTGAATTAGCCATTTAAAAATCCTAAATAAATGTGAGACCATTTGGGCTGGTTATCTGTCTTAAAGGGCGGCTTTGATTTGAAGGAGTTCATGTTTCACATTGGTTTAGTGTGAGAATTTAACTCACCAAATATTCAACTATGTTTCTTGTCGTGCTATTGGTGAAACTGAAACTATTAGTCTTTTTTCCCAAGGGATTCTTATTATAGCAGAACAGGTTTTAAATTGGTTTCCTCAAAATTGAAGGGTGTGTCCTGTGAAACCCGGGTTTCACTGCCTCTTCCTGGATTGATGTCTCCGTTGCATTGTCACATCTCTGAGAAAGCAACGCACACATGCAAACTATACATGAGAAATGACTCACAGTATGATTACGTGCCAGTTACAAGACGATGTTACAACAATACATGATGCACATTTGGAGAAAATGGCGTAGCATAGCTTCAATGTTGATCTAATCACAATGAGTTATGTTTATTATTGAACACTTTGAACATTTATGACCTTGTTTAGACTTAATAATCATGTGTTCATTCTTACTAGGTTTGTCTTTATTTTTGATCTAGTCTTGAATTAAATATCCTACATTCAGAGACATGATGTTCTTTTCACAATTATAATGTGCAACACGGATCCATGAATAGAGTCTATCGATTAAATCAAATGATCGCGTATTGCAACACAGAATCAAAAAAGAATTGACATCATCATCAAATGGTGTTGTTCAGATAATTGCCTGCAAAGTCTAGGAATTGAGCTCAATAGCATCCATTGTGTAGAAGTAGTTACTTTTGTTTGTTAAATATCACTATAAACCACCTCAGAATACTTTCTTGCCGTACGCAAATAAGGTATGCATGATTTTTTTTTTTTTCAGGCAAATCAATGCACTTTAAGTTTCTGTTACAAATACAATGTCAATACAGTTATTCTTTATTGCAAGTTGATCTATATTACTTTCTTTTGTCTTTTCTTTTCTTTAATTTTAACAAGGCTACAGTGTCGTGCAGAGGTGTACTTAGAATATTTTTATAATAATATAATAATATTTTATATATAATATTTTATAACAAATGATAATATTTATAGAGGCGCGGAACAGTCGGGCGGCGCAAAACGTTTGCTTCTGTCTGAGGAGGCCCAACAGATAATAATGGAAAAGCAGGGCTATAAACACGCACACGACTGGAATTTAACTCTTATTTTATCATCATTTTGCTACGCTTTTAATCAAGTCCAACCATTGACGGACATTTACTGAAACATATACAGTCACATCATGAAATCCCATTAAAATATAAAGGTATTAATTCTGGGCATCGTAACTGGGGCAAGTTAAGAATGTTTTATTTATTTATTTTCAATTACTCACATATTTACTATATTATATAATAAAATTAACTAAAACATGTTTTGATTTATGAGATGAGATGTGGCTGCAAATATCATATTATGGGATGCAGATTATATCACGCCCCCCGCCATAATTATTACCTCCATTTCCAAAAACAATGTTGATCAAAAACATTCCCTGAACATGACAATAGAGAGCAATGAAGGCAAAATCACAATTTTGTGATCGATTCCATGCCTTTTGACTCTCTGCCTCATTCGGTTATTTATAATAAAAACAAATTCATCCAACACTTTCTTGATCAAGTCTGTTCACACAGTGCTTTATATCTCTACTGGAATCATGTACTTGACTAAGGGTTCTGTCAACCATAGGGGAAAAAAAAAAGTACAGTTGACAAGTTATTGTAGGAACCTCAGCGCTGTCAGTGTTTTAACATAAAACCTGGAGCCTGGAAAGCACATAATATTTACAGACTCAACAGGAAAACATTTAAGATTCAACAGTGGTCTGTCAAAATGTGAAGTTGCAATATCGAGTTTGCCTGAGACTATGTCTCAATCAGGGACAGCAGTGAAACACTCTGTGGACTGCAGAGTGGAAAAATGTGATAAAGAAGCATGAGCAAGAGAGGCCCTGGGCAATATTATCTTATATGAAACCTGCTCTGCTCCTCTCATAATTTTTCAAATAATATTCTGTTTTTATGTTACACTCCAGTCATTCTTCTTCTGGAGCTGTGAAGCCTCAGCAATGAGCTGCAGTACTACCTCGGGGCGGATACATTTGTTTACATACAGTAATTGCCTTAAAATGCCTTAAAAACTCGCCTTTACTCTCCTCATATTTCTCAAAATGTCCTTGTTTAGGTATAATATATACATACTTGACAGTGTATACGCCCTTCCTTAAATGACGTGCGGAGCCGCACGCAGAAATGGTAAAAAGAAAACAAATAACCGAGTTGAAGCAGCACAGAGCCTTTCTGTGTTTTTCTTTCCTCGCCAAGACTCATTTCACTTGCGGAGTATTGGGCTTTAGTTGTAAATACATATCGAAATTTGACTTGACGGCAAACGCATTAAAAACCTGGGTGGAAAGCAAGATGACACGGCTAAAAAGCACCACAAGGCAGTGCTGTCTCAATACACCAGGATCTCATTTCTAGCGCCCTTTGGGTCTTTCCATGGTACAAAGGCTGCTCAGCATTGAACACATCACTTCTACAGTAGGTCCTCCATCTTTTTAAACGTAGGTTTTTCCCCAATAGTCTGGCAGTACATTCAATACATGGCCAGCAGAGTCAGCATTGTGCAGCATTGTATTGATATTTTGGCTGAAATATTGCAGTACTTTATGGTGTGATATTGTCTTCATATTTTAAGTTACTTTGTTGATCAAAGGAGCGATTCATTCCTGTTGGACTGTGAAATTTAACATTACAATAGACTTGTTTTAATGCTCTTAATATTGTACTGCATTACCTTAAAATGATGGCTCTTATTTCAATATCTTCCGGAATCCAACCTTTATGTATTCAAGTGATTTAATTTGATCTATCCTTGTAATCTACCATATCTTTGTGTTCTTCTAGTAGTTATTTAAATGACAAATAAAAGTATTCAGAATACCTGTTTGAAAAGTCGACATAGTTAATATTCACTTGTAGACTTTACATTTAGCGCGGACACATTTTCACTGACAAAGGCAGATTTTTATGCAAATGTTGACTGCTCATATTTGCTGTCCTTTTCAGTCTCCTAAAAAAGTTCATGACAAGTGTTGTCATGCGTATGGTCTTGTGGAAGAGCTGAGGCTAATCCAGGACATTTTTTTGAAGAATATATTTCTGCATTCGTAACTACAGCTTGCTTTAATAATAAATCATTAAAAATCTCTGCAAGCGTATTGGAGTGTCACGTGGCCACCACAGTTGATGCTGATATACATGCAACGTAAAAATAAAACACCCTTAAAAAAAATGTATTTTCATCCGTTTCAACTAGATAACCCCGGATAAATCCCGATGGCAACAGTAGCTAAAGACAGGACTAATGGCAGTAAGCCAGAGTGTCATTGAATGACACTCTACTTACTCTTCTTAATGCTGGACTTCTCTGAAGGTCAGTCTGGCCATTAGCTCGATCAGCCAAATGCTGCTTGCCCCACCTCTCCACTCCAATTCTTCCCATCTCCTCTGTCCTTACCTCGCCTCCCCTTGCCCCAGTCTGAAAAGAGAAAAGCGGCGATGGGGCTAAATTTATCCACCCAGAAAAGCACGCTAAAAGAAAATTCCATCCAGCTTAGCCGCTGACTGCTGATGATGATTAGCTTCACCTTTGTGAGCTGCCTGTCAAAATATCATGCACCTGTTTTCCCCGCTGCCCTTCTCTCCATCTTTCTTTTCTTTTATCACTATCCTTCCATACTCGGCTTTATTAACAACAGAGCTGGTGGCTTGTGATAACTGGTCACTCCTGCAGGCGTTGAAAGGCAAGGACACTCTATTATCCTGGCTAGATGGATGAGTTGAAATATTGCCTGCAAGTGGTAGAGCCTGCCAAATCCTCCACTCTTAAAACCCCTTTGTCTCTGACAAGGAGAAATATTAGCCAGCGTGCCAGGTTTCTGGATAGGAATATGATTACATGAACACAACCTGAAGCAAGCCAGGTTTTAATGTGCAACCCAAACCGAGAAAAAAAGAAAAGAAAGAAAGAAAAAATAAATAAATATATATATATATATATATATATATATATGTTGATGCTTTGTCAATGCTGTCCATGTTGCTGTATAATAAACACCTGTCTATTTAGTTCTACATCTCCATGCTTTCTGTATTTTCCCTTCCCCGTTGTGTTGTTAAAATCAGTGTTTATCTGAAACAGAGGTTCGAAACTATCCAAATCCAAATAATAGTTACATTACTTGTTGTGGCACTCACTGTAAATTGAGGACACCTCAGTCCTATAAGCCATTTGTCAATAGGCTGTGTCCACAATGAAGAGAATGCCAGCAGTATTGACAATAAACAATGCAAATTGACCGGAGGACGACGGTGTAGAGAATCAAACGCTGTTCCACAATGCTTCCTTGTTTTCCCTTTAATTGACTTGACCATTCATTTCCTTGTGCGGCAGAAAATATATATGATGCTGGATGGGTTTCACGATGAGAGAATCCAAATTAGTTGGCGGAAGTAATTGGATACGTCTCATGATGCCATGTTTCCACTGTGTACAAGCTGTTCTGAATGAACTTAACGTTGCCCTATTAAGTTGTCGAATATTCAGAAAGCGTCACACTCTTTATTGTCTGTACTTTTTTTTGTCATGACTGTGAGGATCTTCAACCATTTATTTGAGGGTGATCTAACATCGCATTGTCGCAGTAATCGATGTAAAAACACTGATACAACAGATAAACCTTGTGGTGGACGGTATATTTCTGTTACTGTGAATGAAAGCTCTCGTTTTTATCCCTGCCACCTGTTGTTCATAACATTGCTACATTAGTCAGATTACTACTGTGGCAACACTTCACCAGTAGGGTAAGATTAACCTGTCTCCCGACGGGCTTAACCCAGCTCACCTTCCCGATCAGTGGGTGAACAATCCAACGCTTGGTGAATTCTAAATGTTTGAACAAGCCTTTTTCTTGGAGGTAAAATGTAGCATGAAGTTTGTAGCATAACAGTTTGAGATCTAAAAGCATCATAAGCACCATGAGAACAAGTAGAGTCCTGAGTAAACAGTTAATGCTGCACCTGGTGTTGTAGCCTGGACCTTGTTGAGACCAGACCAATGAGGAGGTGAGACCAAGACCACAGAACACAGAAACATATGGCTATATGTCATATAGACACGCCTTCATTTCTTACAGCACAATAAACAGACATTTTTTCAAAATAAATCACTTTCAACTTCATTGACGCAAACTAGTAGTTTGTTTTATACTGAGTTTAGTCTTGGTCCCTGCTTGCTCTGGTATCGACATAGTCTGACTACTGTACAACGCGACCTGCACCAGTTCATCATTTCATTGGTGTAACTCCAGAAAAATTAGGGCAGGATTTGGGATTTAGATTTTTGAGATTTCGGGTCTGTTCACCTGGATTCTTGGATGCTGCCACAACTCTTGCAGAACAAACAGGATGGGTTTTCAGGCACCAAGTGCCCTCTTATTTGCAAGACAGCCACTTGCTCTCTTGCAGTCCCCGGAACACGCCCACCTCTTAATTCATATGTCATCATTTCAATGTAGCACATTTGAGAAAGGAAACTGGTTGGAGTGCCTGGGCAGTTTTGCCTTTGAAGTATTTGAGTTCCCACTGCACTTTTTCCATGTTTAGGATTAAAATCTCAACCTACTGACACACTTACATCATGGATAGAACCTGAAAAGAAAATCGCCTCTTTTAATATATATATATAGCCATGTTTTAAAAGGCCTGTTCAGCACTGATGTGACTTGAGGTCATACTGCATTGCTTCTATCATCGGTTGGGTCGCTCAAAAGAAACTCTGACTGAGGTCCATCTCTGAATTTTGGTGAACGGCTGGTCAGCAAACTTGGAAAAAAAAAAAAAGGCGAGAAATGAACCAACACATTTCTGTTGTGTCTTAAACACTCCGAGTGTAGGACTTGGATGGGATTCACACAGCGTCCGTCTGGCTGCTCTCAAAGAATTGTTCCGCTATAAATTTTATCAGTGCCTCAAGGACTTCTCACACTGCATGCTCATTGTCCATGCTGTTTTTAATTGAATTAAAAGCACTCGGTGGGGCATCTCTGTTATTGTTATCTTCTAGGTGAACATGGTTATTAAAGAGGGAAGCATGTTAAGCCATTTGTTATCCCTGGCATTCTAATAAACATGTTGTCGTTGGGCGAAGCCTGCAGCTTGTCTATGAGCTTCAGATTGATACTCCAGCCATATCTCCAACCGCACACCTCATTATCCTAAAAGGACAACAACATGGAGATGAGTCTGGTGAAGGGGGTGTAGGAGAGATGGAAAACTATGGAGGAATGTATTTTCTTTTCTGAAGCGTTTGGAATCCAAAAAAGTGGGGACGATATTGGGTGTCAGTCTCTCAGGATTATTTCCTTTTCCTGTTTACTATCCAATATCACAAAACCTATACTGCAGCACTCAATTGTTTTGCACTTTATTTTGGTTTATTTTTTTTCATGAGTATTCTTTACCAGCTCAAGTTCTGATTCCTGACACGTATAGGCCCCTTGGGTTTTTCTGTCTGGGAAAGCATGATTTTACTAATTGGTACCAAAGCTGTTAATTGCAGCCGCGGAAACAAGAAATGGGGAAACATAGTGTTCTCTCTGGGGAAATATGTGTGTTCAACCTCATTTTCCACCTTTAAACAGTGTTTGTTTTTGCCATTCGACAACTGAGACTGGAGAAGTTCAATCAGCACAACAGAGGTTTTACTTACTAAAATATTCTTCCATGAAACATGTTTTTAATCCCCCGGTGGCAAAGTGCAAAACAGTGATACACAATAAAACTGCACGCACGCTGAATGTTTAACCAATTATTGTTTACTCCTGCATTATTAAAGGGAAAACTAAAATCTCTCTGTTTCATTCCATTATTCATTTATTTCAAAATAATACAAACTGCAGTGACTATGGTTTTAATCTGAAGTCGACAAAGTATATTGCAGTAACAGTATTGGCATACCTATAATAACATGCTACTCTTTAAGAATCAGACTTTTCAACATGTAGGTTGGCATGACATGCTTCCTACATTTATTCTCTCCAATGTCACATGTTTATTGGACTTGTGATGTCACTCATAATGTGAACTAAACTACCGTTGTGCCTCGGCTGATAAGTTTCATGTGTTCAGTGCTGGACCTGTTGTGCTCATGTGTGCATGCGGTGTGTTATGCGGCATTAAAGCTGTGTAACAGTACTCAGTGGTCTAGCATGTTCTTGAGCTCTAAATATAAAGGGGGTTTGTTACATCGACCAATGTGGTTGTATTGCTTTTCTTCATGTTTTGTATCGTTTTTAGCTCTATGTTCTTGGTATCATCATAGGGCCTCTGTAACAACGTTTTCTCTATGGCACATTCCGTCGCCGGACTTTAAGGTCTCAGCTAGAGGTGTATGGTGAAATATCGCAATACTTGATTGTGTGATTTTGTCTTGATATTTTAAGTTGTCTACAATTGTCATAGTTAGTTGCTGCTGTATTTGTGACGTGTTTAATACTTATTATTTTTGTATATTGGAGTTTTGTTGATGAAGTGATTCACTCCTGTTGGACTGCGAAATTTAACTGAAAATCTCACTGGAGTGACGTCATATCAAAAAACTCATTTTCATGCACAGAATATTGTACTGCATTGTCTGATTTCCCCCTTAGAATGATGGCTATTATTACAATGTATTTCAGAATTTACGATATTGCAATATCACGCAATGCATCGTATCACAACTCCAGTATCAGGATACATGTTGTGACACAAGATACCTGCCAATACACAGCCCGAGTCTCAGCTAAATAAAATAAATAAATAAGAGAGCAATGACGTGTGTCTCCTGTCTGTAGACTCTAATAAGTGGTATTTGGTTTTTAGATGATATAGAAAGCAACAAAAATGATCAGTTTATACAACTGAGAAATAAATGTTAAGCAACCCAACAGGGAGAGAAGCACATTTCAAAATATATATTTAAAAAAACATCTGTGATCATTTAATCTGTCTTGCCTTAACCCTCTTTAATTGTTCACTGATGGCCACATTAAAAGCTTAAAACTCCATGAGAGCCACATGCTGTGCACCTGGGGGAATACAAAAACCACTCATCATGAAAGAATCAACTGTAAAAATGAATGAATAAATGAATAAAATAAACAACAAAACCAAAGGAGAAGGAATAATTCTCTCCCAGCTGTTAACCCACTGACATTGTCATTCAGATTTTGTGTTTCTTTTTCAGCCACTTTTCTTTGGTCTTCGGTCTCAACATTTTGATGGTTACACAGCACATTTTCCACTGTGACACTGGATAAAATGATGCTTCAGATGCTGATCTTAAAGGTACTTTACTCCCGCAATGCGTGTTTTCGAGTGGCTGGAAACTTGTTTAATCTTTTTTATCAGTCGCAAATGAGACAGAAATGAAGGCTGTGTGTTGACATTTGTTCCATTCTAAAATTCAAAGTTAACTTTTTTGCAGCTATACAGCGGCACCACATGACAGTCCCAACTGTCCCTGTCTCTCACCATAAAAGACCAATACAATATTGGAATATTAGTAAGGTTTAACACATTAAACTGGGAGCAAATCCTGTTCAGTCCCTTTTATGAACTGTTTTTTCTCCTTTGTTCATTCCATCAAACTTTGTAGCTCACCACTTCAGATGAAAACGTTCAAAATCTAAACTCCCCAAGACAATCTCCAGATCAGATGTGAGGCATATTACGAGACAAATTGTTGGTACATCCCTGGACGTGCTTCCTTAAGTGTTCCTCTCTGTAGGGGGATTTCAGAACCCTGATCAAGTTAAAAAATAGTCTATTCTCAATCAATAAAGGCGAAGTACATGTGTGATCAGTCTGTTCTTTGAGGCAGGAATACATCCCCAATGAAATAGAATTCAATTACGGTTTGTGCCTTGGGTTTTGCGGCTGTACAGTCTTAGATGATATCATTCAAATACTAATCCCAACTGCATCTATTGAGACCCCCTTTTCCATTCACACGCTCCCATTAATACATTGACAAAAACACACTTACAACTATCTGCAATGAGCGGGAGGCTGGAGCGGGCTGCCAAATCAAATCACATCACATTTTGAGTTGAGTTCACTGATGAATATTAAATGAAAAGTGCAAAGAATTAAGCTTAGGTGAGGGTGTTAAATAAAATAAATAAGTGTGCTCATATATATTTATGTATAGTGAAATAAAAAAAGTTGAATCTCCTGTGGTCAGCCTCCAAAGGCCGAGTGGTCTTTGAAGGCATCATTAGCTGATTTTATCAGCATGTTGACCCGAAAACTAGTACCTGAGGGGCTTGACTGTAGCGGTGCAGGCGTTAGCATATGAGCACTGGTCGGATGAAATAAGACTTTGAACTGGATTTTCTATTTGAAGGATTGTACGTCAGGGAGCTCGATTCATGCCCATTTTTCTGTCCTGCAGGCTATGTGTTTGTGTGGGTGAGGAGTTTTCTTTGACAAAAAGTATCATTCGAATAATACACATTCATTTAGTTTGCAGAAAACATCATTTAAATAAAGATGGTTTTACGCTTTTCACATTGCCTTTTCTCATTTTCAGTGGAATGAAACATCACTATAATAAGCCGTTAGAAAAACATACAGGTGACAGTTGTCTCCTTTTTAACACTGGATGGATGGATGGATGGTTCAATGGATGGATGGATGGATGGATAGTTGGATGGATGGATGGATGGATGGATGGAAGGATGGAAGGATGGTTCAATGGATGGATGGATGGATGGATGGATGGAGGGATGAATGGATGGTTCAATGGATGGATAGATGGATGGATGGATGGTTCAATGGATGATGGATGGATGGATGGATGGATGGATGGATGGATGGATGCATGGATGGATGGATGGATGGTTTAATGGATGATAGATGGATGGATGGATGGATGGATGATAGCTGGATGGATGGATGATAGCTGGATGGATGGATGCTTGGATGGAAGGATGGATGGATGGATGGATGGATGCTTGGATGGATGCTTGGATGGATGGGTGGATGGATGATGGATGGATGGATGGATGGATGGATGGATGGGTGGATGGATGGATGCTTGGATGGATGCTTGGATGGATGGCTGAATGGATGGATGGATGGATGGATGGATGGATGATAGCTGGATGGATGGATGGATGGATGGATGGATGGATGCTTGGATGGATGCTTGGATGGATGGGTGGATGGATGGATGGATGGATAGGAAGGCAGATGCATTTCTGATGATCTTGTGTGAAGGCTATTTAGGATAACTATAACCCACTTCTCTCTGTCATTGGTGTCAAGTAGGATGAAGCATATATTTCGTCTTGGTGAGGAGGAGTTTGGTAGACAGCAGCCGGTCACAGTTGCAGTACAGTTTGATGTAGCACAGTCTCACACAACATGATGTATCTGATTTCATACCACTGGGACAAAATTCCAACAAGTCTTCAAAGAAAACTCTCACTTTACAGTAAAGACTTTGGAAGATGCATGAATCAAATTTTAACTTTGACTCATGCAGTTTGACGCTTCATGAAACAGTGTCCTCACTTTCAAACCCAGTAGATTTGAAAACTATTTCAATGAGACCCCACATTGTTTTTAAACTGAGAGCACCACCATTTTTAACAATTAGGACACTGTTTCACAAAGCCTCATCACATCATCCCTATGTTTCAGCCATGTTTCTCAGCCCCTTCCTGTAAAATTTGTTATCTAATATCACCTGTGATATCGATTTTTTCCTCATTATTATTATTATTATTATCATTATTATGGTTGTTATTGTACCTTCAGGGTGGTGCTCATGGAGTCTGTTTCATAAGGACATATTTATTGATTTAGAATAAGGGCATAATGTAACTAACAAATTATATTTTTGGACACAATTCATATAGAATTTAACATTCATAATCATGCAGGCTTATAAAATAAAATAAAATAAAATAAAATAAAATAACAGCCATATTCTTTATGTTGTATTGGGAATGTTTCACATTTACAATAAAAAAATGAATGTGTACACTGTGACAGAACATCATCATACATCATCTGCAAAGACTGCTCAAGTTCAGATGAGGGGCAGAGAAGAAGAAGGAACTTCTACCAACCATATGCTAGAACCACACTGAAACAAAGGCACACTGCTAAAGTGGGAGTGAAAATGCAGAACTGCACAACACCTGCACACCATGAGGGTTTATAGGAAAATCCATCTGACACGGAAACTACAAGAACAATTTAGAGAGGAGACATGAAAAGTCAGAAGTAACTGAGTGTAACACACAAAAATGACAGTAACACAACGTTACAGTGTGGACCTCACACAGACACAAGCATGCGCACAACCACTGTGTGGAAAAAGTGGGAATAAGGGGTTGAAATTACAAGAAGCTGTAACTCTGCATTTTCAATCTCTGTTTAAAGTAAGAAGAAATAGTGACTGGATTGAATGCAGTGTAATGAGACTATGTTTTATGATGGACATGCAAATGTCGTTTTCAAATAAGGTACTTGCAATATGTTAGAGGATGTTGCAACTACAGTATTTAGTATTTGTCTCAAAAAGCCTTTCGGCAGTTGAATTGTTTTTTTTAACCCTCTTGTTTTTCCATTCTTGCTCTTCTGATTGTTCAGAAAATTGGAGGTATAAATAGCCAACAATACAGATGTGTATTCCAATAAAGATGGAACCCATCCAACGAGATTATTTGTATTTCATATGGATTTTTCTAATCCCAGTATATGTTGTGACCCAGTTCCGCATTGAAATTTAGCGGAAATCCTTTAGTTGGTAATCCTTGAATTTAATCACAGAACCCCTTTCAAGGAGACGCACCCCATGCCCTGCCATTTCCCCGCTATGAAATGTTTTCTTTCATAGTCTCAGCCTTGTTGTGGGGCTGAAGGAATTTGCTGATAAAAAATTTCTGAAGTTTCAAAGTTTCAATAGATTTGTTTTGTGTGTGCATAAACACGCTCTCTCCTGATGTCAAAACCAGAAATGAAGGATCAAAGAACGGATGTGTTGGCGGGGTTGTGAGCACGAGGCCCCCCCCCACCCCCGCACCCTACCCCCACGAGCGCCGTCAGATATTCTTACAGCAGCGTGCTGTAACAGCAACACCTCATTTTCCCTCAATAATTCTCATGACAATGGGGTCTTTGTGTGGTGGTGTATTGTTTTGGTTTACACACAGGGTTGATGGGTTATTGTTTCCAATATGTTAATAGTGTTTTTCCTGCCGGAATAGCGTCTTTGAAGTAATCTCTGGGTGTGTTTTGGTTCAAGTACCATTCTCCAGAGAGAGAGGAGGGTGGTGGGGAGGGGGTGAACTTTTTAAATGCAATTTTCCTCTTACCAACGCTGAATAGTTGCACTATGGCAGCGCTAACCTTGAGCAGTCATAACACATAAATCCCGGCTTGTTTGTTTCTTTTTTCTTTTTTTTTCATGGGTCCTGATTAGATTACCTGCTTAATCTGCCACACATGCCTGGAACTGCTCAAAGAAGAAATGCGACACAAACGGCTGAGTAAACCCAATAACAGCTAAACGCTGATGTTTTCTGCCAGGTAGGGATGATACAGTAAATGGGTGGTCACATGCTAGACATTGCGCTGGTCGGCGGCGTTGTTAGAAAGCAAAGCAGGAGAGAGTGCTTCATATTCTCATCTGTTTTGCTGAGTAAAGGTCAGATAGGAAAATCATTTTCTGAAGAAGACAGGAGGAGGTGAGGCGTCAGAGAAAAATAGAAACTTTCTTCGGTTACGAAGAGATTTAATAGCTTCGTATATTCGTCACGCCTTCTTTGTTTTAAGACCAACTTTACCCTGGTGGGTCATCACACTGTGTATCCATCGCTCCGTCCATTCATAATGCACCGTCCACAGTGCTTAAAATCAAAGATAAGACATTGGCTCCAGAATGAGTTGAAGCATGTCGCCTTTTTTAAAGGGCCCGTCGCATTGTTATGCTCCTATAGAACGATCATTAAATTAACTGTTTTTATATTGTGTTTTCTATTTTATAGACAGCTATTAGAGCTTCACTTCAGCTCCTCTTTTGTCATTTTGCTTGAGAAAGGTTGGAATTTTATTTCTAAGAAATCTTGCAGACAGATGTTTGCGCACCCTTTCATTATCTTAAAAGGCTGCTGAACACAAAAACCTTCTATCCTAAAAAAAAACCAAAAAACATATAAACCACCAAACGTCGGCGCAGGTTCTGGTGCACTCACCCACAGAATTGTGTTGGTAGAATTGAGAGATGGCAATCCAAGTGTAATCAAATATGAGTCGATTTTGGGGGAAACAAATAGTGGAAACAGAGCAAGATTATAATTCTGTGCACTCTTCAGTAAATTGAATTCAAAACGATGAAATGCAGTTATGAAGCTATTTCCTTTCATTATGTCCTCCTGACATTTGAAGAGGAAAGGCAGAGCAAACTCTTTGGCGTAGGAAATATTCAGCCAAGACAAAATATACAGTACACACATCTGCAAAAGAGAAAGTTGCATCAATATTTCATCTGCATAAGTACTTCTTCTAAAGTTTGATCATGCTACCATAACAATATTTTCCGAAATGTATGTTCAACAGTCCCGTTGGCTTGGCGAATGTCACCCAAGCAGTAGAACACTGGGTCTCTTATGGTCCTAAAATTTTAAGGCACATAACTCATTCAGTTATTACATGATACCAGCGTTTCACTGCATTTACAAGCACTGCAGTGTGACGTGTCTGAATACATTGTTCGTATCAACCCGCTGATGCAACTGGGGAGGAAAAATGGCTGCCTATAAGATGGAGAATGGAGATGTGTCGTCTTCTGCGTCGTGTTCCAGGGTGAGGGTTGAATGGAGCATGAGATTAGTCGACGATTTGGTGCAGCATCTGCAGTGGAGATGTGCAGATGGGGAGTCTGTAGCTCAGCTGGAGGGTCAGTTTCTAGGTTCATCTGCTCGTCTATCTTCACACTGTTTTTAGTTATGAACTTCCAAGATAAAAGCATAGGAAATTGGTGGACTCTGCAGGGTGTCTGAGCACGGGCTGCATTTTTATACAATCCAACTGCTCTTTCTTTTTTGTCTTTCTGAATTTCCCAACAGGGTTGCCTCAGCCAGCCAGCGTCCTATACCTGAATCCATCCTGAGTGTCCTCCCTAATGCACCCACTCGCTTTGCAACCACCTTTATCACATCCATGAGATTAGATTAGATTAGATTAGATTAGATTAGATTAGATTAGATTAGATTAGATTAGATTAGATTAGATTAGATTAGATTAGATTACCTTTAGTCTTCCCACATGGGGAATTTGTGGGGACAGTGGGGAGTTGTTATGGCAGCATACAAACATTAAAAGCAGACTTTGAACAGTAAAGACAGAGACAAGCAACATAATAAACACTATAAAAAGAAAGTCAATGCGGTAGAAACAAAAAGCAGAATATCGTAACAAATGAAAAACATGGAAATACACAAAAAAAATTAAGAAATAAATTAAAATAAAATAAAACAAATGCCCAACAGTCCAGTCAGAGTCCACCACTGTGCGACCTATTAGTAGAGAGCAGGAAGGTCAGATGGAATCGCTCCCCCATGCAGTGAGGGTGGTCAAGCACTAGCGCTGCTAGCTTGACCATCGTCTGGTTGTCGTCGCTGACATGACCACAGTCGCGGACGGTCCGAGTCGTCGTACCCTCCTCACTTGGTGGCCTGCTGCAGTGGGACTCCCTTGTCTGTTCGTCCCAGCTCAGCACCGGGGGAACGCCGGCTAGGTCGCATCACCGGCATGGAGTTAGCATGCAATGCTAGGTGTGACCCGAAATGTGGACAATGGCACGATAGCAATGAGTCTCAGGACGCAAAGGTATCACTGTCAATGCTAGGTCCGTCATATCCACTCATAAACAAGACAAAAATACAACCGCAGACTGAACAAAATACATAAAAAAAGCTCTGAAAGAGCAGGAGCAGCTTCCATTTTTAACGTTCTTCATTCAACATGTTCATTGTCTCGCTCCTCTTTATGACTCCAAACTGAGTTAGCCTCCCTGACTTCATCTACAAACTTCTCTCTGATACTTGCTTCCAATCTTTTCCTTCCGAGTCACTCCAAATGAAAACCTGAAAACCTTTCAACTCTCTACTTCAAACTCGGATTCTTGTCTTTGTGTCAGTCAGCAAACCATACATCATGGCAGGCCTCAGTCCTGTCTTATAGCGCTTTGCTCTCAGCCTCTGCTCAGTCACAGATCACCCTCATCACTCTTCTTCACCTCTCTTGCTCACCTCTCTTGAACTCTGTCTTACTGAAGGGCAGAAATATTTTCCTTCGTTTTTCGAAAAAATAAACAGCGTTTGTTGAGCAAAAGTTGAGGAAAAGGTTGCCATTATTTCATGACAGCGTGCCGCTCTTCAGGTCCTAGTCAACAGCAGGAAAATGATTTAGGTCAGTATTACATCTGCGCAAGTTACTCCATAACTATGGGGTATTATTACATGTTCTGCCATTCTCAGACACCCGGGTAATTATTCAATACATCTTCTGGAGATTACTTTCGTTTCCATTAACTCCACTAATATTCAATTTGGAAAATAATTACGTGGGCTCATATGTTAATCTTGTGGAGGAATTTATGTGAAACACACACACACTGAATAATTAATGATGGTGTAAAGCACTTAATGCTAGTTGATCAACTGAGATGGAGTAAGGCAGTCAAATATTAGAGCGTGAATATGCCAAATTATGTCATACAATCATTCCATCCTTGCATTTCTCAGAAGAAAAAATATCATCTTTCAATCAAATTCAAAGTGTTTGCTCAGTAGTAAGGCATGAAATAATATATTCAAACTCGATATACATGTGCACGTTTATTTTCCTCGTATTGGTCCAGACAGTGTATACTGTGTAGTATTCAAGTCTCAAACTATATAAAGCATAACATAGATCATATCAAAATGATTGATTTAAAATCATTGCAGCAACGACTCCAACAAACAGCTGGACACTTATGGGCCATGACATTCTCTGTGTCATTTCCCTATTTCTTTCAATATTACATTCTGAACAGTTTTTAACTGCATGGTTCCCTCACAGATTTCAGTCTCCAACATTTACTGACGTGATATTCTCTGGGAAATCACTCATATTTCCTGACCTCGTAATTTCCATTGCTTAAGTGGGTTATGTGTGTTTAAGGCATGACGCCATCATTGCCTCTTCATCTTTATATATTGTAATTAACTTGAGTTTTTTTTAGATTACAAGGGAACAATTACACTTATAGAAAGTATTTCTGTTGTCAGTTCAGTTGGCCATCAAGTATAGAAATCTGAATCAATTAAAACGGTTATAAATACACGCAGAAAAGCAAGCAAACTACTATTGCCAAATTATGACACTGGCAAAAACTGCATTTGAGATATTTTCCTTTATGCTTCAAACGCTACATTTATGTGCACGTAATCCTTCCATGCATTTCCATATGATGTACTGAGCGGCACAATGAAAGCCCCATTGACTAAATCCCTCTATTCTTGTACTCATATGACACCTTTAAGTACTGTCTTTGTGCCTGGGCAATACCCCCCCCCCCCGCAAAAAAAAGATATTCTGGTCTATTCAAATTGATTCTTTTATGTAGGAGAACGTAAATGGTGCAATAAAATGTCTGAAAGAACCACCTGGAGTTGAGGCCTTATCCACCTTGAAATGTTTCGGATGGCCACATGACTGACTGTCTGCCAGCGCTTCTTTTCATTATTTATTTATTTATTTTCAAACATGAGCCATGTTTCTGCTTCAGTTGTAGTCTTTTTGGAGTCATTGTCATTGCCTTCAACCGTGCCTATTGAGTTTTTAATGGCTGCACGCATGGTGGAAGTTTGGAACGTTGGAAAAAAAATAAAGTTTCATCTTTTATAGTTCATCAGTCCTCTATAATTCAATCATCCACATCCTTGATGTCTGCGTAATGCTGAAATCGAAACCATTCCCAGTCATATCGACTCTTCATCTTTTGAACTTCGCAGAAGTAAGAATCAGATATTGGGGCAAAAAAAAGGTAATTAATCAGAGTGGTTACCTCGTCCTGCTTTTCAAGCGCTTGAAAACTACTCGTCATTCGTGATTGGTTGCTGATATTGTTTTATTGGGACCTTCATTTGCACGTTATGTGAGTTACTTCAAGTGTTTTGGACATATAGAGCCAGTTTATTACTTCATTACGGTAGTGGAGCAGTGGATCTACTTTGTGCCTCTACCGAAGACCTGCGCAAAGTGCAGCCATATGCAGCCTGTATCTTTGAGGCCCTTTTGACGTCAGAATAAATCTAGAACTGATATGTTGTACTTTCACCACTTCTGCAGTTTGAATATATATAAAATATATCAATATAATTTTCTTCTTTTGATTGGCCATTTTTGTGTGTTTTTCTTGTTCCTCAAAATACATTGAAGGTATATTGAAAATATATTTTGGAAATAAATTCCCTTTTTATTTTGACCATCTTGTCCATAGTTCTGTTTATTTATATTCAGTATATTATTGATATTCATTTAAGTTCATATGAAATGAAATATTTCAATAGGTTTCATGGTATATTTACACTTCTTAATATCCATACTTACATTTAATCTGTTTAGGTTCATTTTGTACTTGTTACTTACCTATATATTTTGGATATTTTTCCATTATCTTTTGTAGTCATTGCTGTCTTCCTTTTGATGATGGCCCCTCACAACAGTTACCGTTTTAAATGTGGCCCTTTAAGAAATTGAATTTCCCGCCTCTGCTCTACCGGATATGTGTGCTTCTGATCCACTCCCTCTGGCTGAGCTCAGACACTTGTGTATCCACGCCCTTGTCCAATACCCATGGCTGGTGACCGTCGGTGAGGGTTGGAACACTGCCTCACCTTCTGGCTCAGTTCTCTCTCACAGCAGCCCTGATCTGTCCGTCAATTGCTCGCTACCTTTTCCCCTCACTTGTGAACAAGACCCCGAGATACTTCAACTACTCCACTTAGGATAAGGACACCTTTCTATAGGGGCAATCCACCCCTTTCCAGCACAGAAAAAAAATGTCTCTTGTAAAATATATTCAAGTACCATGCCGCACCTTGGCGTCTCTCATCTGTTATACCATGATCACAATGGCACAATTTGTACTTTTAAAACATCAATCCTATTTATTTCCTCTGAGAGAGTTATATTTTAAGTCAGTCTTTTTTTAATGTCTTCACTAATCTGTATCACGTCTCTGCTCTCAATAGAATCCTTTTAGTGCTTTCTTGTTCATTTCCCTTCTTCTGCTTTCTCTGGGCACGGCGATCAGGCTGGTGTCTGATGACTATTGAAGGATGGTCACAGCTATTTTCTTTTCTTCTTGAATAATCTCTACCTTTGGGGACCAGCTAGTCCCACCACATTGAGAGATGAATTGTGGATCAAATACAATAAAGAGCGCTTTGCTTTCGCGTATTTCAACATTCTTAGAAAGTGGTGTGTTGAGAGCCGGGTCACGGGGAAATGTCCCCTGTAATGCTGGATGGATGTTGAGCGACTAGAAACGGCTTTACAGTTTATTTCTGATGTTTTCATCAAACAGCAATGCGCATGAATTAAAGCGGAAAATGACTGCAAGATCAAGTTGAGGCAGCATTCTTTACATTTTGCCATTGCTAGCTGGGTAGCAGAGACTATTAATGGACAGGGAACTCTTTCTCCTCCTGCTCTTGTTGCTACACTGCTTGTGGCAATACAAGCTCTGCGAGGATCATCGTCTCTGTTTCCTTGTAACATTTATAGAAAACGGTGTCTTTCGTTGTGTCGGGCCCTAGAGGTCATCCGTCAGAATAGATTTGAGTGGGAGATGGGAAGCATGTGGCACACAAAAGTTTCAGCTGATATATATATATATATATATATATATATATATATATATATATATATATATATATATATATATATATATATATATATATATATGTGTGTGTGTGTGTGTGTGTGTGTGTGTGTGTGTGGACTTTTCAGTCAATTGTTTATTTTTTAGCAAATAAACAGTTCATTAGCTCAGTCTGACTGCTTTTTGTATTTTTGCAAACCAAGGGGGTGGCCAATAAAGCAGGGATGGCTTTGGACCATCACTGAGCACACAGAAACAAGCACAGTTACCTTCACTCCGAAAAAGCGACCAAACATTTTCCCGCCAATGTCTCTTAATGAGCCTCATAAAACTGTGTGTTTGCAGAGTTCAACTTTTAATGACCGAGTTTCGTTCGTCTCTTCTCATGCCCACTTCAAAGCAATATTGATCCTGTCCAGTATTTGATGTGAAAACCAAGTTAGACCTACGTTGTATGTCATTATGTAAATCTTAAAATTGATTTTCAAAAGGTTCAAAATTTAACGCAAATGGCTTGATCAACGTTGGATGTGCATAGATTTGAAACATCACCCTGGTTGAGCTGCCTCAACTGCTATCTTTCTTTTCTTGTTTTACACACTGGGGGATAGTTATGTGGTGCTCCTCAGTGGTCGCATATATGTTGAAGATGATATTTGGGAGCTTACTTTCTTATTTATGACACAGATAAATAGATAAATTAGTGAATGAATGGTTGTTTCAATCTGTAATACATTGTAATTACATTGGTATGACTTACACTCGCCCATATGTAACATTACGTTCCATACAGTGCAGCCAACCACAACAGTTCTTGTGATTTCTGCCCCTTACTCCCACTTTCCCCTATTTTCCCGATGTGTTACTGTGTGTCTGCTTGTGTTAGTGTGACGTCCTTTAATGTAGTGTTGCGTGTTTGAACATGTTTGTTTCGAGATTATACCTTTAGTTTTGCGGAATATAAAATGTACCAGTGAAAGAATTGCCTTGGATATGAGTCATTTTGTATTATGAATGCCATAAAATAACGCCACAGTTGTTTATGGACGGATGTTCCGAACTCCTCGTGTTTACATAGACATGTGGCCACCATTGATGTGAAGTGGCTTATTAGTGGTTCTATCCAAGTGTAACCATCCTCATTGTCTCTTAGACACTGCAGCTATTCTTGCTCTATAATTCTTACAATTCCATGAATAATGGAGGAGACTTTCAGAGCTAAGGTGCATCCTGCACTTCTGAAGCCCAAGGTTCCCAATTAGAAGCATGGATTGGTGCCAGAGCACATGTTTCCACTGTATTTGTTGGCACGTTGGAGATCTATCCTCCTGAAGAATTAATGAAACCAGCAAACAAAGCAACGCTCGCCACAGATACTTCATGCTGCCTTCACAAATTTGCAGCTGTGCGGAGAAAGATTGTCACCTAGCCAGGCTGTGCGCTGCTGTTACTCTAAGTGGCTGAACAACACATTCGTAACTGGAACATCTCAGTAACAGCCTTGCTAAGTGATACATTACTTCACGCTGACTGTCACGACGACATCGGGGGAAGGAATGACTGTGACTGAGCTCAGCAATGCAGAAAACCCTAATAAAAATATCTATGTATGTATATATGGTGTGTTCAAGATGCAGTGGGATGTCTGCTCAGCATGAAGCAAATCTGTTTTTCCTCCTTATTTTGGATACTAGCGCGTGAGGGATAGAAGAGATGCCCATTAATGATGAAGAAAAAAAGCAGGAGGGAAAAGGAATAAACATCAATTCCTTTCATCAACGTATGAAAAACATTACATGAAAAACAACTGAGTTTTGCTAATTTTTTTTTCTCTGTTCTGGTCACACAATATACAGCAATTGACCCTTACGTTCTACTTTAGATTAAAGGTGTCGACGTCACTCACACAGAGGGCCGGATCTAAAAATACAGTCCAATTTGTGGCCCCAAAAAGGCCCTACAGTATGAGTAGTCGATGTAGCCACAACATCGCCGTCAACTGGGCAACTATGAATTCACTTCAACCAAGTCAAATAATAAAGTCTATGCAGACTTTAAAAGCAAATTTAACAAAAGAAATTGCATACTGCTGCGCATTTCAAAAGAAATACAGTTTGACCTCCACGGCTTTCTTTTAAGTGCGCTAGGCTTTTGCTTTCTGAGACTCCCATGGTTCACAGCATCAAATAAATATCCAAGAAGCTATCATGCTGTGACAAAGCTTCAGATAAGAAACTGGGTTTTTCAGCTTGCGTGCGTGTGACCATGTGCCAGAAAGCGCTTTCTGTTTTTGGATCACATCCTAATTGCATTATTGGAGGTTTTATTTTGTGAAGCCACTTCTTTGCATATTTCATGACGCCTCCTGTTGTTTAACTGAGTTCAGCTACACAAACATTAAAAGCATTTACTTGTTTATGTGCCTGAAGGAGATCAATAATTAAAGCACACACACCTCATTCATAAACAATGAAAAAGGCAACTAGATGTCATACAAAACTCAGGACGTGTTTTGGCATCTTCTTTTGGAATAAAATTATACACACTTGACGCAAGGAAAATAGCTGCATAAAACAATTGATCTGGCCTGGAAAACTTGCGTTCATCCACATGTGGTTTTGAGTGAGGGAAGTGAGCCGAGGTCTAGGTTAATCCAAAGGAAGTGAAGCCTTTAAAGACTTCAAATCCTTCACTCGAGAGGGGGTCGTTCATGAAATGCTTGCTAAGCCTCTTAGACTGTCATTTCCACATCAATTGAAAAGATATCAATCATTTTTTTTGGGTAAAAAGAAATCACTCAAAGTAGATCGTACAGCTGTATCATCCATCTTAATAACAAAGACAGTGATCCTGTAATAAAAGCTAATGATATCGACCGTCAAGAAATATGGTCAATGGCGATATTGACTCATTTTGGCACAATGGGAACTCGGCAGCTCCATGTGTTGGCGAGAAGGTTTTGCCCTCGGACGTCCAACCTTTGCCTCTGTTTGTCCCCGCCATCATCTCGACCGCTTCCTTCTGCTGTCATGTTCAAAAGCAGTCGCTCACCTGGCAACCTTGCCGCATAACAGCCGTCGCCTTTGTAGGTCAGGCGAATTACACAATGTGTCATGTTGGTCATGTAGCAGGTACAGCCGACCCATGGGAGATTTAGCAGCTTTAATTACATTTCGGTTGCCGGCCGTTCAGGAGAAAGGAATTAAATGGGACTGTTTTCTTAATCAGCTCTCACTCAGTGGGTAACCACCCAAGCTTCCCAAATGAAAAAGTGCACCGGCGCGTGAAGTCTATGCTGCATCCAGTGGCAAACAATAGCATTCTTATGTATGCAACTGCGCTTATATAGTGTATTTAGTAAGCAGAAAATCATTTTATTGCCCTTCGCGCCCTCTCCGAAGACTGGGTTTTTACTTTGCCGTCGCTGTCGCGCTGGATGGAAATATGATTCTATTGATTGCCGTCCTTGGAAAGTGAACAGATGCTGGCGCTGGTGTTGAAATAGCCTCGGTTTGAAAAACATGAACCTTTTGTACGTCCAGAAAAAAAAAAAAACTCACACCACAAGGCTGTAAAGAAAATGGCTTAAGGAAATGGAATGCGTGAATCACTGGATGTACAAAGCTTATTAAAGAACCACATTTGATGATGGTAACTGTACAGAAAGCCAAGCCAATATAAACTGAAAACTCTCCAATTTTATATTTTAAATCCTTACGCTGTATGCCACAATTTATGGATGCAGGCGCAGCTCGATACTGCCATCATTTCTCTATTTTCCACAGTGCTTTGTCATTATTCATCTCGCAATTTATTTTAGCATTTAAATTCAGATCCACTTTCCTTGAAATGTTCGCTGAGATAGTTTCAGCTGTGAATCAGTCAGGTGCTTATCGTGTATAAAGGAGGAAGCGCAATGGTAATCGGACATAGAAAATTACGGCACATGCTGTTTATACCCTGCGCCTCCGAGCCCGATGACATGATATTGAGATTGGTGATTTAAAGCTACAAGTCGACCCCCTCCCCGCATGCACAGCCGCACCAACTGAAACCCCTATAAATGAAACGGGGCCATCGCTGTGTGAGATAACACAGGTAGGGCATTAATCCGTTGGTATTATGGCATGATAATATAAGAGGTCAAGAAAGATGTGAAAGATGAAGTTGTGACCTTTCAGCCAAGGCTGGTGTGAGGTTAAATTTGATGAAGCCTGACCTTAATCCCTGAGGTAGAAAAGGCTAGGAAGCCAATAAAATCTGTTGCCGGACCTCGGCCTGACGTGTGTGTATTTGACCTGATGTGTACATTGTGGGTTGGTGTCCAGTGAGAGTAGAGGTGTGTTTGTAAACACCGGAGAGAAATCTGAGAGGTTGATGATCCTGTGTTGGGTGCTGACACTTCCAGAGGAATGCCGTGGAGTGGATCAATACCGCAAAGTGTTGGATAAGATACACAAGCGTGGGACAACATATACGGTGCAGCGCAAGTCAGGAATTTCAGAGCAGAGGAATGACAAACCTTTGTGATGATTCATATTAAAGTTGCTCTCACCCCACAACTGCTTATTCATTTTGAGAATTGAAAGACATCGCTCCTCTTTTTTCTGCTCTTTCAAGTGCAACTGTATTTTTTAAAGGAAAATAAAAACACATTCTACACTACTCCTACTACTAATAACAACAACAATAATAGTAATAATAATAACGCCTTATTATGGGTTGTATGGTGCATATGGTTGCATTTCTCCCAGTGCTGCTGTTGTATCTAGATTTATGGAGCTTTCCAAAATGTTATGATGGATTGAAAATGTGTTTGGCCATTTTCACGGTCCTGTTCACAATCAATGGATTCTCAGTCAATGATATCTGATATGTGGTGATGTGTTCAGGTTCCTGTACACACAGAGAAGAAAAAAAAGAACATGTTTCAGGTTGTTGACCTGGGTCTTCTTGTGTTCTTTTTAACCAAAGTAGGTCACAGTAAAGCTGAAGAAAATGTCATTGGTTGTTCGAGAAGATATATTTATGTATTTTCTATGTATTTATATGTTATTTTTATTTTTGTATTTCTTATGAAAAAGAGCTACTGCT